>NC_083583.1:17696256-18068131 GCF_027579695.1 Neoarius graeffei
GTTTTAGCGGCGCCTGGCGGCGGCTTCGGGGTCTACTGCCAACTACTACGAATAAATCGTATTTATTACGATTTGTCGTTTTGATTACAAAAATACGAATTTACTACAATAAAATACGATTTTGCCAATTTTCATGGGTCATTTTCAAAGTCTATCACCGGTGGGATTCGTATTTGAACCCGTTGTCTTTCAAACTGTCTCTGTGCGTATAGGCCAACGCTCTGACCAATCAGCGCAACAGTGACTGTGACGTAGTCAGAGCGACAGAAAGCAGTGGGGGAGGATAAACCATAGACGCCGCATTCTGCGTAGAATCATACGTCATCCTTGCCGCCATATTGGACGTGGCAAAGTGGAGATTCTTCTAGACAGTAGCCGAGAATAAAGATGCCTCATTCATGTACTGCGTTTAACTGTACCAACAGGTTTACCGTCCAAACAAGATCACATGGGATTACCTTTCACAGGTGAGACTGGAAAAATACTTTTCAATACTGTTCCTTCAGTCTTCAGTCTCCCAGCTCATCTCCACCGGGTAGGTGTATAGTTATAAGCAGTGAGAATTAGATAATACAGTGCCACACTATGATGAACGTTTTTGAACGTATGATGAATGTTTTTAACCTTTCTGAATGTGAAGGAATCAGTGATGTATTTTGTTTTGGTATGACGTTAGAACCTGGCCGAACTCAGTTTGGCGGTCATTCAGCTCACTTTATTCAACGAGAGTAGGTCTGTGTGGTGACTCAATAAATAAAACAGTAAATTTTTATTTTCATTCACTATTTCCAGTTTTTCCACTATTTCCATCATTTATCATATTCAGTCTTGTAGGTTGGTTATTGTGGCCTCAGGTTTTGGTAGCTTGCTACGGTATGCTGACTGATTAGCTTACCTGAGCTATCTATCGCGTATCTGTCGCTAGTTTGCAGTGTACAGGGTATTTTGCACACTATTTATAACCATCACATTAAAAGTTATGTGTTGTTTTGATGCCTGTTTGTTTCCCAAATATATACGTGTGTGTCTTAATGGGTGAATAAAAGGCATCGAGTTAAATATTATTGTAGAAAGGGGCTTTATGAAGTTCAGTCCATTTACTTGCATTGGTTTACGGGGAAGATTTGCCACATCCAATATGGCGGACACTCTGACGTATCCCAGCAACGGGGCCACCAGCTCAATGCGGCGTCTATGTTTATATGTCTATGGGGTAAACAAACAGCATGTGGAGAGGGACACCATTGGAGCGTCGAGTGTTTTGGTGAAGATTCAGCGATCATGGAATGAGCGGAGAGCCTCTTCCTGCTCATGTTTCGACGAAAACTCCTAATTCTTCTAAAACTGATTCCAAAGCGGAGTCAAACGAGTGCTGTTCAATAGCGCTTTCTCCAGCGTCGCGCAGCCTTGTCGTCACTCCTGCAAAAGCCCGCCCAAAGAATCCAAACAAAAACCTTGCGTTTTGATTGGCGGGCACGATTTGATGCCCGGGGTGTGTTGTTGATTCTGTTCTGATTTGTAGTCATGTGAAGAAGCAAGTTGAAATTGACACTTTTTTTTTTTAGCTGTTTCACTTTGTGCCAAGCATGTTTTGAGACATTTTTATGTTTGGTGTTGATTACAAGAGGTTCCTTTTATGTTTGATCTGTGCCAAATTGCTTTGATGATATATGTATTCTAGTTCCAGGTAAATTTGTTTCCATTGTTGAAAAGAACTTTGCAAATTAATGTAAGATGATAGTTTAGTTTGTAGAATAAATTGTCAAACTATTTTGTTTTGGTGTGATTTTTCAGGGTAGTTTTGCTAGAAAGCTTTGGCGGCGGGGGGGGGGGGGGGGGGGGGGGGGGGGGGGGGGGGGCGACCCCTCACCAAGACTCAGTACCCAACCTTGTATTACTATTTACAATTTCGGAATGTTGGCAGCTATGGTATTATACATAGAGGATATTATACAGTTGCACAAAGATATGAAGTTTATATTCGAGTGGTGAAAGTATATTTCACGAGTGAGACAAGCTTTATATAAAACATCTCACACACACACACACACACACACACCAAAAAAGTTGAGACAGTATGGAAAATACAAATTAAAAAAAAAAAAAGATTTCTAAATTTAGTTTGACTTGCATTTCATTGCAGACAGTATGAACCCAAAATATTTCATATTTTGTCTGGTCGACTTAGTCATTTGTTAATACACATCTATTCCTGCATTTCAGGCCTGAAACACATTTCAAAAATAGTTGGGATGGGGCAATTTAAGGCTAGTAATGAGGTAAAACAATTAAATAAATGTGATTTTTTTTTTTAATCAGGTGATGTTAACAGGTGATCGTAATCATGATTTGATACAAACTCCGTATCCAGGAAAGGCCTAGCCTTTGATGACTAAGCTGGGCCAAGGATCTCCAGTTTGTCAACAAATGCGTGAGAAAATGATCAAAATGTTTAAAAACAATGTTCCTCAAAGAAAGATAGAAAGGGATTTGGATATTTCATCTTCTACAGTGCATATCATTATGGAACAATTCAAGGAATCTGGAGGAATTTCGGTGCATATAGGGCAAGGGCACAAGCCTAAGCTGGACACCTGTGACCTCTTATCCCTCAGACGGCACTGCATCAAGAACCGTCATTCATCTATAGCTGATATAACCACATGGGCTCGGGATTACTTTGGCAAACCTTTAATGTGCAAAAAAGAAGCCTTATGTTAACAGTGTCCAGAAGTGCTGTCAACTTCTCTGGGCTCTGAGGCATCGGGAATGGACCATCACACAGTGAAACCATGTATTGTGGTCAGATGAATCAGTATTCCATGTCTTTATTGGAAGAAAGACACTGTGTGATCCAGACCAAAGACAAAAAAAAAAAAGGACCATCCAGACTGTTAGCATGTCTGTCATGGTATGGGGTTGTGTCAGTGCTCTTGGCAAAGGTAACTTACACATCTGTGACAGCAGCATTAACACAGAAAATAAATAAATAAATAAATAAATAAATACAGATTTTGGAACAACATGTTGCCTTCAAGACGACATCTTTTCAAGGGAGATTTCAACAAGACAATGCAAAACCACATTCTGCACACATTCTAAAGGCATGGCTGTGGAAGAAGAGGGTGACTGTCCACTCTGTCTAAAATAGTGGGACAGAGTGTGGCAAATTTTGAAATGAAAAATATGACATGATGATGACACGACCCTGTACTGTCACACATCTTAAGACCTGTTTGCAGGAAGAATGGAACAAAACACCTTCACTTGGTGTCTTTAGTCCCTAAACATCTTAAGTGTTGAGAAGGACTGACATTATAAAGCAGTAAATTCCTTTTTGTCCCAGCTTTTTTTCCCCCAGGGTGTTGCAAGAATCAAAAGTGAAAGTTTTGTTTTTTTAATAATGAGCTCAACCATCAGATAAATAATGTGCTGTTGTATTGTTTTGAGTGCAATACAGGTCAAAGATTATTTACAAATCATTGTTTTCAGTTATAATTTCAATATACCATTCCAAATTTTTTTCTGATTTGGGGTTGTGTGTGTATATATAAAGTTAAAGGTGCACTTTAGTGTCTAGTTCTCACCCACTTGTCCAGGGTGTACCCCACCTCTCGCCTATAATCAGCTGGGATTGGATCCAGCTTGCCTGTGATCCTGTAGGACAGGATAAAGCGGCTAGAGATAACAGATGGATGGATAACACCATCACTTGGTGCCTTCAGTCCCTAAACATCTTAAGTGTTGAGAAGGACTGACATTATAAAGCGGTAAAATACTTCCTTTCCCAGCTTTTTTCTCCCCAGGGTGTTGCAAGAATCAAAACTGAAATTAGTGTTTTTTTTGTTTGTTTTTAAATAATGAACTCAACCATCAGATAAATAATGTGCTGTTGTATTGTTTTGAGTGCAATACAGGTCAAAGATTATTTACAAATCATTGTTTTCAGTTATAATTTCAATATACCATTCCAATTTTTTTTCTAATTTGGGGTTGTGTGTATATAAAGTTAAAGGTGCACTTTAGTGTCTGGTCAGTTTGATAAAAACACTGAGATCAGTGAGAAAGTTGACCTGGACAGCCTGCTCAGGACGCATATTTGGAAATTGTGCAAGCGTGAAATGCTAAAGAAATGCTGTGTGTTTATCTCATCTCATTATCTCTAGCTGCTTTATCCTGTCCTACAGGGTCGCAGGCAAGCTGGAGCCTATCCCAGCTGACTACGGGCGAAAGGCGGGGTATACCCTGGACAAGTCGCCAGGTCATCACAGGGCTGACACATAGACACAGACAACCATTCACACCCACGGTCAATTTAGAGTCACCAGTTAACCTAACCTGCATGTCTTTGGACTGTGGGGGAAACTGGAGCACCCGGAGGAAACCTACGCGGACACAGGGAGAACATGCAAACTCCACACAGAAAGGCCCTCGCCGGCCATGGGGCTCGAACCCGGACCTTCTTGCTGTGAGGCGGCAGCTCTAACCACTACACCACCGTGCCGCCCGCTGTGTGTTTATAGCATAACTAATCAATTAAGCCTAAATTAGTCTCAGGTAGAGGGTGACTGTCCCCTCGGTCTAAAATAGTGGGACAAAGTGTGGCAAATTTTGAAATGAAAAACGACATGATGATGATGACACAACCCTGTACTGTCGCACACCTTAAGACCTGTTTGCAGGAAGAATGGAACAAAATAACACCATCACTTGGCGTCTTCAGTCCCTAAACATCTTAAGTGTTGAGAAGGACTGACAACATTATAAAGCAGTAAATTCCTTCCTTTCCCAGCTTTTTCCCCCCCAGCATATTGCAAGAATCGAAACTGAAATTAGTGGGGTTTTTTAATAATGAGCTCAACCATCAGATAAATACTGTGCTGTTGTATTGCTTTGAGTGCAATACAGGTAAAAAATTATTTACAAATCATTGTTTTCAGTTATAATTTCAATATACCATCCCAACTTTTTTCTGATTTAGGGTTGTGCGTGTATGTATATATACAAGTTAAAGGTGCACTTTAGTGTCTGGTCAGTTTGATAAAAAACACTGAGATCAGGAAAGGAAAGTTAACCTGGACAGCCTGCTCAGGAACAGGCTGAGACACGTATTTGGAAATTGTGCAAGCGTGAAATGTTAAAGAAATGCTGTGTGTTTATAGCATAACTAAGCCTAAATTCGCTTCAGGTAGTCAATTCAAATCAAACGCACTTACGTTCTTCAACATGGACCAAATCCCTGCTGGATGAATAAAGGAGTCGACTCGTCCCTTTCGAATCCGACTGGGAGTCAGATTGGGAGTCATGTCGAGAGCTGGACTCTACCGAATCCCGCTTTCTGCTTTCCGATAACAGCGGTTCGGTTTCCATCCGGTTCTGCTGAAAAAGTTCGAAATAATAAAAACAATCACGTCATCTAACATTAACAGAAGATATCCCTGTGTGTATAGATATATAAACTGTGAAACACCGTGAATAAAATACCCGAGGTTACCTCAGGACCGTCCTCACCTCAGAAGTTTCCCTCTCTAACCCCCCGGTAACTGCTCTGCTTTCCGCTCATGACAGCACGAAGGCGGGTGTTTTTAAGATTCCCCGCCCATGTCTTCGTCTTTTGTGTCAGTGTTTTCTCTGCGTTTGTTTTAAACCTACTACTAGTGTTTTTTTAGCAGCCTGAGTGCTTTATTTTTTCGCGAACACCTCAGGAAACCTGTCAGGTTCTCCTTTCAACACATCATCAACGTCTTGTGACTGAATGTCAGTTGCGCGAGCTTTTTATATTATACAACCAACATACTAGCGCGTGAGTTATTGAGAGTAATATCGCGATAACAAACGTGAACTGAAACTAAAAGAAATTTAGCCCAGACCTTGTGGTTTAAGCAGGATTAAAGTGCGTCATTGTAAATATGATTATTTTAAAGTACCAGTTCGGCTTAAATAAACATGTCTTTCGAACAACATTTTTAAAAACGTTTATTTGTATTTTTTTCTTTAAATATCTCCTATAGATTACAGTAAACAAAATACATTTAAGGTAGCAGCAAATGCTGTGTGTGCTGTGCAGAAAATTTAAGGGACAAAAAAAAAATGCAGTAGAGCTAAAGAGAACTATAAAAATAATGAAATTGAATGTTTCTACATTTAAAGAAACGCTATAAAGAGCAGTAAACAGGAATAAATGAAGCAAAGTCAATATTTGGTGTGACAACCTTTTAATTTTGTGCTGGAAAACTAACCTTTAGAAATCTGTAACGTTTTTATACTGACTTGCTAATGTACAAGTGATCAAATAAAAATCTATAACAAAAAAAAAAAATTGGGGTGCTTAAGACTTTTTGCAGTGGTGCTTGAAAGTTTGTGAACCCTTTAGAATTTTCGATATTTCTGCATAAATATGACCTAAAACATCATCAGATTTTCACACAAGTCCTAAAAGTAGATAAAGAGAACCCAGTTAAACAAATGAGACAAATAAAAATAATTTGAATGATAAAATCATTAGCGGGCGGCACGGTGGTGTAGTGGTTAGCGCTGTCGCCTCACAGCAAGAAGGTCCGGGTTCGAGCCCCGTGGCCGGCGAGGGCCTTTCTGTGCGGAGTTTGCATGTTCTCCCCGTGTCCGTGTGGGTTTCCTCCGGGTGCTCCGGTTTCCCCCACAGTCCAAAGACATGCAGGTTAGGTTAACTGGTGACTCTAAATTGACCGTAGGTGTGAATGTGAGTGTGAATGGTTGTCTGTCTATGTGTCAGCCCTGTGATGACCTGGCGACTTGTCCAGGGTGTACCCCGCCTTTCGCCCGTAGTCAGCTGGAATAGGCTCCAGCTTGCCTGCGACCCTGTAGAACAGGATAAAGCAGGTACAGATAATGAAATGAGATGAGAGAAATCATTAGCGGGGGGCGCGGTGGTGTAGTGGTTAGCGCTGTCGCCTCACAGCAAGAAGGTCCGGGTTCGAGCCCCGTGGCCGGCGAGGGCCTTTCTGTGCGGAGTTTGCATGTTGTCCGCATGGGTTTCCTCCGGGTGCTCTGGTTTCCCCCACAGTCCGAAGACATGCAGGTTAGGTTAACTGGTGACTTTAAATTGACCGTGAGTGTGAATGGTTGTCTGTGTCTATGTGTCAGCCCTGTGATGACCTGGCGACTTGTCCAGGGTGTACCCCGCCTTTCGCCCGTAGTCAGCTGGGATAGGCTCCAGCTTGCCTGCAACCCTGTCGAACAGGATAAAGCGGCTAGAGATAATGAGATGAGAAAATCATTGGCCATGGCCTAATGGTTAGAGAAACAGCTTGGGGACCAAAAGGTTGCTGGTTTGATGTTAGCTATCATTTAATTCAACCCCAGTAGGCCTACCTTATTGTAATGCCAAGAATGAGGTCAAGTCTGCTCTGATGATATTTATTGATTCCCTGTTGTGATTTGAAGAACTTGTTTTCTCTGGTCTTTGCCCGTTTTCTGGACAGTAACATGGGAAATCAGTGTATGGGGAAGGAATAGTAGAAAGGAAAGCAATGGAGAGAGATGGATGTTATTCCTGGTGGATTGTGAAGGAAAGGGGGATAAACGTTATGAAGTGGTAGAAATTGTGGTGGCACCAATGTAAGAAGGAGTTGTATCTATAAATCTATTTGTTATACTAATCTGTAAATGTTACTGTAGTACCACCATTGCATGTAGGTTGACAAAACTGCACTTGTTCATTGTGTGACGTTCTCTTTTATGTGTCGTTGCTTGACACAGTGTAATTTTGTGTTATGAAGAGCACATGATGCCATGTCATTTTTGTGTTCCGATGAGTATCACTAAATCGGAAAAAAGTAAAATGCACCCACTAAAGTCACTGTTGGTGGTTAACAAAATTCCACCTGTTCATTGTGTGAAGTTATTTTTTTATGTTTCACCGTTGCTTGACACAGTGTGATTTTGTGTTATGAAGTTTGCATGATGCCATGTCATGCCTGTTCATTGTGTGAAATTATGAATATTCTTATTTTTAAACATACAGTTGAGTGTCACTATTGCTTGGCCCAGTGGCATGTTGTGTTACATCTAAAACAAAATTAAAAAAAGAAACACAAAATAAAAAGTAAAATGCACCCATAAAGTCATTGTTGGTGATAAAGTGTCACATTCTTCTCATTATCTTAGGCATAGCAGTGGGTTTAAAAACAGGCTGATGAATAATATGGACTAGTTGAATGAGGACTTATTGTTGAGTCTCTAAAATAGTCATTGAATTAAGTGACTTTTGTAGGTAAAATTAGGTGTTTAACAACCTGTTAAAAATACACCAGAATGCAGGAAATCGCATCTAATTAATTAAAAATTTTCTGGGGCAGGACCCCCCAGACCCCCCACAGTGTCCCCCCCACACACACACACACATTAAAAATGCTTCTGACACCCCTGCTTCACAAGGGGGTCACACCAGATCCTGAAAGCAAAGGTTCACATACTTTTCCCACTCACAAATGTGTAATATTGGATAATTTTCCTCAATAAATAAATGACCAAGTACAACCCCGATTCCAAAAAAGTTGGGACAAAGTACAAATTGTAAATAAAAACATTGCAATAATTTACAAATCTCAAAAACTGATATTGTATTCACAATAGAACATAGACAACATATCAAATGTCGAAAGTGAGACATTTTGAAATTTCATGCCAAATATTGGCTCATTTGAAATTTCATGACAGCAACACATCTCAAAAAAGTTGGGACAGGGGCAATAAGAGGCTGGAAAAGTTAAAGGTACAAAAAAGGAACAGCTGGAGGACCAAATTGCAACTCATTAGGTCAATTGGCAATAGGTCATTAACATGACTGGGTATAAAAAGAGCATCTTGGAGTGGCAGCGGCTCTCAGAAGTAAAGATGGGAAGAGGATCACCAATCCCCCTAATTCTGTGCCGACAAATAGTGGAGCAATATCAGAAAGGAGTTCGACAGTTTAAAATTGCAAAGAGTTTGAACATATCATCATCTACAGTGCATAATATCATCAAAAGATTCAGAGAACCTGGAAGAATCTCTGTGCGTAAGGGTCAAGGCCGGAAAACCATACTGGGTGCCCGTGATCTTCGGGCCCTTAGACGGCACTGCATCACATAGAGGCATGCTTCTGTCTTGGAAATCACAAAATGGGCTCAGGAATATTTCCAGAGAACATTATCTGTGAACACAATTCACCATGCCGTCTGCCGTTGCCAGCTAAAACTCTATAGTTCAAAGATGAAGCCATATCTAAACATGATCCAGAAGCGCAGACGTCTTCTCTGGGCAAAGGCTCATTTAAAATGGACTGTGGCAAAGTGGAAAACTGTTCTGTGGTCAGACGACTCAAAATTTGAAGTTCTTTATGGAAATCAGGGACGCCGTGTCATTCGGACTAAAGAGGAGAAGGACGACCCAAGTTGTTATCAGCGCTCAGTTCAGAAGCCTGCATCTCTGATGGTATGGGGTTGCATTAGTGCGTGTGGCATGGGCAGCTTACACATCTGGAAAGACACCATCAATGCTGAAAGGTATATCTAGGTTCTAGAGCAACATATGCTCCCATCCAGACGACGTCTCTTTCAGGGAAGACCTTGCATTTTCCAACATGACAATGCCAAACCACATACTGCATCAATTACAGCATCATGGCTGCGTAGAAGAAGGGTCTGGGTACTGAACTGGCCAGCCTGCAGTCCAGATCTTTCACCCATAGAAAACATTTGGCGCATCATAAAACGGAAGATACGACAAAAAAGACCTAAGACAGTTGAGCAACTAGAATCCTACATTAGACAAGAATGGGTTAACATTCCTATCCCTAAACTTGAGCAACTTGTCTCCTCAGTCCCCAGATGTTTACAGACTGTTGTAAAGAGAAAAGGGGATGTCTCACAGTGGTAAACATGGCTTTGTCCCAACTTTTTTGAGATGTGTTGTTGTCATGAAATTTAAAATCACCTAATTTTTCTCTTTAAATGATACATTTTCTCAGTTTAAACATTTGATATGTCATCTATGTTCTATTCTGAATAAAATATGGAATTTTGAAACTTCCACATCATTGCATTCTGTTTTTATTTACAATTTGTACTTTGTCCCAACTTTTTTGGAATCAGGGTTGTATAATATTTTTGTCTCATTTGTTTAACTGGGTTCTCTTTATCTACTTTTAAGACTTGTGTGAAAATCTGATGATGTTTTAGGTCATATTTATGCATAAATATAGAAAATTCTAAAGGGTTCACAAACTTTCAAGCACCACTGTACTAATATAAACTGTACTGTTAGAGTAAATTAATCAACCAATTGGATTTGAGACTTGAGAATTCAAAGCAAAATGTTAACTGTAGATGTGAAGCATAGCAGTCCAACACTGTTAAGCTGCTTTTTCACAGGCAGCGGGAATAAGTTATGCCCACTCTCAAACACAAGTGTGCATGTGCAAATCAGTGATCAGAAGCAAAAATTTTTAAGCTTGTTTTTACCTTGCTTTATTGTCCTCTCGCTACTTGTTTCTGTTTAAACGTTCAGTGATGTGACGGTAAATCGGCTCATTGTGACCCAGTTTCTCCATATTCAACTGCATATCTGCATCTCCCCACAACTGGATGAGGGTAAGAACTTCTTTAGTCCAGTTATCACTGTGATTGGCTTGAGAATCACTAGACTCCATCGTTTAAAAGGCAAAGAAGTTTACCTACTGAATCAGTAACATCACAGGAACTTCAAAGTAGACTCATGGATGTGTGTGTGTGTGCGCGTATGTACACTCACCAGCCACTTTAATAGGAACTTGATTCTAAGGTTTCTGTTTTGGGCTGGCAGGCGTGGAACCCAATGGTTGTAAAGAGTTGCTATGAGTTGTTATGGTGGTGTAGTGGTTAGCACGGTCGCCTCACAGCAAGAAGGTTCCGGGTTCGAACCCAGCGGCTGGCGAGGACCTTTCTGTGTGGAGTTTGCATGTTCTCCCTGTGTCTGTGTGGGTTTCCTCTGGGTACTCTGGTTTCCCCCACAATCCAAAGACATGCAGTTAGGTTAATGTGGGGTGGCCTTGGGCTGAGGTGCCCTTGAGCAAGGTACCAAACCCCTGACTGCTCCCCGGGCGCTCTGGTGTGGCTGCCCACTGCTCTGAGTGGGTGTGCGTGCGTGTGTTCACTGCTTCAGATGGGTTAAATGCAAAGGATGAATTTCACTGTGCTTGAAGTGTGCATGTGACAAATAAAGGTTTCTTCGTCTTTCTTCTTTTCTTCTATATCCTTTCTGGCAAAAAAGCTCAACCCAATCTGGCCATTTTCCTCTGACCTCTCATCAACAAGACGTTTCCACCCACAGAACTGTTGCTCACTCAATGTTTTTTGCACCATTCGGTGTAAACTCTAGAGACTGTTGTGTGTGAAAACCCCAGGAGATCAGCAGTTTCTGAAATACTCAAACCAGTCCGTCTGGCTCAAACCAACACCCATGCCACAGTGAAAGTCGCACTTTGAGATCACAAATTTTTCCCATTCTGATGTTTAAAGTGAACATGAACTGAAGCTCTTGATTTTTATCTGCATGATTTTATGCACTGTGCTGCTGCCAAGGGATTGGCTGATTAGATAACTGCATCAAACAGCAGGTGGATGGGTGTTCCTAATAAAGTGGCTAGTGATTGTGTTTTTCCATGTACAACTTTGTACTGTTATTATACTGTACCCAACTGTAATTCAAAGCAGCCTTGAGTGTGAGGAAAGATGCTTTATAAATTATTATTTCCTAAATATATTGTTCGGGGAGGGCGGCACGGTGGTGTAGTGGTTAGCGCTGTTTCCTCACAGCAAGAAGGTCCGGGTTCGAGCCCCGTGGCCGGCGAGGGCCTTTCTGTGTGGAGTTTGCATGTTCTCCCCGTGTCCGCGTGGGTTTCCTCCGGGTGCTCCGGTTTCCCCCACAGTCCAAAGACATGCAGGTTAGGTTAACTGGTGACTCTAAATTGACCGTAGGTGTGAATGTGAATGGTTGTCTGTGTCTATGTGTCGGCCCTGTGATGACCTGGCGACTTGTCCAGGGTGTACCCCGCCTTTCGCCCGTAGTCAGCTGGGATAGGCTCCAGCTTGCCTGCGACCCTGTAGAACAGGATAAAGCGGCTAGAGATAATGAGATGAGATGAGATATCGTTTGGACTTTTAACATTTAACCAATTTACCAATTTTTTTTTATTTATGGGTGGCATGGTGGTTAGCGCAATTGCCTCACAGCAAGAAGGTTCCAGGTTTGAACCCCATGGCCAACAGGTGCCTTTCTTCGTGGAGTGTGCATGTTCTCTCATAGTGTGGTTTCCCTCATAGGGCATACTTAGCGCCGGTCCCAAGCCCGGATAGACTGGGGAGGGCATCCGATGCAAAACCTATGCCAAATCAAATATGCAGAACAGATCCACAGGAGCAGCTGGAAGAAGACCAATTTCTTTCCAAAGTATTGAATCATGTTTAAATTAAATTCTGACAAGCAACTACTATACAACCTATTACTTGCTTGTATTAAAAAAAAGCACCACTGAGTTAGCAGAGTAACTATTTCATACAGTACATGCTTAAAAATAAAGTCTCAAGTATATTTTGTTACACTCTAGTGGAAAACTTTATTATATAAATATTATAAAACTACACAGGTATTACTAATGAAACACCCAGTAAGGAATCACATTTGAACTAAACTTTTATTGTTTGGAATCAGTTACATTAGCTGTAGAATTTTGAGTCAGATAATTCAGTGAACAAATTATAAATATTTACATCATGAAATGAATACATGCATTGCACTGAGGTTAGCAGACTTTTTTTTTTTAACCAGGCTACATGGGGCTATAGAATATGCTATATGCTGGAGCATGCGCAAAAGACAAACACTTGACTATATTAATGTGTGATACACGTCAAAGCGTATGCTTTGACACAGATGAGACTCCTGAATCAATGTTTCTGTATGTGTAATGGGAACAGGACTATGTGACATGGGAAAGACAACTCAGCTCCGGAACGAAAAACTTCCTATGCAGTCACCGGCCTTTTTCCCTCAGGAAAGGATAAGGCAGTCACACATGTGGACTGATGGGCTGCCACATGCTGTCTGCAGTACAGTCGAACACTGAGCTATACAATAAAGTAGTTAAAAATTAAAGGAAGGATTTTTTTTCCCATACATACAGTACATGCCCAAATTTTCATAGCCTTGCTTCAAATTTAGATAATATTCTTAAATTATTCATTTCTAAACTGCAGTTAATTGGTTCATTACTTACAAGTGGAACTAAAGTAAGGAATAAAACATGACCAGGTACGCTGTTATTGGGGGGGGGGGGGAATCAACTGGGTGATGTGATGTAACCAGACACAAAGCTGTAGATGATTGTTAATTATTTTATTAACAGCAAGTCCCAAAATGTTTTATTCCTCTCGTACCAGAGTAATTTGCCAGTGATTATATTTTTTTCTGAATTAACCCTTCTCACAGTACACTGGAGATTTCTAAACCCTCATGTCGACTTGTTAGACACTTTCAATCAGAATTATTTTACTGCCACAAGTCTCTTATAAGAGTAGTCCGGAGACTGTAGGGTTTCTGTGTGTAGAGTACCGTGACTCTGTGTTTCGCTGCTGATGAGCAGGATGAAGTGGTTTCATAAAATGGATGTTTCTTTTCTTTTGTGTAATTAATTGATTACTGGATATGGTATATGAAGTTAATTGTTAATGAGATGTTGATACGACATGCTGGTTTTTCTCTCTCCCTTAGTATGTTTTGAATCGAAGTAATTATAACCAGATGTGATTCGGGGTACCTTTCACACACACTCCTTTGTCTAGGAGCAGGCTCCTGAGATGCCTTGGGTTCCTGCAGAACCTCTGCATCCATACACACTTATTTGTGTGAATGCTTGGTTACATGGGCAGTAAATGTAGGAGTACTTTCCCCCCCCAAAAAAGGTAAAAAGTTGGATCTAAAGGATTGGATTGTTCATGGCTGTAAGATGAACTTGACAATCAATCAATAAAGGTCTTACAAAAGAACCATCCAGCGAACATCTCCAAGAAGATCTTCCCAGGTGTATCTGTCTTGTTTTGTGAGCTAAGAGTACTCCATTTTGTATTTTGAATAAATGGCTTGTCGTTTATATGATTGAAAGAATTTCAGTCAACTATTATCAAAGAAAGAAATTGCTTGGAGATTTTTTTTTCGTATCTTTTATGAAACAGCACTTCACAATAGAACCCATCCTAAGAGAGATTTTTCCAAAGATTTACCAAACAAGGGTTATGGGAAAGGGGAGGGGTTTGAGTCCTCTCCACAATAACATTGGTACAGGAGATAAAAACAGACAGCAGAACTAAAGCTTTTTGATAGTAAAAAAAAAAAAAAAAAAACAAGAAAATTATAATATTTAAAAGGTAGACTGCCTTTCATATTTTTCAGGTTTAGGTCATAAAAAGAATCTTCCCTGACACACAATTATTTTTGTTTAGTGGACTGAAAGCTACTTAATTCAAATCAAAGACTTCCAATTTAATGAATTCTTTTTTAAAATGGAACAATTAATGAATTTAGGGCCAGGTGACCCTAAATTCTACGCCATTTTTTCCTGCTTCACCATGACCCAATTCAAGATACTACGTCATGCATCACGTGGTGGGCTTTCCTCGTTCGCACAAGGCATTGTGGGATACAAATTTGAAACAGGAGAGGAAAATCGAGAATACGAATGAAACGTGGAAGACTGACTACAGTAATGGAAAACAGGAAGAAAAGACGTTGTGTTGCAAAGGAAAGGCAACACAGGACCAAACTAATAAATATTCGACAGTCAGCGAACACCCTGGTGTGATCAGCTGTTCGTTTAGCAACAGAATGATGTAACTGTCAGTGCACGGTCAAAGGTAAACTTGTAAATTGCAGTAATGCACCACTGGATGCCAGCTGCTGTAAAACCCAAAAGGAGAAGGAAAAGAAGAAGAATCAGGTAAACCTGCGCATGCGCACACGGACTTCCTCTGTCCACTTGACTGCGCGAAGTGAGCGATTTCATGCACATTATTTGCTCAGGAATCCTCTCAAATTAAATAACTTCCCAGCTACAGAATGGTCTGTTTTTGACATATTACAGAAATAAACATATCACAATGACCCAATTTCAGAGGGAACTAAATTTCATCGATTTTATGAAATCGAAAGGCCGTCTCACTTTAAACCTTGTAGGCGAGGGTAAATTTAAAAAAAAAAGAAACACATATGAAAAACTGCAAATTGAGTGCTCTTAGTGACTACTTTCGTATGAGCCATTCAACATTACTATGAAGTGTGACATCACAAATAAATTTAATGGTCACTCTCAGAACAGATGGAAATTCTGGGTAAAAGAGTTAAAGAATGACGTGATACATTTCATCGTTACATTTAAAGGAAAACATTGGAATTTTTAAACCTGGGCCCCATTTCTTTGAGTCCAAATATTTACTAGGGACAAATATGATTGAAATCGGTCCAGTATTTGAGTTAGAACATTATAACTGGCAACCGTGAACCATGGGGAAGCCATGGCCTAATGGTTAGAGAAGCAGCTTTGGGACCAAAAGGTCAGCAGTTCAATTGCCTAGACCAGCAGGAATGGCTGAAGTGCCCTTGAGCAAGGCACCTAACTCCAACTGCTCCCCAGGCTGTTCTGGGTATGTTGCACGTCGCTCTGGATAAGAGTTTCTGCTAAATGCCATTAATGTAATGTAAAACGGCTATACAATGTAAATCATCTGCGTCAAAGTAAACCACTTCTTTCTGAAATATTTAGTGTTTTTCCCTTTTTGCTAGAACACATCCAATAATTGGAGGTAATGGTACAGTAATATATGAGTAAACTCCAACATTAAGTGGCACTAATGAACAGCTAATACATGGTGCATTCAACAGGATATTATTTGACATAGCAATAGAAATAAAATCAGAATCTTAAAATAATTGTGAAGAACACAAGGACCTCATATGCATTCTGCATATCCAGCCTCCATTAAGGAAATCTGTAAGAGAGAGATTGTGGCTTAGAGGACCAAAATACTGTACAATCTTTATACCAAGCATAAAGGGGACAAAAAAAAAAGGAAACAAATCACTTGCAAGCCAAACCTCATCATCAATGCAGCGGAACTGCCAAGTCCAGCGTGTGTTGTAGAGGAAGGGACGGAGGTCAAAGCGGTTGTCGTCTGGGCTGTAGTTCTCAGCGTGGTACGATGGGGTCATTGTAGTCATCTTGTGCCTGTTGGCTGAATACATCCGGAAGAAATGCTTCACTTTTGTAGCCACCTAATTAGCCAGAGATGGAAGATAAGAACAGACTCATCATTGGCAACATTACCCAAATGTAAGTTTAATGACAATACATTCAATGGCTTAAAAAATCTTGTTTCATCATAATGGGAAGTTGTCTGGCTGATCATTAGCTAAGCAAGCCAGCTAGCTTTTTTTTTGCAAAAAGTAGCAAGCTATTGCCACCCTTGGAAAAAAAAAAAAATCCACCTGTTGGTGAAGTAGCTTCATCTCACACTGAAACAAGAGCGCTCCGAGAGCACACTATCCCCCTGCTACAATATATTGCAAACGAAATTGGAATATGCATATTACTGTCCTATAACAAAGTTATAACTTCTGCCAAGTTTCGTGAAATTCCTCCAAAAATTGTGAGAGGAGTTGATTTCAGAAGGTGAGTACCCTTTCCTGGGACAGAACTTCCACCATATTTTACAGTTGGGATCGGGTTCTTTTCATTATAGCCATCCTTCTTTTGACATCAAACCCACCCTGAGTGTTTATTGCCACAAAACCTCCATTTTTGTTCCATCAGACCATTGAACATGGTTCCAATCAAAGCTGTAGTAGCGTTTCGAAAACTTCAGGTGCTTACGTTTGTGGCGAACTGAGAGAAAAGACTTTGTTTCTGGCAAACCTTCCAAATCATCTGTTGGTATGGAAGTGGCGTCTGATGGTGGTTTTGGAGATTTTTTTTTTTTGCCTCTTACCCTCCTCTTCACTGTACATGGGAGCAAAATAAATTTCCTCTTCCAGGCAAGTTTGTAACAGTTCCAGTTGGGGTCCACTTTTTTTTTATTATTATTGCCCTAACAGTAGAAATTGACATTTTCAGGTAAGTAGCTATTTTTTTTAATAACCATTCCCTGACTTATGAAGGTCAACACACTTCTTCATTTAGTTTGTGTGTTCTCTTTTCTTTCCCATGTTGATAGATGACTAAAGAAATCTGGGCTTTGGGTCACCTCATAATTGTATCCCAGTTAATCAGGAAGACATGGATTACAGTTTGAAAGTTCCTACACACTCCAATCAATTAAAATATGTACAATTTAAATGGGAAACATGCTTCAGTTACATTGAGTTCACAATAAATTTCCAGGAGTGCCAATAACAGTGACGTGTTTTTGTGTTGAAAATAATTTTCTTGATGAGGGATTTGTTTTTCTGATCAAATTTATTTCAATTAAAGGTTGCATTTTTCTCATTTTTTCAGTGTGAGATGAAACAACTTCACCAAAAGGTGGATTTTTTTCTAACCCTTTATACTAAACTTTACAAGGGGCACAAATAATCGTGAAGGGTTCAGTGTATATATAAACCTGCCATTCAGAAAGAGTTAAATGTTTAAACAAGACATTCTTGACACCTGTGAAGGGGAACAGCTTTCTTTCCATGAGTGAATGAGCTTGCAGAACATGCTGTATGGGCCGCACTTGGACAGCTTTCGAAGTTTTCCGATCACTGATAGCTCTGAATAGGTCATCTCCATATCGGCCTGAGAGACACAGAGAGAAACTGTGTTCAATGAGGAACGTTACGTTATATTATTAGCTCACCAAAACCACACACAGGTAGGGGAAAAAAAAAAAAAAAAAAAAAAAACACAGGAAGTGACACGGTGATGTGGTAAAGACAAAAGAGAAGGAGTTAATAAATGGAGATGCCACTGTATAAGTATGATGTACTGGCAGACTGGAGGACTGTCGGAGAACCATAAACGGAATTCAATCCAATACCTAGAAAATTAATTTTAAAATTTCACATGATCTGCCTAATTTCCATATTTAAGAACACACAACTGGCTCTAGAATTATTGGCACCCTTTCAGAGAACAGGCAAAAATGATGCATGTATAATATAAACACAGTATATTACACATAATACATTTCATCTGACTTGAGAAACTACTGAAGTAATAAAACCCATTCACTTATTCAACCGTCTTAAAAAAAAAAAAAACAAAACACTGAAAACATATGTAGCAAAATTATTGGCACCCTTAAATGTATTTCAACTGAACCCAAATTCCATGCTTGAAACTAAAACCTATTTTTCATTGCCCTCTGTTGCCAGGAACTCCATTATTGCTTCTGAGCACTTTCTGTTTCTCCATGCTATAAATATAAATGTCACATGCATGTAAAATCTGTCATCACTTTTTGGGAGGGCTCTGACCTGCACAAGATTTGTGATAAATATAAAAATTAATATGCAATCAATAATATCATTAAAACGTAATTAGAAAAAAAAAAGCTCTAAAAGTCTAAATCCATCAGAACAATGGTAAAGGAGGCAAAAAAGACTTCTAAATGATTACTTTGGAAACATCTTTGAGGAAATATTCAGTTAAAGTAATACTATACATGCATCACCGTATGCGCATTCGTTTTCATGAAGGGTGCCAATAATTCTGGACCTCACTCCATTTCTCCCAGGCTAAAGTAATTGCATGTAACCTCTCTCCCTTTCTCTCTGAGTGACTCATCCGTACCTCATCGGTCTGAGACACCTGGCCGTCGGTCAAGGGTTCGAGCTCTGCAGTGGGAGGAGCAGCCAAGATGCTGCAGGACAGAGGAACAGGAAAAATCTGTTTAACTGAGAAATCATAAAAATACTGTAGCTTTGACTCTCAAAAACAAAGCATGACCCTCAGATGATCTAGTCTACAGCACTAATTTATGATTCAAATCCCCAGGGATCCTACACCTGCATATTTATGAACCTGGTTTGCTCTAAAACACCCGGTTCAACTGGTTCAAGCAGACAGACGGGAGGGGGAAGAAGAAAAAAAAAATATATTACAAAACTGTGTTACACTAGATGCTTGATGCATTGTTCTCTCCCCCCAACCCCCAGGTTCCTCTATTTTAGCATTTTTGTCATGCTAAAAGGTTTCAAAAAACATTCATACAAAATGTAGCATAAGGCAATAAGAACATGAGGAAACATACTGAAGGTAAAAGGTTGTGCCTTTGTGGGCAGCATGGTGGTGTAGTGGTTAGCACAGTCACCTCACAGCAAGAATGTTCTGGGTTCAAGCCCAGTGGCCAACAACTGGAGTTTCTGTGTGGAGTTTGCATGTTCTCCCTGTGTCTGTGTGGGTTTCCTCTGGGTGCTCCGATTTCCCCCACAGTCCAAAAACATGTGGTTAGGTTAACATAGGGGGCAGCCATGGCCAGAAGGTTGGGCTGAAGTGCTTGAGCAAGGCACCTATCCCCCAACTAGAGGTCTGCGCGGGACAGAATTTTCAGTCCCGCTCCCGCATTGTGCAGTCCCGCTCCCGCAAAGAATTATGATTTTCAGTCCCGCTCCCGCCCGCAAATCCCGCATGATGCAGACGTTCGCGTTATTTCTCACGAAAGTTCTTGTCATTGGCTTGGGGAATTAAACATGCTGAGCTTAGCTGAGCTCTCCACTGACCGATCCTTCATTTATTGTAAGTTTATTGTTTAGACTCTGACATTCTGCTGACACATTCCAAGTTGAGCGCTGCATGCGCTCATGATTGACAGCTCTGGCTTTGACTGACAGCTCTCGCTTTGCGCACTCGCACTCCCACTTCCGAGTCTGTGGCGTTATGATTCCAACCGCGATTCCATTCTCCTCTCATATGAAGTGCTGCGCAACCACAACCAGCTCCTCAGATTATACACTGTCTATTTCTAGCTTTAAACTGAACAATCTGTGCAATACACAGTCCTTTTTAACACTAGTTAATACTTTTTTTAAATACTTTTTAATACTTAGGACTAATACTCTTGACTTTTTAATGGTAAATGTACCTCTTTTTAAAGCAGCACTTACTTCTGAAGCACTGTGAGCTTCACTAGAGGAGCTCTGCTCTTCTGCCATGATCGGAGATCTCAAACACGGAAGAGCGGAAAGGAATCGGAAACGTACGCGAGATTAGACCATAGGCATCTTAAAATGTTATTAATGCCAAATAAAATATCCAGCACAAATTATATACAATAGACATAAATTAATAATTTATAAATTTTATTTTAAACACGTTTTTAGTTAGCGGGACTGCAGCTTATCGCCTCTCCCTCCTGCATTGTGCACTCCCCCTCCCGCCCGCAATGAGCTTTCAAAATTTGTCCCGCGCCGCACTGCTTTGCGGCGGGTCCCACGGGACTCCCGCGGGAGTGCAGGGCTCTACCCCCAACTGCTCCCTGGGCACTGTAGCACAGCTGCCGACTGCTCTGGGTATGTATGTGTGCTCATTGCTCACTTGTGTGTGTTTTCACTGTTTCAGATGGGTTAAATGCAGAGAAAACATTTCACTGTGCTCGAGTATAAATAAAAGGCTTCTTGTTCTTGTTCGCTCAAGGGCACTTCAGCCATTCCTGCTGATCCAGGGAATCGAACCACCAACCTTTGGTCCCAAAGCTTTCTGTTTTCTCTAACCATTAGGTCATTGTCTTCCCCTAACAGCAACAAGTCCAACCAAACATTTATGATAACTGGAGATCAGGCTTTCACATGGCTATGGAAGAATTTTGACCCACTCTTTTCTTTGCAGAATTATTTTATTTCAGCTGCACTGGCAGCCTTTCAAGGATAAACTGCCCATTTAAGGTCATGCCACTGCATCTCAATGGGATCCATGCGAGGACATGGACCAGGCCACTCCAAAACCTTAATTTTGTTTCTTCTGAGTCATTCAGATGTGGAACCACTTGTATTTCGGGTCATTATCCTGCTGCATAAACTGACTGCGCTTAAGCTTCAGCTCACGGACTGATGACCAGACATTGTCCTTCAGAAAGAAAGCAAAATTCAGAGTCTGTCAATTATGGGAAGCCACTCAGCCCCAGGCCCTGAAGCAGCAGCACATCACGCAGCCCCACATCATCATACTACCACCACCATGTTTGACTGCTGGTATGAAGTTCTTATTGTGGAATGCTTGGTTGGCTTTACACCAGAACCCATGTCTTTGAAAAAACTCCACGTTTGACTCATCAGTCAATAGAACATTATCCCAAATGGCTTAGTTGTCATCGAGACTTATTTTTGGAAAATGTGAGATGAACCGTTTTCTTGGTTACCAGTGGTGTTCGCCTTGCAGCTCTTCCATGGATACCATTTCTACACATTCTCTTTCTAATGGTGGTATCATAAATGCTAGCCTCATCTGATGTGAGCGAGGCCTGTAGGTACTAATATGTTCATCTGGGTTCTTTTCCGACTTCCTGGATGCGTCATCAGTGCTCTTTTGGAGGAATTTTTGTAGGTCGTCTACTTACGGGACGATTCACACTTGGTTCAGCATTTAGAGATAATGGCACCCCAAAGCCTTAAACTTTGTCTTGGATAGCGTTTTTGCTTAAATAAATAAACGATCGTTTAAAAACTATCAAATTTTGTTTGAATTTGAGGATATGAAATAATTGTCTCTGGTGAATATACAAAAATAGAAGAGTTCAGGAAGGAGCTATACGGAACTGTATCCATTGCATTGGACATTCACACACCTTTTAAGAGCTGAGAACTGAAAGTGCTCAGAACAGTAAAGCAGGAAGTTCTTCAGATCCATCTTACTAACACCTCCGATGGGATTTATATCGGCACTGGAGCAGTCGTATTTAGTGAAGTAGCCAGTCAAACTATGGGAACAGAAAACATTTCATGAAGCCATGAGTCAATGCGTGTGAAAATGCGAGTTTGCAGCTTATACGAGTCAAACCTCTCATCCATGTTGGCTGAGCCAAGCATGAGCAGACCTCCAGGTTTCCCTTGAGCCCACAGATACAGCTGGGCAAAGAGGTAAGCCAAAACCATCCTGACACGAGCCTGGAAGTTCAAAAACATGTTTTTAGTTTAAGTACTCAAATATGAGTAAAGAATGAAACATGATGGTGTGACGTGATGCCAAAGTTACCACTTGATTCATGGAAAAGCTGATTATTTTCCAATAACAGCATCTCCAGAAGTGTTTTATTCCCCTTATACAACACCAATGCTAAGAATTTACATTTTACAGAATGACAGCTCATGTATTTTCTGTTTACAGTTTCATTTATTGTTAGTAAAGTCAGTTCTTGATATCACTTCCATTATCAGAGCTATAAACTGTCGTTCCCTCATCAGCCTCTTTTTTTTTTACTCTGCTGAAGTTAATAAGACAAAAAAAAAGCAGCTTGTCATGTTACAAAGCTCAACATCATAAACTTCCTGGAGTGGAAAAATTAAGAGCTTTATCTCTGACTGTTTCTTCTGCTCCAAGTATCATCGCCAGCGCTGGTGTTAACTATTACATAATAATAATAATAATAATAATAATAATAAACAGAACACTTTTTCCAAGGAATAAAAACACGTGTTCTATTCCCTTCTAATGGGTTTCATTCATTTGGTTTGATAGCAAGCAATATTGTGAACATATCGCTTATACTACATGTATTATGTCACTCCACCCAGTGGAGAATGAGTGCTGAATATGGTTTATGATATTGCATGGTTGTCAAGACAACATGACGTCACACGTCAGAGCTGATGCGAAGATTCAATGTGAGAGTTTTCTGTTGCGCATACGCAGAAGCATTTCTTTGTTTGCCAACGGAGCCCACAGTAAACTGTCGCAGTGAACTGAAAATGCCACAAGATACGAATTACACGTAAAATTTCCATGCTAGCGAGTGATGGTGACAATTTGTAAACAAATCTATAATTTTTCCATCAAATGTGCATAATAATAATAAGAATAATAATGGCTTTTTTCATGGTATATCAGACATGTTCCATTCAGTTAGCATGACACTGAACTCGTCTTCGACTCCTTCAATGTCATGCTCGCTGAATGGAATACATCTCCTATACCACTCAACACCAGCCAATATTATTTAATTATTATTATTACTACTACATTACAGGCATTCTTATCCAGAGCGACGTATAACAGGACCCTGACATACCCACTGCTGTGGGTAGCCCGGGGAGCAATCAGGGGTTAGGTGCCTTGCTTAAAGGAACTTCAGCCATTCCTGCTGGTCCTAGGAATCGAACCAGCGATCTTTTGGTCCCAAACCTGCTTCTCTAACCTTTAGGACATGGCTTCCCCTATTATTATCATCATCATCATTTCAATCAGTTACTGGAAAATAATTGTTTCATTGCACCAAAACACACATGCAAACACAGTCTTGTACATTTATTTAAAAATCAATTATCTCATCTCATTCATCTCATTATCTCTAGCCGCTTTATCCTGTTCTACAGGGTCGCAGGCAAGCTGGAGCCTATCCCAGCTGACTACGGGCGAAAGGCGGGGTACACCCTGGACAAGTCGCCAGGTCATCACAGGGCTGACACATAGACACAGACAACCATTCACACTCACATTCACACCTACGGTCAATTTAGGCCCTGTCCACACGGCAACGGATTCAGGTGAATCCGATACAATTGTTTATCGTTTCGGCCTGGCGTCCACACGGCACCGGCGTTTTGGGTGCCCCAAAACGCAATCTTTTGAGAACGGGTTCCAGAGTGGAAAGATCTGGCAACGATGCCGTTGCGAAGTCGTCTGGATGAGTAGAACGGATTTGTTTACGATGACATCACAACCACATGACTGTCAGTGCTTCACGCCGGGTAGAAGTGTAACGAACTCGATGCGAGTTGTCAACAAATCCTATAACTTGGTTCATGAAACGCGCTTACAAAATATTTTCACTGTGAATATTTATTGTGTAATGGTGCAAAGTGAGAGAGAGAGAGAGAGAGAGAGAGAGAGAGAGAGACTCTGCCCTTAGGGCAGAGTCAATCCCGCCAGCAAAAATAGGGAAAAAAAAGGAGCGATCTCACCTCTTCAGATGTTGGTTTAAGTCCTACAATACATTCCTCAAAAAGGGCGTAGAACAACAAATTAATCCATCAACGTGTAGCATTCAATTTATTCCGAACCATTAAAGACGCCGCCTTCCGCGTAGAATCATACGTCATCCTCGCCGCCATATTGGATAGGTCAAAGCGGAGAATAAAGATGCCTCATTCATGTGCTGCGTTTAACTGTACCAACAGGTTTACCGTCTAAACGAGATCACATGGGATTACCGTTCACAGGTGAGACTGGAAAAATACTTTTCATTGTATTTGATCATTATAATGTAATTTTACGAACAGATTTTTCTGACTTTGTGGCTAATATGAAGTCTCGCGCATAATAGTTTATGCGCATGCGTCCTTACTTCTTCTATTGTTCTGGTGTCTCCGAAGGGACCATCGTACAGCGCCCCTAGAGGTGTGGCATGTGTATTGCATCGTTTTCAGCAAGCGTTGCGTTGCCATATGGACCTGATATTTTACTGATCGTTGCCCATTTGGACGCGATATTTTTTTAAATAACATCTCGTTGCCGTTGTCTTGTGGATGTAGCCTTAGAGTCACCAGTTAACCTAACCTGCATGTCTTTGGACTGTGGGGGAAACCGGAGCACCCGGAGGAAACCCACACGGACACGGGGAGAACATGCAAATTCCGCACAGAAAGGCCCTTGCTGGCCACAGGGCTCGAACCCGGACCTTCTTGCTGTGAGGCGACAGCGCTAACCACTACACCACCGTGCTGCCCCTAAAATCAGTTGTTATTATTATTATTATTATTTTTAATTAAACAACAAGACAACACTGTGTGAACAACTACACAAAATGTTCGTCCACAAAACAAGTTTCGGTTATGAATTACCGTACATTGTCGCAGCTCGGCAATAAACTATTGTTTGCTCACCAGCCTCTCTTTTCTTTCTCTCTCTTGAAGTTAATAAGACCAAAATAGACAATTTGTCATGTTACTAAGAATCCAGAAAGCGCAAAGTCTCCTGTCTGTCACTACAAAGTGCTGACACTGCAGACTCCTTTCAAATACAGTACCAGTCAAAAAAGTTTGGACACACTTCTAATTCAATTGTTTATTTTTATTAATTAAAAGACGCTTCATGTCTTAAAGTAAAGTAATGACGGATGTCATTTCTCTTTACCTACTTGAGCAATTCTTGACATAATATGGATTACTACAGTTGTGGAATAGGGCTAGTTACTGTATGTTTATTATTTACTATTTATTGTTTGATCTCAGAGTGGCACGGTGGTGTAGTGGTTAGCACTGTCGCCTCACATCAAGAAGGTTCTGGGTTTGAGCTCAGTGGTCGACAGGGGCCTTTCTGTGTGGAGTTTGCATGTTCTCCCAGTGTCTGCGTGGGTTTCCTCCGGGTGCTCCGGTTTCCCCCACAGTCCAAAGACATGCAGGTTAGGTTAACTGGTGACTCTAAATTGAGCGTAGGTGTGAATGTATGTGAATGGTTGTTTGTCTCTGTGTCGGCCCTGTGATGACCTGGCGACTTGTCCAGGGTGTACCCCGCCTCTCGCCCATAGTCAGCTGGGATAGGCTCCAGCTTGACTACGACCCTGTACAGGATAAGCGGTTACAGATAATGGATGGATGTTTGATCTCAAACACACATTAAGAAGTCAAGAAACTCCTCCACTAATTAACTTTTGACAAGGCACAGCTGTTAATTGAAAAGCATTCCAGGTGACTACGACATGAAGCTGGTTAAGCCAACGCAGATAGTGTGCAAAGCGTCATCAAGGTAAAGGCTGGCTGCTTTGAAGAATCAAAAATATCAAACATTTAACACTTTTTTTGTTTTCTACCTAATTCCATATATTGCTATTTAATAGTTTTGATGTTTTCAGTTTTGTTCTATAATGTAGAAAATAATCAAAATACAGAAAAACCTATGAATGAGTAGGGGTGTTAAACTTTTCTTCTCACTGTAAAACTTTTTAGCAGCATATCAACAACGACACACATTTTAATATCTCTACATGACGTGTCTACCATACAAGTCCCTGGGAACTGGCTATTACTAGAGATGGATTGTATCGGTGGATTGGCTATTGGAGAAAACATATCGTATACCTGTAACAAATGCCAAAGACTAGAAGTGGATTTGGAAAAGAACTGTATATTTTGGAAGTGGAAATATTTGCATGTAAAAACATTTGACTCTTCTTTTTGTTAGGATTGACTTTATTATACTTACATTTTATTATATTTCCAACATAAGTGATTTTTGTGTGAAAGCGTTTAACTGTGAAGTGCTTCAGTTACATTTTTTTTTAAAGCTTAATAGTTTTTATCAGATGTCTATCGATATCGGCTGATACTCAAGGTTTCAGTACCAGTATCGGAAAAGAAAGTGATACCGTGCCGTCTCTAGCTAGTAGAAACAATACTATAGAAACAGAATGAGTGCATTAATATAAACCTACTGTCAGCATTAGTGTCAGAGCTGCTGTTGTCAAAAAGTAATCAATTTTTTTTTACCAATCAGATTTGAGAATTCAGCAGCGCTGTGCTATAAATGACCAATATTATCAATGTTCCTGTAATCACTCAGGAATGATTACCATTAAAATGAAACATATACTGTACACAAGCACAGTCTTGTACGTTTATTAGAAAGGAAAAAGGGAAGTAGACAGATGGCACACACGTTAGTCGTGTATGTTGTTGCACAAAATGTGCTGTGTTTTCACAAATGAAGACACTCTGCTTGTACACCCAAATTAAGGAGGTGAATAGTGTCAAACGGTCCAGCATGGGCGTGAACATTGTGGTAAAGCTGTGTTACACTGCAAGCAAACTTCTTCAGTAGAAACAAGCAATCAGCACAGTTTGCCCGGGCTTTTCTAATGGGTTAAGGTTTAAAACAGTCAAAGCACATTCCTGTACAGTCAGCATGCAAGCAAATACAATGCAATTAAGCTTACTGAAGAAGAACTGAAACTCTTTTGAAGCTAGAATACGAGCTGATTCTGATCTAACAGAGTATTGCTTTGTAGTAGGCCCAGTTTCCCAACACCATCATAATATTTAAGTAAGAAGTAAAATATTATAGGGTGTGTTTTCACAGGAAAATAAATCAATCAATAACATTTTGGTGTAATGCAGCCAGACACAAAACTGAGATACTGCTACCATCCCAAAGTTAATTATTTTTCCTACAACACGATGCCCTGAAGTGTTTTAGTCTTCTTAAACCTTAGAAATCTGCCAATTTCAATGTAAATTTCCTAAAGTAGAACACATATGTTTTATCGATTCACAGCTACATTAATGTTGTAGAACATCTGTGAAAAATTGCAAAAACACTGACACTGGAGCCTCTTTCATCAATAATGTCTCTTTCCAGAAACCTTCACCATACCAACGAGTACATCTAGTTCTTGGTTAAATGCCAACGTTTTAAAATCTGTTTATTAATGCCAAGCAACATTCTGCATATTACAACAGCATAGCTTCATAGTAAAAGAGTGCAGGTGCTAAACTGGCCTGCCTGTTTCCCACTAAAAACGTGACAACGGAGACCCTGGACTGCTGAGCAAATGAAGACATAGATCAAGCAAGAATGGGAAAGAATTTCACATTCAAAACTTAGTGTTCTCAGTTCCCAAAAACTTTCCAAGTGTTGTTAAAAGAAAATGTGATGTAACGTAGTGGGAAACATACCCAGTCCCATTTTTTTTTTTGGAATGTGTTGCAGACATCAAATTCAGAAAGAGTCTATGCTTACAAAAAACAATGAAATTTATCAGTTTGTAAGTCTCTCATCATCTCTAGCCGCTTTATCCTGTTCTACAGGGTCGCAGGCAAGCTGGAGCCTATCCCAGCTGACTACGGGCAAAAGGCGGGGTACACCCTGGACAAGTCACCAGGTCATCACAGGGCTGACACATAGACACAGACAACCATTCACACTCACATTCACACCTACGGTCAATTTAGAGTCACCAGTTAACCTAACCTGCATGTCTCTGGACTGTGGGGGAAACCGGAGCACCCGGAGGAAACCCATGCGGACTCGGGGAGAACATGCAAACTCCGCACAGAAAGGCCCTCGCCAGCCACGGGGCTCGAACCCAGACCTTCTTGCTGTGAGGCGACAGCGCTAACCACTACATCACCATGCTGCCCCAGTTTGTAAGTAAGTATATAAATTTTTTAAATTTGTTTATTATTACACTTAAATTATATGAAGCATCTACCATACAGGTCTTTGAGAATTAGCTATTGAAAACATAAGAAATATCTACATTAATATTAAACTTGAATGTTCCTTGAAGCCAGAATTTGGCTTTGTCAAGTTTTTTTTTTGACTTTACTATCTACACGAGGTAAAAAAAAAAAATCTTCACGTCATAAAATTTGCTTGGTTATACTCACTCTATACCATCTTATCCCCATTTTTGAAACTGGCAAATCTGAACAAAGACCTAATCCATACTGAACGGGTCCTAAAATCAAACTGAACCGAACAGTTTCAGCCTAATCAAACTTTTTTTGACACTCAGATTTACTTAAGCTTCTTTTTAGTGCAGTTTTTAGCAATCCCTTGTCCACTTCCCCTCAACAATTCCCCTTAGGGGAACCCCTCATAATCATATTAACATTTGTGGTTGATCACTTGCAAAGCCACAGGCATCACAAGAGTTCTAGTAAATGCTATACTTCAAGGTAAAGGTACAGTTTTAAGATGTTATCTAGTCATAAGAGTTTACTAAAACAGATACCGAAGTGGTGATTTTGCATTAAAATAAATGGTCTCCACCTGTACATTCTGCAGAGCCAGGTTCTCTCTGCTGCTCCCTCCATTTGCCCGAAAATTAGGCCACTTGCCCATCACCATGGAGAAGATTCCCAGCAAGCCTTTCACTGCCGTGTCAATGTTGATGTTGAGATGATTGCTATAAGAATGAAGAAATTCATAATATTACCTACTCACCATATACAAAAATAAAAAAAATCATAATTAGTCAATTGTAGAAACATTAGTACACTTAATGAACATGCTGAAACCTTTCCAAATGTTTGGAAAATCATTATGTGATTTGAAGATATTGCACTGTCAAGATCTGACCCCTCTCTCTCACACTTTTTTTTTTTTTAAACTTTTAATTATATTTTAACATTAATGCTAATGTTAAACTTCTCACATATAATGATCTAATGAATGGGATCAATTTAAAAGGCAATAAATGAAGTAAATCCATGCAACAATAATAAATCAATTATTATCAAAAAATGACAAACGCCTAGTGTGTACAACCATTTAAATTTTTTAAACTGACGTGTAAATAATTTAATAAGCTAACAAGCTGACTTACCCATAACTCTTAAAATAATATTATGAAAGACTTTCTTTAAGTTGGTCACATATCGATTGAAGGCTATTCAAATCGTATCGTATCAGATTCAGTGGTATCGTCAAATATCAAATCAATGCCCCAAGACTCATAATTGCATCATTTCATGTGATACACTCCTAAGATACTGTATATTCATGTTAGAATAGGCAAGTTTGAGCATATGCCAATGTAGTAGAGATTTTTTTTCAACAAACTATATTTGTGCAAAATTATTGGCACCCCTACAATTAATACATACTTCATGAAGCCTCCCCTGAAGAGAATAAGAGCACCAAGTCTCTTCCTGTACAAACCCTTGCAGAACATTTCATCTTTATTTTAGACTACAGAGTTAAATCTGGACTGAAATGGCCTCTGCAAACACTGATTTCATATTCTGTTATCTATTTCTGTATTGTTTTGTCTTTTAGAGGTATGTTTAAGGTTATCATTTTGTCAAAAGATCAACTTATGGTCAAGTAATAACTGCTTGGCAGAAACAACCAGGTTTTAGACTTAAAAAAACAAACAAAAAAAAACGCTAATATTTAATCCGTTATATGGAATTGCAAGCATGCAAAGGATTTGTGTACATTTTACAACCGTCTTGTCTGAAAAACAACAAAAGCCGACCTGCCGATTTGAGCAGCCAACTCTTTCGCTCGGTTGTTAGTGTCCTCTGAAGAATTTTCACTTCCCATGTAACAGGTGGTGAAGAGGCGTCCACACAACTCTCGAGGGTCTTCAGGCCTGTAGGAGGCAGACCTCACCACCTGCTGGACATCTTCCAACACCCGAGCATCTGGAAGAAAAGCATGACTAAGACTAAGGCCCTGTCCACACGGCAACGGATTCAGGTGAATCCGATAATTTTTTATTGTTTCGGCCTGGCGTCCACACGGCACCGGCGTTTTGGGTGCCCCAAAACGATATTTTTTGAGAACGGTTTCCAGAGTGGAAAAATCTGGCAACGGCGCCGTTGCGAAGTCATCTGGATGAGTAGAACGGATTTGTTTACGATGACATCACAACCACATGACTAGAACAAGCAGCACTCACTCATTCACGCCGGGTAGAAGAAGGGGTTTATGCGCATGCGTCCTCCTTCTTCTATTGTTCTGGTGTCTCCGATGGGACCGTCTTACAGCGCACGTAGAGGTGTGGCATGTGTATTGCATCGTTTTCAGCAAGCGTTGCGTTGCCATATGTACCTGATATTTTACTGATCCGTTGCCCATGTGGACGCGATATTTTTTTTACCTGCTAAAAAAAAAAAAAAAAAAAAAATCTCGTTGCTGTTGTCGTGTGGATGTAGCCTAATAGAACTCGTTCTAGTGCACGTTTTCCAAATTAATTACTTCTCTTCTGTGAGCAGGGTGTGTCTGAGCGTGTAAAGCTTTTCCCCCTTTTGTGAAAACTGTTAAAAAATGGTTAATTCATTAAACATGGTTTGGAATTGCAGTGCAAAAAAAAAAAAAAGTTTGCATACCCTCCCCTCAGGATACAATGGTAAATCCTGACTAATCTTTGTCCAGTTTCCACACTTTATAAGACTTCCCAAAGTTATATACTACCTGCTTTCGATAAAACCACATTTTAGTCTTTTTTTTTTTAAAGAATAAATTTGTCGATTTTGCTTTATGTCTCAAATGGTTGGCAGGATACACCCATGTTTCATTTTTAATTTATTGGATATGTTTCTTGTGGAAAAATAAAATTGTAAAATACAGGAGTGTTTTCCATTCTTCCACCCAGAAACCATGGGGGATGCAAACTTTTGTACTCAATTGTAAATTTAACTGGGGTGATGGAAGCATTACAGTATCTCCTCACGGCTCCAGGATCCCCAGTTCAATCCTGACTGTACGGAGTGTTACATGCTCTCCACATGTCCTTGTGGGTTTCTTCAAGGTTCTCTGGTTTCCTTCCACTACCCAAAAAAAAAAAAAAATATTGGTAGATGAATTGGCTCTGAATTAGACAGAGAGACTATATCGCAATAACTTTAAACAGGAGTGGTGAAACCTCGGGGGGGACACTAGCAATCTCGGCACATTTTCTGTCACTATAATTGAAATTACAAGGAACTGGTTTGAAAAATTTGGGCGGCACGTGGTTCCGAGTTCGAACCTCATGGCCAATGGGGGCCTTTCTGCATGGGTTTCCTCTGGGTGCTCTGGTTAAAGACATGCAGATGAGGTAAAATACCCCACCACTGGGGTTGCACAAGACAGTGCATACTTAGCCAAGTCCGGATAGATTGGGGAGGGTTGCATCAGGAAGGGCATCCAGTAGAACTATGAAGTCCAAATCAAATATGTGGATCATGACCATGGCGACTCCTAATGGGAGCAGCCGAAAGAAGAATAAGAAGAACTGGCTATGCTAAATTGCCCAAAGCTGTGAATGCATGTGCGTGACTGGTCTGTACTTCCACCTCAAACCCAGTGTTCTGTTCCTGGGAAAGGATAAAGCGGATACTGAAGATAAATGAATGCGTGAAATGCAACTAAGACTTATTAGCTGAAATAGAAACACTCATATTCCATTACAGAATTTACAGTAGCTGCACTAATTTGTCCTCTATTAGCATCTGCCTGTGTATAACATATGACTTACTGCCATCTTTGACTGCCTGACAGACGAGTACACACATGGAGTAGACAATGCAGGCGGAGGAGGCGCTGTCAACTCCACCACTGAGAGGAAGCAGGAAGCCAGCCTGAAACCAGAGACAACAGACTCTATAAATGGAACACCTTTTGCTGAGGTATTTGTACGTGCACACACACACACACAATGCACAAACAGCAAAAGATTCTCACCTGACCACTCCTCCTTAAATAGTCCCATAGCCAGCATGCAGGACCAAGACTGAGGGGGGAATAATAATAAAATGAAGATTCAAACATAAAGGAGGAGAATGGTAGCGACTAACTATCATTATTACTATGTAATATATAGCTGTGCATGAAAGTTTACACCCCCCCGATTTCATAATGGGAAAGGAAATTAATTCTGTAACAAGACAATCCTAAAATTAAAAAAATAATAAAAATAGCCTTAATGAGGCTGTAGCTCATACCGGCCACTGTTGTGTGCGAGTTTGAAATCCGATCAATCCTGTGGGAGGAGTAGCAATTTTTGTGAAACTGCATATGACTCCTCTGTAGCCTCATCCATGGCAGGTGGCGCCACCTGGTGAACAATTCTTGCTGGAACGTGTCTTTAGAGTTTTCTGGGTGAGTTTCAGTGAAAACGTCCCAGCAGTTTACGAACGGTAGTGTTTGGTGTGACGAACCACCCAAAAATTTCAGACGCCCATAAAATCATAAATATGATAGGTGGCGCCACCGTCTTGACAACTTTTATGCACACCCACCTGGGGAATATTGTATGCGAGTTTGATCAAAATACGATCAATCCTATAGGAAGAGTAGTGATTTTTGTCAATTGTGGGCAGACGATGTGCATAAACTCATCTGGCCTGGCCTACAGCCGGATGAGCTAAACATGAGAAATGAACCATCCAGAAAAGTGGTTTGTACAGAACTAAAAGTGAGTTAACGATCTGCAATGATCCTTACAGCCTCCAGACCTAATCTGAAACGATCCGAAAGCTGCTCAAAGATTTCGAGAAGCTTGGGGCATTTAAAAGCAAAAGGTGGGTGAAGTTACGAGAAGATATTCTACACATTCAGAAAAGGAGACACAAACTTTTCAAATTGTATCATTTCCCTTTTTTTGGCCATTATTTCTGATAATGAAAGAGCATCTGTGGAATCTAAATGTGGTCCGAGGGGTGTGTAAACTTTTGCACTCCACTGTATGAGCAAGAAGGGGAAGCTTTCATTAATGGCTGAAGTTCTGCATCTAAAGGAATGTCATACACTATATTAAAAATCTTTCACGTATGCTTATTCTTGCCAAATGGTGTCTGGGTAAATATTCTGCTGTAATCATACTACTTCTACACTCACTGGCCACTTTAATAGGAATCTTGATTCTAAGATTCCTGTTCTTGGCTGGCAGGACTGGAACCCAATGTGTTCTTCTGCTGGTCTTTCTGCTCACCACGGTTGTATAGAGTGATTATATGGAGTTACTATATACTTCCTGGCAGCTCAAACCAATCTGGCCATTTTCCTCGGACCTCTCCTATCAATGAGGGGTTTCCACCCACAGAACTGTCACTCACGCAATGTTTTTTTGTTTTTCGCACCATTCTGTGTAAACTCTAGAGCAGTGGTTTTCAAAGTGGGGGCCGCGGCCCCCTGGGGGGCCGCCAGGGGGCGCTAGGGGGGCCTCAGAAAGTTGGAGGGACGATAAGAAAAAAAAATTGCGAAAAAAATACTTTAAAATAATTATTATTAAATATAAGTAATTAGTTTTTTAATCATTATTATAAAATATAATTATTAATAATAAATCATATCGAAACGTTGTTTGCCATGCTCATCTCTCCGATTGCCTGTGATGTTACGGTTTGCGCCATTTATCAAGCTGCTTTGCTCCTCAAGCTAGTGTATTGCTAGCGCAAAATGGACAGGTTTTTGAAGAAGAGACCGAAGGAACAAACCAACAGCCCTGCTGTGGAGGACACTGCTGCGAAAAAAACTAAGAAGTCCTGGCCAACTAAAATCCGAAAATATGAGGCAGCATACATTAAGTATGGCTTTACAGCCATACAGAAAAATGGCCATGATTGCCCCGAAATGCGTCCTCTGTCTGGAGACCTTGTCAAACGAGTGCTTAAAACCTTCGAAACTTCAGCGTCACTTGGTACAAAAACATCCGACAGATGCCGAAAAAACAGTAGATTTCTTCAGACGCAAAGAAGAGCATTTGGTCAGGCAATCTGCTGCATTCACCCAGCAAGCTACTGTCCCCGAGCGGGCCCTGAAGGCATCATTTTTAGCCTCGTACCACATTGCTCGTGCTAAAAAACCTCACTCAATTGGAGAAGATTTGATTTTACCAGCCACCAAAGACATTGTCCGAGAATTGCTTGGTAAGGATGCTGTCAAAAAAAAAAAAATTGATGCTGTCCCACTCTCTGATAACACCGTGAGCCGACAGATTGGTGACATGGCTCAAGACGTATCTGCTCAGCTGTTGGAGCAGGTGAGAGCCAGCGAACACTTCGCACTTCAGCTGGATGAGAGCACAGATTTATCCAATGAGGCCCAACTGCTTGTGTACATCAGATTTATTTCACAGGAAAGATTTGTGGAGGAAATACTATTTTGTAAAGCACTTGAAAGAAGAACTACTGGGAAAGACATTTTTCAAGTTTTAGATGATTACATCGAGTCTAATGGATTGGACTGGACCCGTTGTGTGGGGGTGTGTTCGGACGGAGCAGCGGCAATGACCGGGAAGATCAGTGGAGTGACCGCTCTCATTAAGCAGAAGGCCCCGCATGTAGTGGCCACACACTGCATGCTCCATCGCGAGGCACTGGTCGCAAAAAGGATGGATAACGAGTTGAATCAGGTACTACAGGAGGTTATACAGTTTATTGTTCAGTGCGAAAATATTTGTGTTGAAAACATGTTAGTTAATAATATTCTTATGCTAAACAAATGTAACAATTATTGAATATTGAATAAAAGAGAAAACATTCTAAAAGTTGATGTTTCTTTACATATTTTGTAGCATTGTCTGTGGGTTTGCAAAGGGGGTCCCCGGCCAGAAGCTAATGCCGTTTGGGGGGCCCTGGCATGGAAAAGTTTGGGAACCCCTGCTCTAGAGACTGTTGTGTGTGAAAACCCCAGGAGATCAGCCATTTCTGAAATACTCAAACCAGATTGGCTGATTAGATAACTGCATAAAACAGCAGATGTATGGGTGTTCCTAATAAAGTGGCCAGTGAGTATTTGTTCTTCTTGAAGCAGGACTCTTTTTTTATTTTAATGATTCGATGTTACATTTTGGAAGAGTGTTTCAGCAACTCTAACGCACCTAATCTCCTCCTCAGGAGTGTGAAAGATCCAGTCGACAGGCTGGTGAGTGGGCAAGAAGGTGTCTCCGCTGTCAGACAATGAAAATTCTACCTTGATCCTTTCGTATGGTTTGTGCTCGTAATCCTGCAGAGGGAAAAAAGAAAAGAACACAGCAATATCTCTAACATAAGTGTTTGGTAGTGAAGCATGGACTTTTCAACAGTATCTCCAAGAGCATCTTACGACGTGCGGGTGACATCTCTCTCCTCTGTAGCTGCGTACATCCTCGAGGTCGAGAGTGGCTGTGAGAACTTCCTGTAATGTGTAAAAAAAAAAAAAAAAAGGAGATGAAGAAAACAGCCATGTTCTGTATTAACATAAGGAAGTAACACATTATATCCCTCCATGAAGTAGTAGTACTTCGAATAATGAACATGGCTCCAGAATGAACACCTAAAAGAGCAGTTTGTAATGTTTAGTGCCCCCTGGTGCCTGGTTTGAGAACTACAATTGGAATTTCGGGGGGGGGGCAAGCCTTTAACTATCTCCCAAATTACCCCAAAGCTTAGGTGGTGTTTACATCAGACCGTATCCGTCTCGTTTTCGTCGCGGATGCACTGTCTGTTCACATTAAAATGCCGGGAAACGACTCCACAGGCGGAACAACTTGAATCCGCCAGTGCCCACGTATTCAACCCAGTACGTATCTGATCCGGTGCTGTGTAAACATTGAGGAACGAGGATACGCAGTGCTGAGCTCTAGCTGACGTCGTCATTGGACAACGTCACTGTGACATCCACCTTCCTGATTCGCTGGCGTTGTTCATGCCACGTTGGTCATGTGACGCGACTGCTGAAAAATGGCGTGGACTTTCACTTCCTGCTATTTGTCCCGAATCACTGCTCGTGCGCTTCACTCGCGCGCTCTGTGAGCTGCGCAGGGCCAGAGTGCGCACCCTCCAGAGGGCACTCGCTGTTCAGGGCGGAGTGATTTGGAGCGCAGGATGCCTGCGGAGCCGAGCGTATCCGTGTATTGGCGTTGCTGTGTGCACGCGAATCGTGTATTGGCGTTGCTGTGTGCACGCGAATCGTTTTAAAAACGTCAATCTGATGATCCGCTGATACGGTCTAATGTAAACACCACCTTAGCAGCTAGATTCAACATGGGGGCGGAGCCAGTAGAAGCTACCTAATCTGTTTGGTCAGAAGGTTTTGTGTGAATAACAGCAGCACTGAATGTCAGCTGTAATTCAAATCCCAGGTTTGTATATAATGCGCTCATTCTAATATGTTATCATTTCTATAAGAACCATGGTGGGTGCGTCACATACTCTCAAAATGACTGACATACATATTAGGGGGGGGAAAATGTTATTTCATATAGTCATTGTTATGGTGATGCTTTCTGTAAGGAGACATAATAGGAATAACGAACTAATGCAGACGTTTTGCGAATATTCTGTAAAACGTAACTACAAATGTATAAAAAATATAAAAGGAGAAAAAGAAAAAAAAACCCACACACCACACACACACACGATTTTATTAGAAAATAATCATCTTCCAGGCAATAAAGTGTTATCACATCACCTGGTCATTGATTAGTTTCCCATAACAACACGTACCAAAATGTTTTATTCCTTACCTATGGTCGACATAGAAAATACTGTGAATCACAGAGACAAGTTTGCTCTCTAATGTATAAAAAGATCTCCAGTTTTAAATATTTGCATCTTAATTTCTCATCTCATTATCTCTAGCTGCTTTATCCTGTTCCACAGGGTCGCAGGCAAGCTGGAGCCTATCCCAGCTGACTACGGGCGGGGTACACCCTGGACAAGTCGCCAGGTCATTACAGGGCTGACACATAGACACAGACAACCATTCACACTCACATTCACACCTACAGTCAATTTAGCCCATGTTTACATTAGACCGTATCAGCGGATCATCAGATTAACGTTTTTAAAACGATTAGTGTGCACACAGCAACACCAATACACGATTTGCGTGCACACAGCAACACCAATACATGGATACGCTCGGCTCCGCAGGCATCCTGCGCTCCAAATCACTCCGCCCTGAACAGCGAGTGCCCTCTGGAGGGTGCGCACTCCGGCCCTGCGCAGCTCACAGAGCGCGCGAGTGAAGTGCACAAAGTGATTCGGCACTGAGCCGCTGTGTGTGTGATCCCAGCGCACATCACTTACCACTTGCAAGTGGAAGGATGGCAAGCCTAAAGACAATCATAACTACACAATGGGCAGTATTTGCATCAGTATTTGCAGTATTTTCATACTTTTATACTCTTTAAGGAAAGGTGATACAAGGCGGAAGTCCGCGCCGTTTTTCAGCAGTCGCGTCACATGACCAACGCCAGCAAATCAGGAAGGTGGATGTCACAGTGACGTTGTCCAATGACGACACCAGCTAGAGCTCAGCACAGCGTATCCGCGTATCTCAATGTTTACACAGCACCGGAGCTGACACGATCTGGATTGAATACGTGGACGCTGGCGGATTCCCGTTTCCCGGCGTTTCCAGGCGGTTTAATGTAAACGGACAGTGCATCCGCGAAGAAAACGAGACAGATACGGTCTAATGTAAACTTGGCCTTAGAGTCACCAGTTAACCTAACCTGCATGTCTTTGGACTGTGGGGGAAATCGGAGCACCCGGAGGAAACCCACGCGGACACGGGGAGAACATGCAAACTCCGCACAGAAAGGCCCTCGTCAGCCACGGGGCTTGAACCCGGACCTTCTTACTGTGAGGCGACAGCGCTAACCACTACACCACCGTGCCGCCCCTGCATCTTAATTTAACTAACATTATTTATTATTGTTTAGTATGACCATTCTCAGTTCTTGCCACGATGGGTCTGTTCTAATACAAGCAAGCTGTGTGTCGAATATTGCACTGATCCCACAATTTTGTTGGTGAAATAACCCAAATGCCCAATTTCTTTCCTCAAACTTACTTAAAATAGAAGTGCATTTAACATCTTTACCAGTAAGTCATAAGGGTTGCAAAAATTGCACTCAAATGTTCAGTGCACTACTGTGTTTCAATATGGGCCAATATTTAATAAAGCCTGACTGATAAACTGGTGTCCTGATATTATTGGCTGATATCATAGATAAAACGGTATCGGCGTTTATAATGGCTGATAAATGACAATTTAAAAAAAAGAAACGGGGAGATGGAAGATCCTTGGATCCTTCAATCATGAGTGTGAGGAGTGTTGTCATTGTATGTTTGTCCACCAGAGGGCACACTGCAACATCACTGTGAGCAAGACTGTTGCCACAAATCACAACAATTAGCTGACCCAAGCAGCTCAAAGAAGAGTCAAGAACACCTTTTTTTTTTTTTTTATACACTTGATGGTTATTCATCAAACTTTCAATATGTTTTGTTAGTACTTTTGTTCAAAAGTATTATCTATTTATGACAATAAAAGTTTATTTTTAAAGGTCCCATGGCATGGTGGTTTGTTGATGCTTTAAACGGGCTCGTGGAGGTTTCCGGATGTTATATCCAAAGCCTTTCTCGAAATGAACCCTCAGCACGTAGATATAGCCTCCTGGGAGAAAGCCCCATTTCAGCGCTTTTCCCAGTGCGTCGTTTTGCTAATGAGAAGCAGGAGGCAGGGAAGGGTAGAGGGTGGGGGCGGGTCTTATCATTAATATTCATGACATGTAAACGTGTTACCTCTGATTGGCTAACAGCACTGTGACGCTACCTCCAGTGGGTCAGAACAAGCGGATGTGGGTGTCTTACTATGGCGAGAGAGAAGGAACAAACCGCGAAGGGAAAAATACCGCGCGCTGACGTCATTAAGGTGCAACGCGAGGAAATAAAATAAATTCAACAAATGTTTGGGTTTTTACTGAACAAACAAGCAAATAAAATGAACGAGTGACTTAAAAAAAGAATGTGGGTGTCTTTGTAAAAACTGTTTTGATTGGCTATTATAACAGAGCATGCTGCATGCTTTTTGGTTTTGTAGCGCAGAGTACCTGGCTAACTGCAGGAAGCGGTTAGCTGCACAGCTAATGTAGCCATTGCAAGGCTAACGTGGCACCGATTTTAAAACACGGCAAAACGACTTAACAGTTATACACTTACTTGTTTGGTGTTTGTGGCTGATGCAGCAGGGATGCTTGGTACGGACCCAGGCTTCAGTGACAGTTGATGTGCAAAACCTGCCCTGTACTGTCCCAAGTTGTGGAAACATTCATCAGGAAAATGCTTCCGACAAACGTACACCGTCTTAGGTAGACTCGACGGCGTATTATTGGAGTAAATAAAATTAAGCCACTGCGTCTTCAGGGGCTCTCCCGTCGGCAGTAAAAACAGACTCCTTTCTGTGTTGTCACATCCATGCACAGCGCAACTTCCATGTTTGGTGGCAACTTTTGAGCTGGGCGGGCAATCCATACAGTGGGTGGGAATCCAGAGGGGGGGCGTGGGGATCATCTCCCTTGCTGACGTAGGTAAGGGAAGAGTTTATCAACGCGGCGTTTTGATGCGCCATTCTCAAATGTTGGGCATAGTTTGGTTTACACATTATGAAATTTCTAGCCACTGGGGTGACTTAAGAAGGTCAGAGGAACTCATTTTAACGTTAAAAAACCTCAGAAAGTGAAAATTTCATGCCATGGGACCTTTAAACTGCATTACATCATGTTATCATAGTGAGGACTCTTCAATAACTACACAACACATATTAAGGAAAGGGGCCCTGTATCTGGGGGCCAGGACTGGGCAAATGAGTTGAATCTCTTTTTGAACAGATTTGACTGTGCCACCCCACCCTCCCCCACTCACCATAGTCCTGACCTGTCTATCACTCCACCACCCTCCCTCTCCCCTCATAATACCTCTGACACCAACAGCTCCCTCCTCACACCACATCACCCCCCTTCGATTCCTGCCAGACCAATCCACACACTCCACCCCCAACCTCCCTCTACAGGACTCACACCTCGGCTACACCCCTCGCCTCTCCATAACAGCTGATCAGGTGTTGAAGGAGCTGAGGAGGATCAAGACGAGGAAAGCTGCTGGCCCTGATGGTATCAACTCCAGACTGCTTAAGGACTGTGCAGATCAGCTCTGTGGGATTCTTCTGTACATTTTCAACCTGAGCCTCAGTCTGGAGAAAGTTCCACTTCTGTGGAAAACATCACGTGTGGTTCCAGGTCCCAAGATTACGCACCCCAGGGAGCCCAACCACTTTCGGCCAGTAGCTTTAACGTCTCACCTCATGAAGATCATGGAGAGGATTGTTCTCTCCCACCTCCGACACCTGGTGAACAGCGAGATGGACCCCCTGCAGGTCGCATATCGACCGGGCATTGGTGTGGATGACGCTGTCATTTACCTGCTACACCGGTCACTTTTGCACCTGGAGGGCACTGGGAGCACTGTGAGAATCATGTTCTTTGACTTCTCCAGTGCTTTCAACACAATCCAGCCATCACTGCTTAGGGGGAAGCTGGAGGGAGCTGGTGTCGACTGCCACCTGGCTGCATGGATCATCGACTACCTCATTAACAGACCGCAGTATGTGAGGCTCCGCGACTGTGTGTCTGATGTGGTAGTCTGCAGCATGGGGGCTCCACAGGGTACAGTGCTCTCTCCTTTCCTCTTTACACATCTGCCTTCAGCTACAACACGGACAGCTGCCACCTCCAGAAGTTCTCTGATGATACAGCCATCGTTGGAGCCGTGTCAGAGGGGGACGATCTGGAGTACAGAGAGGTCATCACCAACTTTGTCGCCTGGTGCGAACTGAACCACATGCGCATCAACACCAGCAAGACAAAGGAGGTGGTGATCGATTTCAGAAGGACGGTTTCCCAAATTGCACCAGTGAACATCCAGGGTTTGGACACTGAGATCGTGGAGGAGTACAAATACCTGGGTGTTCACCTCAACAACAAACTGGACTGGACTAACAACACAGATGTCCTGTACAAGAAAGGCCAAAGTTGTCTCCACCTCTTGAGAAGACTGAGGTCTTTTGGTGTGTGCAGGATACTGCTTAGGAGTTTTTATGACTCTGCAGTAGCATCAGTGATTTTCTACGCTGTGGTCTGCTGGGGCTGTGGAAGTTCAGAGAGGGACAGGAAGAAACTTAATAAACTGGTCAGAAGGGCTGGCTCAGTCTTGGACTGTCCTCTGGACTCCATTGAGGTGGTGGGTGAGAGGAGGATGTTAGCCAAGCTGACCTCAATCATGGATAACCCCTCTCACCCCCTACATGAGGCTGTGGGGGCTTTAAGCAGCTCTTTTAGTAGTAGACTGCTACACCCACGGTGTAAGAAGGAGAGATACCGCAGGTCATTCATACCGGCTGCTGTCAGACTGTATAACACCCACAACTTGTAACGTAGCACCAATAACCTGTTTGTCGTTATATTTGCACTACTTCACCACTACTACCTCTGCCATCTCTCATCGATGCAATTATGTGCAATAATCTAGGCCTTAAACTATTTTTATGCATACTTATATATATATATATATATATATATATATATATATATATATATATATATATATATGTGTGTGTATATACACAGAGTCTACCTGTAATGTGCAATTTTTCCGAGCCTCTCAATAAGGCAATTTTTTTTCTATACTTTTTCACAGTAGATAATGCAAATAGCCCTCTGTATTTAATCCTTTGTTTGTCTAATTTTTATTTCAGTTTTATTTGTTATCTGTTTGACTTTTTCTTGCTACTGTAACACGTGAATTTCCCCGATGTGGGATGAATAAAGTGAATCTAATCTAATCTAATCTAAAATCTTTTGCATCAGCAGACCAAAATTGCAAAGATGTCCAAAGGACATTTTAATTATGACACGTACCACATCATCAAGTGAAAACTGTGCCCCCTGAGCGACGATGTCTCCGTTGATGGCAATCATAGCGCAGCCATCATAGTACAGACGATCTCCATCACAGCCTTTCTGATTAGCCATCAGATAGATCCCTCCACTCTGTAACAAACAAAAGCTGAGGAATGCATTTTCAAAATCAAATTAACGGGGCTTAAAGCACAGCGTTGTTGAATTTTCAAATCTGATTGGTCAGAAGCTGAGGATTAACTTTCTGTAACAGCAGCTCTGACAGTTATACTGACTGTAATTCAAATCGCAGGTTTATATTAATGCATTTGTTCTACTGCTCTACTATCAACAAGTTTTCCACCACTTGGAGACTTGGCAGGTTTGACTTTTTTGGAATTTCTCTCTTATTAATGTCAAGAAAGACAAAAAAAAAAAAAAAAAAAAAAAAAAGAGGCTGATCAGGGAACAACTGTTTTATAGCTGCTATAACACAAGTGAAAACAGGAACTAACTTGTCTCTGGGATATTCACATTACAGTGGTGCTTGAAAGTTTGTGAACCCTTTAGAATTTTCTAGATTTCTGCATAAATATGACCTAAAACATCATCAGATTGTCACACAAGTCCTAAAAGTAGATAAAGAAAACCCAGTTAAACAAATGAGACAAAATTATAATACTCGGTCATTTATTTATTGAGGAAAATGATCCAATATTACATATCTGTGAGTGGCAAAAGTATGTGAACCTTTGCTTTCAGTATCTGGTGTTACCCCCTTGTGCAGCAATAACTGCAACTAAACATTTCCAGTAACTGTTGATCAGTCCTGCACACTGGCTTGGAGGGACTTTAGCCCATTCCTCCGTACAGAACAGCTTCAACTCTGGGATGTTGATGGGTTTCCCCACATGAACTGCTCGCTTCAGGTCCTTCCACAACATTTCGACTGGATTAAGGTCAGGACTTTGACTTGGCCATTCCAAAACATTAACTTTATTCTTCTTTAACCATTCTTTGGTAGAACGACTTGTGTGCTTAGGGTCGTTGTTTTGCTACATGACCCACCTTCTCTTGAGATTCAGGTGGTGTTTACATTAGACCGTATCCGTATCGTTTTCGTCACGGATGCACTGTCCATTCACATTAAAACGCCGGGAAACGACTCCACAGGCGGAACAACTTGAATCCGCCAGGGCCCACGTATTCAACCCAGTTCGTATCTGATCCGGTGCTGTGTAAACATTGAGGAACGAGGATACGCAGTGCTGAGCTCTAGCTGACGTCGTCATTGGACAACGTCACTGTGACATCCACCTTCCTGATTCGCTGGCGTTGTTCATGCCACGTTGGTCATGTGACGCGACTGCTGAAAAACGGCGCGGACTTTCACTTCCTGCTATTGTTTCCGCCTTGTATCACCTTTTTGTTTTTCATTAAAGAGTATAAAAGTATGAATATAATGCTTTGCCATTCTTAATGTTGTTCATGGTAAGATGCAAATACTGCCCATTGTGTAGTTATGATTGTCATTAGGCTTGCCATCCTTCCACTTGCAAGTGGTGAGTGACTTGCGCATGCCTGATATGCACTGGGATCACACACACAGCGGCTCAGTCCCGAATCACTGCTCGTGCGCTTCACTTGCGCGCTCTGTGAGCTGCGCAGGGCCGGAGTGCGCACCCTCCAGAGGGCACTCGCTGTTCAGGGCGGAGTGATTTGGAGCGCAGCCGCTGAGGAGGAAGCGCTGAGCCGCACTGACACATTTCAACTTACGTGCCATCTAATTAGTCATGTGATTAGCGTATCCGTGTATTGGCGTTGCTGTGTGCACGCGAATCGTGTATTGGCGTTGCTGTGTGCACGCGAATCGTTTTAAAAACGTTAATCTGATGATCCGCTGATACGGTCTAATGTAAACGCCACCTCAGTTCATGGACAGATATCCTAACATTTTCCTTTAGAATTCGCTGGTATAATTCAGAATTCATTGCTCCATCAATGATGGCAAGCTGTCCTGGCCCAGATGCAGCAAAACAGGCCCAAACTATGATACTACCACCACCATGTTTCACAGATGGGATATCCTTTCTCCAAACATCACGCTTCTCATTTAAACCAAAAAGTTCTATTTTGGTCTTCTATTTTGATCTCATCCTTCCACAAAACATTTTTCCAATAGCCTTCTGGCTTATCCACATGATCTTTAGCAAACTGCAGATGAGCAGCAATGTTTTTTTGGAGAGCAGTGGCTTTCTCCTTGCAACCCTGCCATGCACACCATTGTTGTTCAGTGTTCTGATGGTGGACTCATGAACATTAGCCAATGTGAGAGAGACCTTCAGTTGCTTAGAACTTACCCTGGGTCCTTTGTGACCTTGCCGACTGTGGAAGCGGGGGCATGGTCAAGCGGCGGTCTGTGACAGGAGGGCAGAGTCAGGGAAGGTAAGTGGCAGAATCACTGCACCTGATGTTGGTTAATCTGTGTTTGTGTGTCTTCCCCAGTGACCGCGCCCTATAAGGAGAGGGAGAGCAGAGGAAGGAGGCTCTCTCCCCAACCAGACAACTGGTGTGTGTGTGTGGATAGATAGAGTATCCAAAGTCTGAAAAGACATAAAATAAAGAGGTTCTTGTGGAACTTAATTCTGGCCTGCTGTCTTTTCTGTGCTCCACCCCTACGAACTGCTACACCGACTATTACATGCCTTGCTCTTGGAGTAATCTTTGTTGGTTGACCACTCCTGGGGAGGGTAACAATGGTCTTGAATTTCCTCCATTTGTACACAATCTGTCTCAGTGTGGATTGGTGGAGTCCAAACTCTTTAGAGAGATGGTTTTGTAACCTTTTCCAGCCTGATGAGCATCAACAATGCTTTTTCTAAGGCCCTCAGAAAGCTCCTTTGTTCGTGCCATGATACACTTCCACAAATGTGTTGTGAAAATCAGACTTTGATAGATCCCTGTTCTTTAAATAAAACAGGGTGCCCACTCACAGCTGATTTTCATCCCATTGATTGAAAACACCTGACTCTAATTTCACCTTCAAATTAACTGCTAATCCTAGAGGTTCACATACTTTTGCCACTTACAGATATGCAATATTGGATCAGTTCCCCAATAAATAAATGACCAAGTACAATACTTTTGTCTCATTTGTTTAACTGGGTTCTCTTTATCTACTTTTAGGACTTGTGTGAAAATCTGATGTTTTAGGTCATATTTATGCAGAAATATAGAAAATTCTAAAGGTTTCACAAACTTTCAAGCACCACTGAAAATGTGACTACAAATGGATTTAAAAAAAAAAAAAAAGAGGCTGTAGCTCATACCGGCCACTGTTGTTGCATACAAGTTTGAAAGCTGATCAATCCTGTGGGAGGAGTAGCGATTTTTGTGAAATTGCATATGACCCCATGGCAGGTGGCACCACCTGGTGAACAATGCTTGTTGGAATATGTCTTTAGAGTCTTCTGGGTGAGTTTTAGTGAAAACGTCCCAGCAGTTTACAAAGGAGTACTGTTTGGTGTGACGAGTCACCCAAAATTTTCAAACGCCCATAAAATGTTAAATATGACAGGTGGCGCCACTGTCTTGACAACTTTTATGCACATCCACCTGAGGAACCAGATGAGCTAAAAATAGCCTCAATGAGGCTGTAGCTCATACCAGCCAAGATACCCATAAAATCATAAATATGACAGGTGGTGCCACCGTCTTGACAACTTTTATACATACCAACCTGGGGAACATTCCATGAGTTTGATTAAAATCTGATCACTCCTGTCAGAGGAGGAGTGATTTTCAGGAAATTACACATGACTCCTCTGTAGCCTCATCCGTGGTAGGTGGCGCCACCTGGTGAACAACTCTTGTTGGAATATATGTTTTTAGAGTCTTCTGGGTGAGTTTCAGTGAAAACGTCCCAGCAGTTTACGAAAAGTAGCGTTTAATGTGACGAGTCACCCAAAAATTTCAGACACCCATAAAATTGTAAATATGACAGGTGGCGCCACTATCTTGACAACTTTTATGCACACCCACTGAGGGAACATTTTATGCGAGTTTGATCAAAATCTGATCAATCCTGTAGGAGAAGTAACAATTTTTGTCAATTGTGGGGGACGACGACGATGACGGATGGACAACGCGTGATTGCATAAACTCATCTTGCCTGGCCTGCGGCCGGATGAGCTAAAAAGAACATGTCATTATTAGACAGGGTTCCCACACCTTCTTAAACATCAAATTCAAGGATGTTTCAAGGACTTTCAAGGCCCAATTCCATCAAATTCAAGGACCCAACACAACACGGTTTGAGACAAGGATTAAGGTCTTACTGTTAGAACACTAAGAATTTTTATAATGAGAACTAGCAGACTTTACAAAATCTCACAGTCAACAATTAAAAAGGGAGAGAGCTTTTAATGTGTCAAGACTTCTCAATTACACCATTACAGTCATGGCAGACTACGTGGTCTCTTGCCTTCTCTAACACAGCACAGCAAACTAATGTGCAAGTTGAGCGATAGAGAAAGAGGCGTACGAGTTGAAGAGCTAAGCAACTGCTCATTTATTTCATTAGCACCAGCTTCACAACACAAAACACCACATTTTTCATGAATATGACCATGGCCAAATGAATAGACAAACACCACCTGCCTCAAGAAAATGCGACGGTCACTATCGTGTGTGTGTGCATGCATGAGTGACTGAAGTCGAATGATGCAGGTTAAATAGGGGCAAGAAAGCTGACGTTAAGCCAAGTTTGTGGGTATAACTCCATATTATACTTTGCTCTATAATAACTCCATATTATAGAACAGTGTTTCCTGTGACAAGAGACAGGAATGTGTGCGTAACTGACCTTTGTGGTGGCTGACTTGACCAAGTTCACCCTCTGGTCAGCTTTGCGTAGCTCATGATAGCTGGCAGACGAGTTCGTAAAGATCTCAATGCCATCCAAACCCATGTCCACATGAGGACTGAAAAATGGTAAAAAAAAATTGGTTTATATGGTTTCACAGTTGCAAATTCGTAACAAATCGCAGCGCTCTGTGCTGCATTCAAGATAATCCACATCCTAAGGCACGGACAAGAAAATAAGTCACTGTACAGGGCTACAAAAAGTGCAATCATAGTGTACAGGACAAATCTGTTATTTGGGAATATTTGGGAATGCAGTACCTCCTGGGGTTCCACAGTTCAGCACAGACCTCACTCCCTATACACGTGTCCTTAGTGGACAGGACTGCGTCGCCAAATGGAACTGTCACCTAAGCAGAGTGATTATTACAGAGAAATCTGATCATTTCAATACAAAATGTAGTAAAGGCATAGATTCATCTTGCAGCCCTATTTAAAAAGGAGCTGTAATTAATTAATTATTCCACAAAATTGAATCATACATGAGCTGACAGTTGGCTATAAGCCATGTACGACAAGACTGAGTGGAGTAACTGTTTTATTCTATCCACATTCACTGGATTTTGCGAAACAGAGCATTTTTATTTGTATGTTTTGCAAATTCGATAAATAAAAACTGTATACAAAATGTCTGACAAAATCATTTCCGCTTAGAATGTACAAAAAAAAAAAAAAAAAATCAGCGAAATGACAGTAGCAATTTTTGAAAAATGCTCGAATAGTAATTCTTGAAAAATAAAAACAGATAATAATAATAATAATAATAATAATAATAATAATAATAAATGTATATAGCGCCTTTCAAAAAACCCAAGGACGCTTTACAATTATAGACAAGGAAAGAAAAAAATAATAATAAAATAAAAATAAATATGCTCTCCACCATCAAATACTTTCATTCCATATTTTATTGCTTTCTTTTTTTGTATTTTTTGGGGTTTTGTTTTCGAGTAGAGTTTTTATTTCGTCCTCAGTTGGTTCAGAAGGACACTCCGCCATTTTGTTTTTCTCTACTCACGGTAGATGAGCTGATATCCTAAAAGTAGAGTAGCTAATCAGAGTGCGCGATTGATCATATCCAGTGAATGTGGACAGAATAACAGTCATTATACTGGAATGCTAAATACATCCAAAACTTTCATTCTGTACATGAGGCCAAGGTGTGATAAAAACCACACAGCTTTGCATTGTGCCATAACTTGTTCTTTATTAAAACACGTCGAGGGTGGAGTGGAGTGTTTTACCTGTTCTGTCACATCCTGGATCATTCTTGGCAAAAAGTACTCTTCAACACATCTGTGAACATGAAAGGTATCACTGCTCACACTGGAGGCGTACTTAGAGGAAAAATCCACCCTGAACAAGCTTCATGATGAACATGTGATCTTCACTAGCTTCCAAATTGTACTTTGTCATGACTTCGTTCCCCACAATACAAGCGAGATTAACCCTTACTTCATCTCTATCTAAAAAGAGCAATGCAGCGGCGCTTTAGTCCTTTAGTCTGTCCAGAACTCCCAGCTCCTCGTCTGTACACTCTGCTCAAACAGAGCAGCTCCAAAAGCTTCCGCTTTCATCCTAATATCACCATCATACTCACTGTCTCGAAGATTTCTAACTAACCTAGCTTAAACCTAATCTAACTAACATATATACACACACCTGTGAGTGTTTAGTCTATGTCTATTTCTTATCTAGAGTGTTTATATTGTTTATTTCAGTTATTCTATTTTTCTTTATTGCATTGCCTGTTTGCACCGTGGGTCAGAGAGGACTGAAATTTCATCTGGGCTGTATGTCGAGCATATATAGCATATTTGACAATAAAGTTGACTTGACTAAACAAGCTGAGTCTCTGCCATAACTCGGCGCAACTGCGTCTTATAGCTGCGCTGCATTCCGGAAATCTGAGTCCGACATTTGCACCACCGTCTCCACTGTTTCATATTTCAACATAGCTAGAAATTGATAAGTAAGAAAATAAGCTCTTGTGCTTTTTTTTTTAAGTGCTAGCAGCAAAATCTGAACATTATCCTACGGAAGTGTATTGCTGCCACACCAGAAAAATGAAAGAAAATCAGTATCACATATTATTATGCATACAGGACACTTTTTCGATGGAATAAAAACATGTATTCTATTTCCTTCTAGCAAGTTTCATTAATTTGGTTTGATAGCATACAATATTCCTAGCATATCGCTTATCCTACGTGTATTACGTCACTCTACCCAATGGACCCCCCAGGCCTCCTTGGGTTAGTAGAGTAGCCAATCAGAACGCGCGATTGCTCATATCCAGTGAATGTGGATGTAATAAATGGAAGTATTTGATCAGGAAAGAGTGGTTTTTTTTAATATTCTTTTACAACGTGAAAAATATATTGTTACAACAATAAACTTTTCATGTTATTACGTGATACTGATTTTTTTTCTGGTGTGGCAGCAATACACTTCCATATTATCCCGTATGTTTGAGATAACTGAATGACCCCCCATTAAATGCCATTGTAACTGCACTAGCAATAACGACGTCCCTCTGTAACACCAGAGCAGCAGATAAGCACTAACACAGGAATAATAAAAATGCCGCATCAACCAACAAAATTGCACTGGAATCACTAAGCAGATCACGTATCTTCCTTGTGGACATTTATTTCTGCATGTTTAATAAACAGGGTGGAGTTTTCCTTTCACAAAATGTTCCACAAATTCTGAATAATTAGTAGACAATGCTGTTCATGTACCTGGGCTTACTCCAAGGAGAAAACCAGCGAAATTCTCTGTTGTTGCCATAATTTGCCAAAAGCATTTTAGGCCGGATCAGTAAAATCTTCCTGTTAAGAAGGCGAAAGCAAATTCCATCTTTACTTGGGTCTGTACGAACATGTATCCACATGATCAAGCTAAAAGTATAAATCACATGCTGTACAAATACGACTTGTACTTATTTGATTTGTCAATACCAAAGACTGACTTGTTCAGGAACAGGACTCTGCAATTATAGCGAACATTGTGATGCATAACAGGCCTGCAGGAGGGAAAAAAAAAAAAAAAAAAACCACACACACAAAGCAAATTAGCAATTAATTAAATATTACACGACAGAACACAACAAGTGAGCAAGTTTAACACTCACATGCCAACATCGCAGATTATATCCTGCGTCTCAGGGGACTCCAGCAGCGCCTTGAGGACTTGGAAGCAGTGCAGAAGTGTGTCGGATTCATAGAAGTGATCAGCACATCCGTAGCCACTGATTAAAAAAAAAAAAAAAAAAGCTTTTCCATGAACAGTTATTCTGGAAGTCTTTCAAAGAAGATTTATACTGGCACTGACAGCCTGAGCACTAAGGCTCAAGTTTAACCCCTTGAAACTCCTAATTATTCCATACTTACAGTTACTAGTTACTGAATGATGAATAATTGCATCTAACAAAGGGTTAATGCTTCCAGGAAAAAAAAAAAAAAATTATGTGCATTCACACACTACATCAACATAAAATCATACAAATATCACTGAACAAAATGGCAAAGCATGACACACCCACTGATTCAACCTGATCCCGAGATACGAATGTGACCTGACAAATTGTTTATTTTTAATTAATTTAACTCTCAGCCAAAGATCGGTTGTTTTATTATGCAACATGTTCTGAGCTGTAATAAGAAAATAATCATCAACATACGATGAGGGTGAATGTACTGTACATATGATGTCACTTGATGCAAAGTGTAATCACTGTTACCACTCCAACATTGATTACTTTCCACTAACAGCATGTTCTGAAGTTATTTACATTCTGGACAACACAGAAATTTGCTAATGACTGCAATTCTTCATTTCTTAAGGAATGACAAACCAGACTTTTTATCCGTTTAGAGTTACATGAATTGTTTCAGAACTTCCGCTAAGAATAAAAGTTACTTCCTGTCATCACTTACGTTACAGCAGCTGTAGACAGTCACTGCTTCACTGTTTTTTTTCTTTCAGTTTGTTTAGGTATAGGTAAAGCATAGGCGTTAACAGAGATATCAGTTTGGCATGCTTGTAACTGGTCCACGCTGGTCTGATTGCTACTTGTTTGGTGAGTTCTAGTTAAAGGAAGAGTCCACCGTACTTCCATAATGTTCTTCTCTGAATTGAGACGAGCTGATCCGTACCTCTCCGAGCTTTGCGCGACCTCCCAGTCAGTCAGACGCGCTGTCACTCCTGTTAGCAATGTAGCTAGGCTCAGCATGGCCAATGGTATTTTTTGGGGCTGTAGTTAGATGCGACCAAACTCTTCCGCGTTTTTCCTGTTTACATAGGTTTGTATGACCAGTGACATGAAACAAAGTTCAGTTACACAAATTGAAACGTGGCGATTTTCTATGCTATGGAAAGTCCGCACTATAATAACAGGCGTACTAACACCTTCTGCGCGCTTCGACAGCGCATTGATACCTGCACGAGTGAAGGTATCAATGCGCTGTCGAAGCGCGCAGAAGGTGTTAGTACACCTGTCATTATAGTGCGGACTTTCCATAGCATAGAAAATCGCCACGTTTCAATTTGTGTAACTGAACTTTGTTTCATGTCACTGGTCATACAAACCTATGTAAACAGGAAAAACGCGGAAGAGTTTGGTCGCATCTAACTACAGCCCCAAAAAATATCATTGGCTATGCTGAGCCTAGCTACATTGCTAACAGGAGTGACAGCGCGTCTGACTGACTGGGAGGTCGCGCAAAGCTCGGAGAGGTACGGATCAGCTCGTCTCAATTCAGAGAAGAACATATTTCATTATGGAAGTACGGTGGACTGTTCCTTTAAATCCTTGAAACTTATGTTCACTCAAACATCTCTCTGTTTCCATAAGGTTATCCTTACTAGTGATGTAATGCTTCATCACCCATTGACGTTACTCTGTCACACACATACAACTCAACTTCTTAAAGGGCATATCACGGGTAAATTCAGGAGCAAGATGAATGTAATTCTCCTATTTTATATTAAACTTTGGTCAAATATCTGTAACATTCTGCATTCTCTGCAATTTTTTTTACCTTGCGCAATACCAGAAAAATTCAGTTGAAATCAAGCCACTTGAGGCGAATTCATCCGCCTCTGAAAAAACTTGGCATTTGGATTTCCCGGGAAACACTGCTTTTCGTGACGTCATCTGTGGGACGCCTCCCTCTGAATCCGACATCAGCGCTGGTTTGTTTATGAGAAAATGACCTGGTGGTTTTCTGCAAATTTCTTCAACGTTATTGCGTAATTATTAAAATGGTTAACAGATGTATCATAGGAGGGTGTAGCAACACCAATCATGATGGGATTAGTACTCATCGTTTTCCAAAAGACCGGACAATGAGAGAGAAATGGGAGCGCTTGGTCTACACAGGCTGTGCACTTAAACCGTGCAAAGCTCGCACAGCCTGCTGGCGCTTCCGCAGATAACGTCACGATTCTGGCTCCAGACTCCCTTGGGATTTTTCCAGACGTGTTTTGTTATTTTATTTTTTTCTGCTGTAGACAGACGGCCTTGTGCAAAATGACCCTTCTGGGTGAGTGTGTAAAGGGACATACTTTCATATAAAAAAAAAAACAAAAAAACACGAAATTGGTCCAGAATATGCCCTTTAAATCCCATCTCCCAATCATTCAGCTACAACACACTCTTGGATATGGATATTTATCCTATCTATATTCACTGGATATGAGCAATCGTGCGCTCTGATTGGCTACACTACTACTAGGCTATCAGCTCATATCCCGTGAGTAGAGAAAAACAAAATGGCGGCACGTGTTGCTGAACCGAGGATGAAATAAAAACTCTACTTGAAAACAAAGCCCCCAAAATTTACATTTTTAAAAAATATGGAATAAAAAGCATTTGATGGTAAGAACATATCTTTTTTTCATCTCATCTCATTATCTGTAGCTGCTTTATCCTGTTCTACAGGGTCGCAGGCAAGCTGGAGCCTATCCCAGCTGACTACGGGCGAAAGGCGGGGTACACCCTGGACAAGTCACCAGGTCATCACAGGGCTGACACAGACACAGACAACCATTCACACTCACATTCACACCTACGGTCAATTTAGAGTCACCAGTTAACCTAACCTGCATGTCTTTGGACTGTGGGGGAAACCGGAGCGTCCGGAGAAAACCCACGCGGACACAAGGAGAACATGTAAACTCCGCACAGAAAGGCTCTCGCCGGCCACGGGGCTCGAACCCGGACCTTCTTGCTGTGAGGCGACAGCGCTAACCGCTACACCACCGTGCCGCCCCATATCTTTTTTTATTTTTCGATAATGATTATTATAGCATTTTTCACAAAATGCTAGTGTCATTTCGTCGGTTTGTTTACATTCTAAGTGGAAATGATTGTGTCGGACGTTTTGTATAAAAAGTTTTTATTTATCGAATTTGCAAAAACTAGAAATAAAAATGCTCAGTTTCTCAAAATCCAGTGAACGTGGATAAAATAAAGCAGTTAATCTCATTGTCCATGGCTTATAGCCATGGCTTCTAGCTGTCAGCTCATGTACGACTCGATTTCATGGAATAACTGGTCAAATACTCATGTTTGTCCTACAGTAAACTGAGTAACATGTCTGAACATCTGTATCTGCATCAGTGACTGTTGCTCCGGGATATCTGAGGCAGAATTTCTCAGGCGGCAGAGACTGACATTCCTAGAGCATACTTTGTTAATTCAACCTCCTTTAGCACAGACAGGTCGAAACCTATCAAGTGCAATAAACATCTACTCGGAGAACAACACAGACAAATTCAGCAATCAGCAATTAAACACTTTTCCAATGATTTATCCAAGTATCCACAATGCAAGTGTTTGTGAATTAGTTGTTACTCTAGAAATGACAAACATATTAGAGTAAGTGCATTAATATCAACAATACAAAGAGATAATGAAGTGCAGTAATTACCAGATTTCCAGTTCTGGTCCCAGTCTGTACTTGGCACCTTTAGATTTTGCTGTCACAATACCTGTATTAAGGAGTGAAATTAAAATAAATCAGATCAGCACTCACAGCACACACAACACTCTGAAAATGCTTCTCTTACCAACTGCAACAAATCAGGAGACAAAAGATTTGTTTTGCAATAAATCGTCCACTTCGAAACTTGATAAATAAAACTTACTTTTTAGTATTCTTTGTAAATTGCCATCAAAATCTAAAGCCCATTGGTTCAGAGAACAAGTCGCTAATGTCACTTTCCTCCCCATCCTGTCAAAACAAACAACAACAGCTAGCAGTAGTATTAACTGGACGAGCAGGTCAGAGCATGAGACTTTTTGCTGTTCCTGCGACGTCAGTTCCGGTTTGAAAACCCCGCCTCCTAGTTTAGAAACGGAACTGAACTCTACATTCTCTGAAGAGAAGAGTGAAGCTATTTGGTCGCCATCTTACCACTCACATCGCGTGTATTTGGCTTATGCGTTAAACCAGGGGTCACCAAACTTTTTTCTCTGGGGGCCACATTGTCGTTCCTGACTGTGATGGGGGGCCGGGGTCAGGTCAGCTATATAACATAGAATTGTATGACCCAGACAAATATGACTACCAGCAGGCCTCATTATGTCGTAGAGATTACTAGCCTGGCACAGCCATCCCCACTACTATATCCATACTACTATATCCCACACTACTATATCAACACTACTATATCAACACTTGATTCCTGGCACATATTTGTTTATCTTTACTAGTGGTTTGCAAAAGTAGTAATCGAGTCTTCACACTTTGTTTTAATTTGAAATACCACAGATATTCCATTTATTTATTTTCTAATAAAAATAACATCAAAGCTGTCAAGGTAAGAAACATCTGCCTAGTTGAGGTGATTGACACTGGCAAAGGTGAGTGGAAAATTATAAATTGTAGGTAGGCCTGTTGATATTATTAATAATATTAATAATTGTGTGCAGCACTTAATAAAGGTCAAATAAATAGGCCTAGAAAATAAATACATTTAAAAAAAACAGTGAAATTATAATAATATGAGCAATAGATCAACTAGCCAGCTCTTATGCCTATCCATTTGAGCATGTTCAGTAAACATTTTTTAGGTCAAGGTGAAAATGAAATGAGCAGTAGGCCATTTACAGGTCAAAACTAAAGCATAATACAGAATAATGGGAATCAAAATCAGTAGTATATGTAGGTGAGCTGGATTTGTACTTGTTGATTTGTACTTCTTGTACACACCTCCTCAGCCACAGCAAGCATGCATACTTTAACAAAGTCCCCATCAGTAAACGGCTTTCCATGGTGAGCTACCTTATAGCTAGCTCGGACAGCAGCCTGGTTGATCTGGGTTTGGCGAAGGAATACATTCTGTTGTGCAGCCAGTCCGCATTTCATCCTCCGAATCCTGTCTTCTCTTGTTTGCCCTCGCAAACTAGCATACTCTTTGTGGCGGGTTTCGTAGTGACGACGCAGATTATATTCTTTGAAAACCGACACACTTTCTTTACATACAAGACAAACTGCACGGTCCTTACACTGAACGAAAAAATAATCGGTGGTCCAGTGTTCTTTAAAAATTCTGCACTCTCTGTCAGCTTTTCGCTTACCGCTAGCCATTTTGCTGTCCTGAACACTGACAGTTCTCTGCGCATGTGCTGCCTGTCACTGCTTGATCGCGAGCATATGACGAAAATTCGGAAAATATGAATAGTTCATTTTACAACTAAATATAAATTTTAATTGATAAAATCAACAAAATGCAAGATGCAGACATGTTATTATTTGCCAAAAAGCAATTTAAAAAAAATAGGCCATAACCACTTTTGGGGATTGCCTCATAGGGCCGGTTCAAGTGGTGGGGGGCAGAGGGGCTGGGGGGCCGGTCAAAGGGGGGTGGCGGGCCGGAGTCAGCCCGCGGGCCGGAGTTTGGTGACCCCTGCGTTAAACCGTCGTATCTGATCAAACTTGCCCCAAGAAAAGTATCTCCTGACTTTTCCCCCCCTTTAATTCCATTCCATCCATCCATTATCTGTAGCCACTTACGCTGTTCTACAGGGTCGCAAGCAAGCTGACTATGGGCGAGAGGCAGGGTACACCCTGGACAAGTCGCCAGGTCATCAATCAAACAACCATTCACACTCACATTCACACCTACGGTCAGTTTAGAGCCACCAATTAGCCTAACCTGCATGTCTTTGGACTGTAGGGGAAACCGGAGCACCCGGAGGAAACCCATGCTGATACGGGGAGAACATGCAAACTCCACACAGGAAGGCCCTCACCAGCCACTGGGCTCAAACCTTCTTGCTGTGAGGCAACAGTGTTAACCACTGTGCCGCCTCACCTTTAATTATCTCCTCTTATTTTCTCAACTTTATCCACATTCTTTACATATCTTTATAGCGCTCCCATCCATCCATCCATCCATCCATCCATCCATCCATCATCTCTAGCCACTTATCCTGTTCTATAGGGTCGCAAGCAAGCTGGAGCCTATCCCAGCTGACTATGGGCGAGAGGCGGGGTACACCCTGGACAAGTCGCCAGGTCATCACTGGGCTGACACAGAGACAAACAACCATTCACACTCACATTCACACCTACGGTCAATTTAGAGCCACCAATTAGCCTAACCTGCATGTCTTTGGACTGTAGGGAAACCGGAGCACCCGGAGGAAACCCATGCTGATACGGGGAGAACGTGCAAACTCCACACAGGAAGGCCCTCACCAGCCACGGGGCTCAAACCCAGAAACTTCTTGCTGTGAGGCGACAGTGCTAACCACTACACCACCGTACCGCCTCCCCTTTAATTATCTCCTCTTATTTTCTCAACTTTACCCACATTTTTTACATATCTTTATAGCGCTCCCCTTCATTGTTACTGTTTTTTCCTTTTCCAGTTCAGCCTCTGATCATATTTTTAAACACCTCTTTTACTGCTATAATTAATTTTACGGAGATTATTTCAGTTTTTCTTTGTACAGGAAATCATATATCAGACACCGTCTGGGAAATAAGCTGTTAACCGGGAAATATGACCAACCCTGATTTAAGAGTACTTATCAATATACTTTCACTCAGTTAAAACTAAAATCATGTAGTTAAAGCTAGGCAGCCTTTCGATTTCATAAAATCGGTGAAATTTAGTTAACTCTGAAATTTGATCATTGTGATATATGTTTATTTCTGTAATATCTCACAAAATATCAGGACATTCTGTGGCTGGGAATTTATTTAATTTGAGAACATTCCTGAGCAAATAATGTGCATGAAATCGCTCGCTTCACACAGTCAAACAGACAGAGAAAGTCTATGAAAGTGTTGCATTACTGCCATCTACAGGTTTACCTTGACCATGCACTGACAGTTACATCATTCCATCATTCAGTTGTTAAAAGAGCAGCTGATCACACTGAGGTGCTCGCTGACCGCCAATATTTATTAGTTTGGTCCTGCATTTCCTTTCCTTTGCAACATAACGTCTTTTCTTCTTGCTTTTAATTACTGTAGTCAGTCTTTCACGTTTCATTCGCACACTCACGTCCTCCATTTTTCTCTCCTATTGCAAATTTGTATCCCACAGTGCCTTGCACAAACGGGGAAAGCCCACCACGTGATGCATGACATAGTATCTTGAATTGGGTCATGGTGAAACAGGAAAAAATAGCGGAGAATTTAAGGCCATGTGGCCCTAAATTCATTAATTGTTCTATTTAAAAAAAAAAAAAGAATAAAATTGGAAGTCTGTGATTCGAATTTAGTGGCTTTCGGTCCACTAAACTAAAATAGTTGGATGTCAGGGAAAATTCTTTTAATGACTTACACTTGAAAAATCTGAAAGGCAGTCTACCTTTAAAACAGACAATCATACCCATTTTGTTAATTTGTGCAAGTGGGTGTGATATGTGTAGATGATCTACATTGTCAGTTGTGCTTAGCCTGAGGTAAATGAAAATAACTACTGACCAAACTAAAACAATAACATTTCTTTTTATTTGCATCCCTCACCGCCATTTCTGCCTCTGGTCCTTCTTTCATTTAGGCTACTGAGGCTAATTGACTCAGTTCATTTTTCTTTTTCAATTTGAGCCGTTGAGCTCTCACATTCAATATCAAACACGTCTAGACTTTGGCTTTGATCTAGTTTGGGGCATTTCCATTGAAAATCTGACACAGTCACAGTGTTCATCCCCAGATATCAATGTCAGATTTTCAACAAAAACAAGACGATGAGATAGATTTTCTGTTTTTTCTTTCACTCTTGCAAACCATCATAAAATGCTATAGGGGGTCTACACATGGGTTGCAGTGGTTAGCACTGTCACTTCACAGCAAGAAGGTTCATCGTGGCAAGAACTGAGAATGGTCATACTAAATAATAACAAATAATGTTAGTTAAATTAAGCTGCAGGGGCAGCACGGTGGTGTAGTGGTTAGTGCTGTCGCCTCACAGCAAGAAGGTCCGGGTTCAAGAGCAGGGGCGTCAGAAGCATTTTTAATGTGGGGGACACACACTGGCGGGGGGTCCTCAGCCAGAAAATTTTTAATTAATTAGATGCCATTTCCTGCATTCTGGTGTATTTTTAACAGGTTGTTAAACACCTAATTTTACCTACAAAAGTCACTTAATTCAATGACTATTTTAGAGACTCAACAATAAGTCCTCATTCAACTAGTCCATATATTCATCAGCCTGTTTTTAAACCCACCGCTACGCCTAAGATAATGAGATGAATGTGACACAATTTATCACCAACAATGACTTTATGGGTGCATTGTACTTTTTATTTTGTGTTTTCTATTTAGTTTTAGATGTAACACAACATGCCACTGGGCCAAGCAATAGTGACACTCAACTGTATGTTTAAAAATAAGAATATTCATAATTTCACACAATGACCAGGCATGACATGGCATCATGCAAACTTCATAACACAAAATCACACTGTGTCAAGCAACGGTGACGCATAAAAAATAACTTCACACAATGAACAGGTGCAATTTTGTTCACCACCAACAGTGACTTTAGTGGGTGCATTTTACTTTTTTCCGATTTAGTGATATAACAAAAATGGCATGACATCATGCAGTCTTCATAACACAAAATTACACTGGGTCAAGCAATGACACATAAAAGAGAACTTCACACAATGAACAAGTGCAGTTTTGTCAACCTACATGCAATGGTGGTACTACAGTAACATTTACAGATTAGTATAAGAAATAGATATAACTCCTTACACTGGTGCCACCACAATTTCTACCACTTCATAACTTTTATCCCCCTTTCCTTCACAATCCACCTGGAATAACATCCATCTCTCTCCATTGCTTTCCTCTCTACTATTCCTTCCCCATACACTGATTTCCCATCTTACTTTCCAGAAAACTGCCAAAGACCAGACAAAACAAGGAATCAATAAATATCATCAGAGCAGACTTGACCTCATTCTTGGCATTACAGGAAGGCAGGCCTACTGGGTTTGAATTAAATGATAGCTAACGTTAAGCTAGCTGATACATCTCCTAACATTGACTAGCCAGCTAACTGCACTAACATTTCCATTGGGACAAAAAAAAACCCTGTCCTGTGGGGAAATTTTTACTGACTTTCCACTTCTTTGTAAAGAATTTCCTGATGTCCATTGTGTCTGGGGAGGGAGCAAATACTGCAAACAATTCATCATCAACCAAGAATACCCCATTAGGCTAAGCTTATTTCACTGTTTAGTTGAACATTAATTTAACGTGTCCTAGGGTTAATTTTGAGGGCATATCACAAAAGAATAAGGTTTTAGCAAAAGCTAGACATTATGAGGTGGCAATGGGGCTGACGTCACCTCCTCCACTTTCCAGCAGCTGCACCAACATTTCTCTGCTCGCGCTGAGATTCACTTCACTCGCGCGCGGTGAGCTGTTGTAGGGAACGCCCGGAAAACCCGGGGTGGATTTTCAGTGGTCTGTGTATTCTCTTATCGATCAAGTGGAATGGATTTTTTCACGAAGCAATAGAAACGGCACTGGGTGAACTAATATTTTATGTTAAATGTGGGGGGGGTCCAAACGAAGAATTATGAAATGTGAGGGGGACATATCAAATCAAATCAAGTTTATTTGTACAGCGCTTTTAACAAACATTGTCGCAAAGCAGCTTTACAGAATTTGAACGACTTAAAACATGAGCTAATTTTATCCCTAATCTATCCCTCATGAGCAAGCCTGTGGCGACGGTGGCAAGGAAAAACTCCCTCAGACGACATGAGGAAGAAACCTCGAGAGGAACCAGACTCAAAAGGGAACCCATCCTCATTTGGGCAACAACAGACAGCCTGACTATAATATTAACAGTTTTAACAGGTATAACCCTCTTCCCCTTCACATTCAATGGTGGCGACGCCCATGCTGACGAGGGCCTTTCTGTGTGGAGTTTGCATGTTCTCCCTGTGTCCGCGTGGGTTTCCTCCAGGTGCTCCGGTTTCCCCCACAGTCCAAAGACATACAGGTTAGGTTAACTGGTGACTCTAAATTGACCGTAGGTGTGAATGTGAATGGTTGTCTGTGTCTATGTGTCAGCCCTGTGATGACCTGGCGACTTGTCCAGGGTGTACCCCGCCTTTCGCCCGTAGTCAGCTGGGATAGGCTCCAGCTTGCCTGCGACCCTGTAGAACAGGTAAAGCGGCTAGAGATAATGAGATGAGTATATATAGATTTGAGAACAAAGGGACAGTATGAGGGGTGTGCCGAACCCTCATCACTTGTCTGTTTCTGCAATAAACCTTCTTTCTCTTGCCAAAAGACGAGACTGGTGTTGGTGTTTGTCATTTTTCCATGACAGCGGGTAGAACATGATAATAGTGTCTACTACAAACAGAGTACCATTACAGTGGGGCAAAAAAGTATTTAGTCAGTCACCAATTGTGCAAGTTCTCCCACTTAAAAAGATGAGAGAGGCCTGTAATTTTCATCATAGGTATACCTCAACTATGAGAGACAAAATGAGGAAAAAAAATCCAGAAAATCACATTGTCTGATTTTTAAAGAATTTATTTGCAAATTATGGTGGAAAATAAGTATTTGGTCAATAACAAAAGTTCATCTCAATATTTTGTTATATACCCTTTGTTGGCAATGACAGAAATCAAACATTTTCTTTAAGTCTTCACAAGGTTTTCACACACTGTTGCTGGTATTTTGGCCCATTCTTCCATGCAGATCTCCTCTAGAGCAGTGATGTTTTGGGGCTGTCGCTGGGCAACATGGACTTTCAACTCCCTCCAAAGATTTTCTATGGGGTTGAGATCTGGAGACTGGCTAGGCCACTCCAGGACCTTGAAATGCTTCTTACGAAGCCACTCCTTCGTTGTCCAGGCAGTGTGTTTGGGATCATTGTCATGCTGAAAGACCCAGCCACGTTTCATCTTCAATGCCCTTGCTGATGGAAGGAGGTTTTCACTCAAAATCTCACGACACATGGCCCCATTCATTCTTTCCTTTACACGGATCAGTCGTCCTGGTCCCTTTGCAGAAAAACAGCCCCAAAGCATGATGTTTCCACCCCCATGCTTCACAGTAGGTATGGTGTTCTTTGGATGCAACTCAGCATTCTTTCTCCTCCAAACACGACAAGTTGAGTTTTTACCAAAAAGTTCTATTTTGGTTTCATCTGACCATATGACATTCTCCCAATCCTCTTCTGGATCATCCAAATGCTCTCTAGCAAACTTCAGACTGGCCTGGACACATACTGGCTTAAGCAGGGGGACACGTCTGGCACTGCAGGATTTGAGTCCCTGGCGGCGTAGTGTGTTACTGACGGTAGCCTTTGTTACTTTGGTCCCAGCTCTCTGCAGGTCATTCACTAGGTCCCCCAGTGTGGTTCTGGGATTTTTGCTCACCGTTCTTGTGATCATTTTGACCCCATGGGGTGAGATCTTGCGTGGAGCCCCAGATCGAGGGAGATTATCAGTGGTCTTGTATGTCTTCCATTTTCTAATAATTGCTCCCACAGTTGATTTCTTCACACCAAGCTGCTTACCTATTGCAGATTCAGTCTTCCCAGCCTGGTGCAGGTCTACAATTTTGTTTCTGGTGTCCTTTGACAGCTCTTTGGTCTTGGCCATAGTGGAGTTTGGAGTGTGACTGTTTGAGGTTGTGGACAGGTGTCTTTTATACTGATAACGAGTTCAAACAGATGCCATTAATACAGGTAACGAGTGGAGGACAGAGGAGCCTCTTAAAGAAGTTGTTACAGGTCTGTGAGAGCCAGAAATCTTGCTTGTTTGTAGGTGACCAAACACTTATTTTACCGAGGAATTTACCAATTAATTCATTAAAAATCCTACAATGTGATTTCCTGGATTCTTTCCCCCCATTCTGTCTCTCATAGTTGAAGTGTACCTATGATGAAAATTACAGGCCTCTCTCATCTTTTTAACTGGGAGAACTTGCACAATTGGTGGCTGACTAAATACTTTTTTGCCCCACTGTATATGCTGCTTGGTCTTGTCCCTTTACAATGGTGGCTTTTGTAACGCGGCTGTGACAAACCAGATGCTCGCGGATTAAGAATAAACTCAAGGCTTTAGTGAACACAGTGAGAGAAGACAATGTACAAAAGCCAGGCCAGGTCAATTCCGGGAAATCCAACATAGTAACGAGGGCTAGACAAATCATGGTTAGGAAATGGGCAATAGTCCAAAAACTTGGAATCAGAATAACACAGGCAATATGAACACAAGGGCTAGGCAAAATCGTAGTCGGAAAACAAGCAAAGATCGAGAAACTGGGAAGCGAGAGAAGCGATCAAACAAACACAAGGGCTAGGCGAAACAGGAAAAAAACAGAAGGCAAAAAGGGTCATACACAGGAATGCAATCAGAAATAGAAACGCTCAGTAGGCTCACAAAAATGTGGAGGCAATACTGTGCAAAGAGTAAAACAAACAGAGAGGTATAAATACAGATATAAACAAAGAGGTACAGGTGATGATAATTAGAACTCGGGGGAGCCACTCCTAGGAAGTGGCTCCGGTTAGCTGATGGAGTGCACATGGTAGTGACAGGTGTCTGAGGGGGATTGTGGGAAGTGGAGTCCTGAGTGTTAGGTGAGCCCAGGAGCATGATAGTACCCCCCCCCCCAGGAGTCCAAGGAGGCTGAGGGACAAGGGCGACCACGATGATCACCACCCATGCTGCCGGGAACACTCCTGAGCGAGCCATCAGAACTGCCACAGTGCTGGACAGAGGGTCGTCACTGCGGACGACCTCTTGGACCACTGCTGCACAGACTGCCAGGATGGCTGGACCCATGGCACCTGGGATAGCCCCTAGGCCGAGGCGCGGGCTTCTCTGGTTGACGCTGATGGAACTCCTCCACCAACCCCGGATCCAGGATATCTCGTGCAGGAATCTCTATGCTCCTCGGGCCCATAGCCCTCCCAGTCCACAAGGTACTGCAGAGTCCCTCCTCTCCTTCTGGAGTCCAGCAACCGGTGGACAGCATACACTGGGGTATCTTCTACATCCACCAGAGATGGGGGCATGACATCAGGTGTGGCCTCGTCCAACGGACCTGAGACAACAGGTTTCAAGAGAGATACATGAAAAGAGTTAGAAACGCGGTAAAGCACAGGCAGATCCAATTTGTACGTAACTTCATTAATTCGCTGAATAATTTTAAACGGACCTATGTATTTGGGTAATAATTTTCTACCTCCCTCAGGAAACCTGAAGTCCCATGTTGACAGCCACACTCAGTCCCCAGGGAGGTAGGTAGGGGTGTCCCCTCTATGATGATCTGCCAGCCTCTTGTGTCGGCAGAGGGCGTTCTCGATCCGCTGGTGGGTCTGTTCCCAGACCTGCTCGCTCCGTTGCATCCAACTGTCTACAGCCAGGTTGTCAGAGGGCATGGCAGACCATGGCATTAAGGGGGGTTGGTAACCCAGCATGCATTGAAACGGTGTGAGATCTGTAGCAGAGCTAATTAATGAGTTTTGGACCATTTCGGCCCAGGGCAAATAGTTGGACCAGTCAGCTTGGTTCTCATGACAGTAAAAACTTTCTGGTCACAAAAAAACTTTCCCAGTTCTTGGTTAACCCTCTCACACTGACCATTAGACTGGGGATGGTAACTGGAGGGGAGGCTGACGTTAACTCCCAGTCTCTCAAAGAAAACAGACCATGCATGTGAGGTGAACTGGGGCCCTCGATCGGACACTATATCCTCTGGGATACCAAACATATGGAACACATAATTAAAAAGGGTTTCAGCTGTCTGAAAGGTGGTGGTAGGCTAATGAAGGGAATTAATCTAACTTCATGTGAGAACCTATCAACAATGGTCAGAATGACCGTGTAATTATGTGAGGGGAGCAGGTCAGTAACAAAGTCTCCTGCTACATGTGACTATGGACGAGAAGGGACAGGCAAGGGCATGAGTTTACTGGCAGGGAGAGTTTGGGTGTTTTGCATTTAGAACAGGTGGTGCAAGAGGAGACAAACCTATGGATATCTGATAGCATATTCTCCCACCAATATCTGCCAGACAATAACTGGTGTGTATGTGTCTCTCCTGGATGGCCGGACAACAGAGAGGAGTGGGCCCATGTAATTAGCTTATTTCTGCATTGAGTGGGTACATATTTACTTCCTACAGGGCAAGATTCAGGGGCAGGAGTGGCAGATAGTTCTCGGTCGATCTCTTCATCTATTTCCCATCTAATAGGGGTGACTACAACTGACGGGGGTAGTACATTGACTGCCTCCAGGGAGGATTTGGGACTGGGATATATGCGACACAGAGCATCTGCTTTAGTATTACAGGAACCGGGGTGATAAGAGATGGAAAAATCAAACCGTGAAAAGAAGAGAGACCACTGAGCCTGACGGGGGTTGAGCCATTTCGCTGACCATAAATATTCTAGGTTTTTATGATCTGTTAACACGAGGAAGGAATGCGTAGCTCCCTCTAGCCAATGGCGCCATTCTTCGAAAGCTAGTTTCATGGCCAGCAATTCTCTATCCCCGATACTGTAATTATGTTTGGCAGGGGTCCGTTTGTGGGAGTAGAAGGCGATTGGATGTAGTTTACAGGGGTCACCTACGTGCTGGGACAGCACCGCCCCAGTGCCTACCTCGGAGGCGTCCACCTCCACCACGAAAAGCTGAGTGGGATCAGGATGCTTCAGAATGGGGGCAGAGGGGGGCATGGCTGGACAGCAATGGAGTAAGGTGTGTTTAGCGTGGGCTCCGGCTAAGCCTGTTTTAATTTTGTTTCTTTATTGAACATTTCATTGAACCGAACCGTGAAAAGTCTTAACATATGATTTAAAACTTAAGTAAATCATCAAAAGTGCACAGATGGCGTTGAATTTGTGGAAATATAAATATCCTGGACTGTCTAACGTTAGGCCGAACGCCTCCTCGGACCAGAGTACCACCAAACGCTCAGGTGAATCGTCTCCACCCCCACCAGACTCTGTCGACATGGACATTTCAGCTTTGAAGTCTGAAATTCTCCTCTTGCTGAAAGTAGAAATTTCAACGGTGCTTAAAACAGAGTTGAAAAAGGCCCTCACAGAAGACTTCGACTTTCTGAAGAGTGAACTGCTAGTGGTGAAAACCGAAATAATTAACAGCACCACTACGCTCCACAGTGAGATTGACCAGGTCAAGGCTAGCGTCAAGGAAATGGAGGGCGGCTTATCGACTTGGTTGGACAAAGTGGTCATGCTGCAAAACTCAGTGAGAGATCTGAAAAAAGAATTAACAGAAGTGAAGAAGAGATGTCTGCCTTGGGAAACCCTGACAGGGGCATAATGCCCCCGACAACATAGCTCCTAGGTGACAGGCCAGACTAAGAGCAGTTCACCAAAACCCCTATGGAGAAAAATCTGAGGACCGTGACGTCGCCCGGGATGATGCAGCCGGGGCCCCACCCTGGAGCCAGGCCCGGGGTTGGGGCTCGTATGCGAGCGCTTGGTGGCTGGGCCTTTGCCCATGGGGCCCGGCCGGGCTCAGCCCGAAGAGGTGACGTGGGCCCGACCTCCTGTGGGTTCACCACCCACAGAGGTAGCAGTAGGGGACTGGTGCAATGTGGATTGGGTGGCAGTCAAAGGCAGGGGCCTCGACGACCTGATCCCCGGACACAGCGGCTGGCTGTTGGGACATGGAATGTCACTTCGCTGGGGGGGAAAGAGCCTGAGCTTGTGCGGGAGGTTGAGAGGTACCGGCTAGAGATAGTCGGGCTCACCTCCACGCACAGCTTGGGCTCTGGAACCCAGCTCCTTGAGAGGGGCTGGACTCTCCACTTCTCTGGAGTCGCCCGTGGTGAGCGGCGGCGGGCTGGTGTGGGCTTGCTTATAGCTCCCCAGCTCAGCCGTCATGTGTTGGAGTTTACCCCAGTGAACGAGAGGGTCGCCTCTCTGCGCCTTCGAATTGGGGAGAGGGCTCTTGCTGTTGTTTGTGCCTATGGCCCAAATAGCAGTATAGAGTATCCGGCCTTCTTGGAGTCCCTGGGAGAGGTACTGAGGAGTGCTCAGACTGGGGACTCCATTGTGCTACTGGGGGACTTCAATGCTCACGTGGGCGATGACAGTGACACCTGGAGGGGCATGGTTGGGAGGAACGGCCTCCCCGATCGGAACCCGAGTGGTGTTTTGTTATTGGACTTCTGTGCTAGTCACGGTTTGTCCATAACGAACACCATGTTCGAGCATAGGGGTGTCCATAAGTGCACGTGGCACCAGGACACCTTAGGTAGGAGGTCGATGATCGACTTTGTAGTCGTTTCATCTGATCTCCGGCCCTATGTCTTGGACACTCGGGTGAAGAGAGGGGCTGAGCTGTCAACTGATCACCACCTGGCGGTGAGTTGGATCCGCTGGCGGAGGAGGAAGCTGGACAGACCTGGCAGGCCCAAACGTATGGTGAGGGTCTGCTGGGAACGTCTGGCCGAGCACTCTGTTGGGGAGGTCTTTAACTCCCACCTCCGGGAGAGCTTTTCCCAGCTTCCGAGGGAGGCGGGGGACATTGAGTCTGAGTGGACCATGTTCTCTACCTCCATTGTGGACGCAGCTGTTCGGAGCTGTGGCCGCAAGGTCTCCGGTGCCTGTCGTGGCGGCAATCCCCGAACCCGGTGGTGGACACCAGAAGTAAGGGATGCCGTCAAGCTGAAGAAGGAGTCCTATCGGGCCATGTTAACCTCCAGGACTCCCGAGGCAGCTGACGGGTATCGGCAGGCCAGGCGTGCTGCAGCTCGGGCAGTTGCGGAGGCAAAAACTCGGAACTGGGAGGAGTTCGGGGAGGCCATGGAGAAGGACTATCGGTCGGCCTCGAAGAAATTCTGGCAAACCGCCCGGCGCCTCAGGAGGGGGAAGCAGTACTCTGCCAACACTGTTTACAGTGCGGGTGGGGAGCTGTTGACCTCGACTGGGGACATTGTCGGGCGGTGGAAGGAATACTTTGAGGATCTCCTCAATCCTACCATCATGTCTTCCACTGAGGAGACTGAGGCTGATGACTCAGAGGTGGACTCGTCCATTACCCAAGCCGAAGTCACTGAGGTGGTTTGCAAGCTCCTCGGTGGCAAGGCACCGGGGGTGGATGAGATCCGCCCTGAGTATCTCAAGTCTCTGGATGTTGTGGGGCTGTCTTGGTTGACACGCCTCTGCAACATCGCGTGGCAGTCAGGGACAGTGCCTCTGGAGTGGCAGACTGGGGTGGTGGTCCCTCTTTTTAAGAAAGGGGACCGGAGAGTGTGCTCCAATTATAGGGGAATCACACTTCTCAGCCTCCCAGGGAAGGTTTACTCCAGGGTACTGGAGAGGAGAATTCGACCAATAGTCGAACCTCGGATCCAGGAGGAACAATGCGGTTTTCGTCCTGGTCGCGGAACACTGGACCAGCTCTATACCCTTCATAGGGTGCTCGAGGGTTCATGGGAGTTTGCCCAACCAGTCCACATGTGCTTTGTGAATCTGGAGAAGGCATTCGACCGTGTCCCCCATAGTATTCTGTGGGGGGTGCTTCGGGAGTATGGGGTTCGGGGCTCTTTGCTAAGGGCTGTCCGGTCCCTGTACGAACGGAGCAGGAGTCTGGTTCGCATTGCCGGCAGTAAGTCAGACCTGTTCCCAGTGCATGTTGGACTCCGGCAGGGCTGCCCTTTGTCACCGGTTCTGTTCATAATTTTTATGGACAGAATTTCTAGGTGCAGCCAGGGGCCAGAAGGAATCCTGTTTGGGAACCACAGGATTTCATCTCTGCTTTTTGCGGATGATGTTGTCCTGTTGGCTTCTTCAAACCAGGACCTTCAGCATGCACTGGGGCGGTTTGCAGTCGAGTGTGAAGCGGCTGGGATGAGAATCAGCACCTCCAAGTCCGAGGCCATGGTTCTCGACCGGAAAAGGGTGGCTTGCCCTCTCCACGTTGGTGGAGAAGTTCTGCCTCAAGTGGAGGAGTTTAAGTATCTCGGGATCTTGTTCACGAGTGAGGGAAGGATGGAGCGTGAGATCGACAGGCGGATCGGTGCAGCCTCCGCAGTGATGCGGTCGCTTTACCGGTCCGTCGTGGTGAAGAAGGAGCTGAGCCAAAAGGCGAAGCTCTCAATTTACCGGTCGATCTACATTCCGACTCTCACCTATGGTCATGAGCTTTGGGTAATGACCGAAAGGACAAGATCGCGGATACAAGCGGCCGAAATGAGTTTCCTTCGCAGGGTGGCTGGGCGCTCCCTTAGAGATAGGGTGAGAAGCACAGTCACTCGGGAGGAGCTCGGAGTAGAGCCGCTGCTGCTCCACATCAAGAGGAATCAGCTGAGGTGGCTCGGGCATCTTTTTCGGATGCCTCCTGGACGCCTCCCTCGGGAGGTGTTCCAGGCATGTCCCCCCGGGAGGAGGCCCCGGGGAAGACCCAGGACACGCTGGAGGGACTATGTCTCTCGGCTGGCCTGGGAACGCCTCGGTGTTCTTCCCGAGGAGCTGGCCGAGGTGTCTGGGGAAAGGGAAGTTTGGGCTTCCCTGCTTAGACTGCTGCCTCCGCGACCCGGTCCCGGATAAAGCGGAAGAAGACGAGATGAGAAGAAGAGATGTGAGAGTCTGGAGGGGTGAATGAGGAGGTGTAACGTAAGGATCATCGCCGTCCCCGAGACACCCGGCTCCAGCTCCACCACGTCGGTCGCTAAGCTGTTAACCGAGGTGCTACAGCTGGAAAAGGAGCCGCTGATCAACCGCTCACATCGGAGCCTGGGTCCGATAAAACCAAGCGGCAAGCCCCGGGCTATCATCGCCAAACTGCATTATTAACAAGAATGTGCGGAGGTGCTACGATGAGCACGCAGTCGGGGTCCACTTCGCTTCAATGGAGAACCTGTCACCATCTTTCCTGACTACACTACAAGCATGGCTAAAGCCCGGGCTGCCTTCACTGATGTTAGGAGGATCCTCCAGGACCGACAGGGCATCCAGTTTGGATTACTTTTTCCAGCTCGGCTCCGGATCACGCACGGAGGTGAGGACAAGCAGTTCACTGACCCTGACAAAGTGATGGCCTATGTGAAGATGAACATTATTCCAGCCATGGACAATGGAATCTAACTGTAAGACCGAAATTTTCAAACTCATATGCCATCCAGGTTGATTCTGTTTACATTGGTAACTTTTCTCCTTGGACAGGATGCCTTAATATTTACATTATACATCTGGGAATGCTGACCAGTTAATAATGTGCTCTTTTAGGATGGTACTTTATGTTAAGGGATATTATGCAGGGGTTTTTTTTACACCCCAAATGGGTTTTATTTCTGATAAGAGGCCACTAGTTTTTTGAGGATTGAAGCTAGCTCCTACGTTTTGGTTCACTATGTCTTACATTGTAGACTGCTTACAGTTGTACATCTGTGGCATGCCCGATTCCTAAATGAGAATTTGTTTTATTTTGTTTCTTTCTATCCATCCGTTCATTTTTTCCTTAATTTTTTATTTACTTTATATGAGAGGCTAGGCCAGAGCCCGGGTAGTTAGGGTAATTAGGGCTATATTCCCCCGCAACAAACACTAAATGTGTGGATTTTTCTTTGAGGGATATTGTTATCACGGTGTTCATGTAGGTGAAGGGGAGGGAAAACACCGGATCTATCTGTCGGTCAGACTTATCTTGCCAGACTTCCATATGGGTTTTATCTTTCTCACTTTTCTTTATGTTTCAGTTCCTATGGGTTGCATGTACAGAACGAAGTCTAGGATGTACACAGTATGGCCAGCTTGAGTAATGTCAGAAGATACTGTATGATGGTTGCCCAGTTAACTGTGTGAGCTGGAATGTGAAATCCCTCAACCATCCAGTGAAATTCAGAAAAATAGTTACACACTTAAAACAGCTTAGCACAGACATTGCATTTTTACAGGAGACCCATATATGCCTAGCAGACAGTCTGTATCAGCAGGAAATGGGCAGGTCAGGTGTTTCAATCCAATTTTCAGTCCAGAGCAAGAGGAGTAGCTATCTTGATGAGTAAAAATGTACAATTTACAGTGGCAAGTGTGTGGGCTGACCCAGCTGGGCAGTATGTTATTGTAGTTGGGAATCTATACACACTTCCAGTCATACTAGCCTGTATTTATGCGTCAAACTGGGATGACCCTATGTTCTTTAACACATTTTTTCCCTTCTACCAAATATGTGTACAAATAATTATAATCTTATAATTGGTGGTGATACAAACTGTGTACTCTCTCACCTCTTGATTGGAGCGCTCTTGGGAGAAAGCCCCTCACTAAATCTGCTCAATCTATCAACCTATTTCTTGAAACTTATGGAGTAGCTGATGTGTGGCATTTCTGCAACCCCACTTCAAGAGCATATTCCTTCTTTTCCCCAGTTCATAAAACTTATTTGCGTATTGATTATTTTTTTCTTGACAAAAGAATTTTATATTTCATAGTAGAGTGTGATAGTTATTTCAGATCATGGGCCACTGAAAATGAAAATACTCATTCCTGAAACACAGCCCATATATCGCCCATGGCAACTCAATTCTTAACTTCTCTCAGAAGAAGAGTTTGTCAGTTTTATATCATCTGAAATTAAATTTTATCTTGACATTAATCAAACTCCAGGAATGTCGTCTTCTACTATTTGGGAATCATTAAAGGCATATCTAAGGGGTCAGATTATTGCATATTGTTCTAACAAAAAAAAGACAAATAATGAACGCCTTAAACAGTTAACTAACGAAATATTAGCACTGGACAGGCTATACAGCGGGCGGCACGGTGGTGTAGTGGTTAGCGCTGTCGCCTCACAGCAAGAAGGTCCTGGGTTCGAGCCCCGGGGCTGGCGAGGGCCCTTCTGTGTGGAGTTTGCATGTTCTCCCCGTGTCCGCGTGGGTTTCCTCCGGGTGCTCCGGTTTCCCCCACAGTCCAAAGACATGCAGGTTAGGTTAACTGGTGACTCTAAATTGACCGTAGGTGTGAATGTGAGTGTGAATGGTTGTCTGTGTCTATGTGTCAGCCCTGTGATGACCTGGCGACTTGTCCAGGGTGTACCCCGCCTTTCGCCCGTAGTCAGCTGGGATAGGCTCCAGCTTGCCTGCGACCCTGTAGAAGGATAAAGCGGCTAGAGATAATGAGATGAGATGAGGCTATACAGCTTTGGGTAATGACTGAAAGAACAAGATCGTGGATGCAAGAGGCCAAATGAGTTTACTTCACAGGGTGGCTGGGCGCTCCCTTAGAGATAGGGTGAGAATCACAGTCACTCGGGAGGAGCTCGGAGTAGTGCCGCTGCTCCTCCACATTGACAGGAATCAGCTGAGGTGGCTTGGGCATCTCTTTCGGTGGATGAAGACAACGAGACTATACAGCTACTCCCCCTCAACAGATTTAATTAAAAGACATATGACACTACAGACAGAGTTTGGCATTTTATCTACCCGTCAGGCCGAATATCTTATTTCGAAAACGAGACATGGCCATTATGAACATGGGGAATAGGCTGGGCGAGTGCTTGCACATCAGTTGCGTCAAAGATCAGCTAACCAAACAATCCCAGCAATAAGTGATGATAATGGTATAAAATGTATTGATAATAAAGAAATCAATTCTTGCTTTAGTAAATTCTACCAATTATTGTACACTTCCGATTCGTCCACTAATCCATCTGAATTTGAAGATATTTTTAAGCCCCTGAATATACCATCTGTAAATTCTGAGTTAGTTACTGAATTGGAGAGGGATCTTTCAGCCATGGAGATTGTCTCAGCAATCAGAGACATGCAAAGCGGCAAATCTCCAGGGCCAGATAGTTTTCCAACTGAATTTTTCAAAAAATTTTCTGATCAACTCTCTCCTTTATTATTATCAGTATTTAAAGAATCATTCCTCTCAAGATCCTTACCTCCTTCCATGTGTGAAGCAGTTATCTCTTTGTTGCTTAAAAAGGATAAAAACCCTCTCAATTGCAGCTCATATCGCCCTGTCTCCCTCCTGAATACGGATGTAAAAATCCTTGCAAAAGTCTTAGCATGCCGCCTTGAGAAGGTTATCCCAACCATTATCTCTCCTGATCAGACAGGCTTTGTAAAGGACCGTTATGCGTATTTTAACATCAGACGCTTATTTAATATCCTGTATGGCCCCCCTCCACCTAACCACAAAGATAGCGAGGTGATACTTTTGCTTGACGCTGAAAAAGCGTTCGATCGGGTGGAGTGGGATTTTCTTTTTAAGACCTTAGAAGCATTTAAATTTGGCCCTAAATTCATATCCTGGATTAAGATTTTATATACACTCCCACTGGCAGCAGTACGTACTAATAATAATATATGCAACTATTTTAGGTTACAACGAGGCACGAGACAGGGGTGCCCTCTTTCACCACTCTTATTTGCTATTCCAGTTGAACTGCTGGCGATAGCCTTAAGACAGAGCTCCACAATCAAGGGGATTCATTGGGGGCGGGGGTCAGATCACAAAGTCTCTCTATATGCTGATGACATGTTGCTGTTTATATCGGATCCTCTCTCAAGTATTCCAGAACTATTGAGCTTACTTGCGAAATTTGGAAGCATGTCTGGCTATAAAGTTAATCTTCAGAAAAGCAAGCTGATGCCTCTCACCTCTGCAGAAGAGATGAATATTGGGCTAACCCCTTTCAAAATTAGCCCTAAAAAATGTAGGTACTTAGGTATATGGGTAACATGTAATTACAAGGACCTTTATAAGGCTAATTACCAACCCCTGTTATTAACTCTCAAACAAGATCTGGATCGATGAGATGCCCTACCTCTCTCTGTAGGGGGAAGGATAAATTCAGTCAAGATGAGTGTACTTCCTAAATTTCTATATTTATTTCAAAGTCTTCCCATTCTTTTAACAAAATCTTTTTTTTTCAACTTGAATAGCCAGATATCAACCTTTATATGGAATAAGAGGCAACTGAGGATAGGTGAAAATATTTTACAGTTGCCCTGCACAATGGGAGGCATGTCGCTCCCTAATTTTATGTACTACTACTGGGCAGCAAATATTAGATCATTGATGTATTGGGTGAGGAATGATGTTGATAGCCCCAGTTGGATGGTGTTGGAGAGGGACTCAATCGAATTCACCTCCCCAGCAGCTTTATTATGTGCTAAACTACCTTTCAAAATGCCCATTTCAAACTTTACATCCAACCCAATTGTGATCCATTCAGTTAAGATCTGGAACCAGTTTAGACGATCCTTCAGTATTACCGGTTTGTCACTTGCTGCCCCAGTGTCAAAAAAAAACACATGTTTACCCCATCAGTAATTGATGATGCCTTTGATACTTGGCCAAAAATTGGAAGAGGGTCACTGTATGATGTTAGGGTTTTGCTGGGATTTGAACCTGGTTTGCTGGTGTGATAATCCAGCAAACCCCCACTAGGCCACCAGGGGTATAACTCAAATGCAGAGGCGTGAGGCAGAAGTAGAAAAGTATCAAAAGGTTTATTTACAATATATACAGTCCAACGAAAATAATCCAAAACGCTCAGAAGATGAAGGGAAAAAATAAGAAATATCCAAAGTACAAAACAAAAGCCAAAAAAACAGAAAAGAAAAGGCAAAAATACCAACGCTCAGAAGATCCAAAAAACAGTAAATACTAGGTAAAAAAAAGTCCAAAAAGCAAAGCAAAGTGCAAAACCAAAAAGACACGGTACAGAGGAAACTGAAGCTAAACATAACAGCACAAAGACTCTGTGACAAGAGGACTGAACTCAGGGGTATAAATACACAAACTAATTAAGGACAGGGCGGGGCAGGAAACAGGCAATAAGACAAAAACAAAACACAGAACACAGTGGTGACCTCTAGAGGCCAAAACAAACATGACCAGAAAAGGAAATAACAGCAGCCTCTAGAGGCCAAAACAGTCCCAGTCCTAACAGGACCCCCCTCTAGGAGCGTCTCCTGACGTTCCCAGGACGATCAGGATGGGCCGAATGGAAGTCCCGACAAAGTTCTTTGTCTAGTATGTCCCGAGCTGGGACCCAGCAGCGCTCCTCAGGGCCATAGCCCTCCCAGTCCACAAGATATTGGAGACCCCCGCGAACCCGGCAGGAGTCCAGCAGGTGGCACACGGTGAAAACAGTCTGACCCTGGAAGATGTGGGGGGGCGGGGGGTTCCTAGGGGCAGGGGCATATGTGGACGTCGTTACGGGCCGCAGCAGGGAAACATGGAATGTGGGGTTAATCCTTAGCGTACATGGTAACTGGAGCCGGTAGGAGACAGGGTTAACTCTGCGTACAACCTTGAAGGGGCCAATGTAGTGAGGAGCAAGCTTGCAGTTCTCCACCCGCAGCGGAAGGTCCTTGGTGGACAGCCAAACCCGCTGCCCAGGGCAGAAAGTGTGGGCAGGTCTTCTATGGCGGTTGGCCTGAGTCTGGTTGGTACTGGAGGTCTGGATGAGTGTCCTCCTGACCTTGCTCCAGGTCTTGCGACACCGTCTCACATATTGGTTGACCGAGGGCACCCCAGCGTCCTCCTCCTGGTCCGGGAACAGAGGTGTCCGGGAGAACCAGAATAGGTGCCGTGCAAAAGCGGTGTTTGAGGTCATTAAATGCCTTTTCCGCCTGAGGGGACCAGACATAGGAACCACCAGTCCTTTTGGTGAGGTCCGACATAGGTGCTGCTACAGAGCTGAAGTTCCTGATGAACTTGCGGTAGAAGTTAGCGAATCCTAAGAACCGCTGAACCTCCTTAATGGACTTGGGAGTAGGCCAGTCCCGGATGGCCAGGGTCTTGGCCAGGTCCATTTGGAGTTGCCCCGTTCGTACGATAAATCCCAGGAAGGAGACTTCGGGGACATGAAACTCGCATTTCTGGGCTTTAGCAAACAGATTATTCTGTAAAAGTCTCTGGAGGACTTGGCGGACATGGTGGCGGTGCTCCTGTAAGGTCTTGGAGAATATCAGGATGTCGTCGAGGTAGACGAAAACATATTGATTAATCATATCCCTCAAGACGTCGTTGATAAGGGCCTGAAAAACAGCTGGTGCATTGGTGAGTCCGAAGGGCATGACCTGGTACTCGTAGTGCCCTGACAGGGTGTTAAAGGCGGTCTTCCACTCGTCTCCCTGTCGGATATGGACGAGATGGTATGCGTTCCATAAGTCCAACTTGGTGAAGATGGTGGCGCCTTGGAGCAGGTCGAATGCTGTGGACATCAGCGGAAGGGGATAGCGGTTGCGCACGGTAATCTTGTTCAGGCCCCTATAATCAATACATGGCCGGAGCCCCCCATCCTTCTTGCCGACAAAGAAGAAGCCGGCACCAGCGGGTGAGGTGGAGGGTCGAATGAACCCAGAGGCCAAGGCCTCCTTGATGTACTCCTCCATGGCCTTGTGTTCTGGCTGAGAGAGGGAAAACAGTCTGCCACGAGGAGGGGTAGTCCCAGGGAGCAAGTCGATGGCACAGTTGTAGGCATGGTGCGGAGGGAGAACGGAGGCCTTGCTCTTACTGAAAACTTCCTTGAGATCCCAGTACTCTGTGGGAACTTGAGATAACTCGGTGAGATCGGGAGGCTCGGCAGGAGACACAGGAGGGCTAGAGAGCAGACAAGAGGCATAGCAAGCAGGACCCCACTCCACAACCTGGCTAGTGACCCAGTCTATACGAGGGTTGTGGCGGGTAAGCCAAGGAAGACCTAGAATAACTGGGAACTCAGGTGAAGGAATCAGGTGCAGGGATATTTCTTCCTTGTGACCTTGAGACTGGAGGAAGACTGGAGAAGTAACTTGGGTGACTCTTCCATCACCTAACGCTTGGCCATCGAGGGCAGACACAGACAGTGGGACTTCAAGAGGCACAGTCGGGACATTGATGCTTTGGGCGAAGTGGATATCCATAAAGTTTCCAGCTGCCCCTGAGTCTAACAAGGCTTGACAAGAGTGGACGGACTCACCCCAGGAGATGGAGACCGGGATGTAGATTCCTTGGCCAGGGAGTCTGGGAGAGAGGGTAGGCCCCGTCACAACCCTCCCTCGGCTGGACGGGGCAGTCCTTTTCCCAAGAGCTCGGGACATGATGCTCGGAAGTGACCAGGCTTGCCACAGTAGATGCAGCACTTGTCCGTCCTTCTGCGCTCCCTCTCGGCTACGGAGAGATGAGTACGGCCAACTTGCATGGGCTCTGGACAGTCACTGGAGGAGGTAGATGGGCTCCAGGTAGAGGCAGGGAGGCTGGGGAGGCTCAGGACTTGGCGGCGTTCTCTCATCCTGTTGTCAAGGCGAGTAGAATGTGAGATCAGAGTTTCGAGGTCACTTGGGCATCCGATAGAAGCCAGACCGTCTTTGATGGAGTCAGACAGACCATGGTGGAAGGCTGACACCAGGGCAGTCTCGTTCCATCCACTTACTGCTGCGAGGGTCCAGAACGAGATGGCGTAGTCTGCAACGCTTCCCTCTTGTCGGACAGACATGAGCTTCCTGGCTGCATCTTTACTGATGTCTGCCTGATCGAAAACCCAAAGCATCTCCTCCGTAAATAGCTTGAAGTCAGAACACTCGGGTCCCTGTCTTTGCCAGATGGCCGTTGCCCAAGCTCATGCCTTACCAGCTAACAAGGTTATCACAAAGGCAATCTTGCGGCGATCCGTAGTGTAGGTGGTAGGCTGGAGCTCAAAGGTGAGTTGGCACTGGGTAAGGAACTCCCGGCACTCACCATGCTTGCCGTCATACCTCTGTGGTGCAGGAAGGCTGGGTTCGCGAGGTGAAGGAGACAGCGTGGCAGGAGGCACTGGAGTGGGAGCAGGAGCCGGATCAGGATATGCAGGCAGAGGTGTCAGCTGTGCCAGGGTTTTCCCAATTTGCTGAAGCAGTTCCTCGTGGCGAGCAAGGGCCTCACGTTGGCTGGTGAGCGTACGTCCATGAGCATCCATGGTCGCCCCGAAACGTGTCAAAGCTGCCATAATTCCCTGAAGGTTGGCTGGGTAGACAGTTGAAGCAGCCTCTGCTGAGTCAGTCATGACGGAGTCTTTCTGTTAGGGTTTTGCTGGGATTCGAGCCTGGTTCGCTGGTGTGATAATCCAGCAAACCCCCACTAGGATGACTCAAATGCAGAGGCGTGAGGCAGAAGTAGAAAAGTATCAAAAGGTTTATTTACAATATATACAGTCCAACGAAAATAATCCAAAATGCTCAGAAGATGAAGGGAAAAAATAAGAAATATCCAAAGTACAAAGCAAAAGCCAAAAAACCAGAAAAGGCAAAAATACCAACGCTCAGAAGATCCAAAAAACAGTAAATACTAGGTAAAAAAAAAGTCCAAAAAGCAAAGCAAAGTGCAAAACCAAAAAGACAAGGAACACGGTACAGAGGAAACTGGAGCTAAACATAACAGCACAGAGACTCTGTGACAAGAGGACTGAACTCAGGGGTATAAATACACAAACTAATTAAGGACAGGGTGGGGCAGGAAACAGGCAATAAGACAAAAACAAAACACAGAACACAGTGGTGGCGGCACGGTGGTGTAGTGGTTAGTGCTGTCGCCTCACAGCAAGAAGGTCCTGGGTTTGAGCCCCGGGGCCGGTGAGGGCCTTTCTGTGTGGAGTTTGCATGTTCTCCCCGTTTCCTCCGGGTGCTCTGGTTTCCCCCACAGTCCAAAGACATGCAGGTTAGGTTAACTGGTGACTCTAAATTGACCGTGAATGTGAGTGTGAATGGTTGTCTGTGTCTATGTGTCAGCCCTGTGATGACCTGGCGACTTGTCCAGGGTGTACCCTGCCTTTCGCCCGTAGTCAGCTGGGATAGGCTCCAGCTTGCCTGCGACCCTGTAGAAGGATAAAGCGGCTAGAGATAATGAGATGAGATGAGAACACAGTGGTGACCTCTAGAGGCCAAAACAAACATGACCAGAAAAGGAAATAACAGCGGCCTCTAGAGGCCAAAACAGTCCCAGTCCTAACATATGATCTTTGCATAGAAAATAGGTTTGCCTCCTTTGAACAGCTATCACAGAAATTTGGTATTCATAGGTCACAATTTTTCAGGTTTCTACAGGTCAGATGTTTTGTTACATCTAACTCAGGCTCTTTTCCTGTGTCGCCTCCCAGGTCACTTCTAGATTTGATTTTAATTGTACTACAGTCACCAAACAAGCTATCAGCAGAATTTATACATTGCTCAATTCACACCAAGCGACTAATCTGGAGTCTCTTAAAAATAAATGGGAAACAGACTTAGAGGGACCTATTTCAGAACCAGTCTGGCAAAAAATTATACAGAGAATTTATTCCTCTTCTATATGTAAGACACGCAGTAGTACAGTTCAAGATCTTACATCGTCTTCATTGGTCCAAGGATAGATTATCTAAATTCAAGCCAGATTTGGATCCTACCTGTGACCGATGTAAATAAGTCCCGGCCACACTGTTGCATATGTTTTGGACCTGTCCAAAGTTGTCCAGATTTTGGCTATCCATTTTCAGGGACTTCTCTAAAATATGTGGGAAAACAATACATCCATCCCCCTTAATTTCATTGGTCTGGCTCCAGTGGACATTTCTCTTAGTAGGTGTAATATTAATATGATTGCCTTTTGTTCTCTGTTGGCCAGAAGACTTATTCTTTCTAAATGGAAAGACTCTCAGCCTCCAACATACGGACATTGGATTAGAGAGGTAATGTGTTATATCCATCTAGCAAAAATCAGATATACCGTTAGAGGATCTGTTGGGAAATTCTATTCTACCTGGCAACCATTCATATCCTTTGCTGAAAGTATGGCAGCTACCAACTTAACTGCGTAATGTGCTAACTGTGTACAACAGAAACGTGACCCTGGGAAGTTGCTGTTAAGAATGAAGGAAAACTTGTTTGTAAATTGTCTTAATTTTTACAAATGTGTGTATATATATATATAAAAAAATCTCCTTCTCACCCCCGGCGGGGGGGGTGGTATCCATGTCATCCTCAAGCTCGGGTCCTCTACCAGAGGCCTGGGAGTTTGAGGGTTCTGCGCAGTATCTTCGATGTTCCTAGGACTGCGCTCTTCTGGACTGAGGCTTCAGATGTTGTTCCTGGGATTTGCTGGAGCCACTCTCCCAGTTTGGGGGTTACTGCCCCAAGTGCCCCCACTACCACGGGGACCACGCAACCCTTGACCTTCCACATCCGTTCCAGCTGCTCTTTCAACCCTTGATACTTCTCAAGTTTCTCATGTTCCTTCTTCCTGATGTTGGCGTCAGCTGGGATCGCCATATCTATCACCACCATCCTCTTCTGCTCTTTGTCCACCACCACTATGTCCGGTTGGTTAGCCAGGATCTGTTTGTCAGTCTGGAAGCTGAAGTCCCACAGAACCTTGGCCCTGTTGTTCTCAGCCACCTTCTGTGGTATGGCCCATTGGGACTTGGGTACTTCTATTCCATACTGGTTGCAGATGTTCCTGTATACTATCCCAGCCACTTGGTTGTGCCTCTCCATGTACGCTGATCCAGCTAGCATCTTACACCCTGCTACTATGTGCTGGACTGTTTCAGGGGCTTCTTTGCACAGTCTGCATCTTGGGTCTGATCTACTCTGGTAGATCCTGGCCTCTATGGCTCTTGTGCTTATGGCCTGTTCTTGTGCTGCCATGATTAGTGCCTCTGTACTGTCTGTCAGTCCTGCATTATCCAGCCACTGGTAGGATTTCTTGATATCAGCCACTTCCTCTATCTGACGGTGGTACATGCCATGTAGGGGTTTGTCTCTCCAGGTTGTCTGTTCCTCCTCCCAGAGTTCTCATCAGTTTGCCCTGGTTCCCTAGCAACTGACACAGACCTTGTTGACCCGGGCGACGTCTGAGCCGGTATGACTCTATCAGTTATGTTTTCACTCATTCCTGAGGTAGTCTGATATATCATGAGGGGTTTTGCCTAAGGACCCTTACTGGATGATGTTTTGCCCCGACCGGGATTCGAACGCCGATCTCCTGCGTCGTAGTCAGTGAGCATTACCACTGTACTATCCAGCTGATATATATATATTTTGTATGCCTGGTTGTATTGTTACCTGTTACTGATCCGGTGGTTTGGGGGTGGGGCGGGAGGGTTTTGTGTTGTGTGGGTATGTGTGTTTAGGTTTCGTTTGTGTTGTTTGTACTATTGTGTGTAATTGAAAAACAATAAAAAGACTGATCAAAAAAGAATGGGGGCAGAGGTGAAGGCTACCTTGAGGGATTCAAACGCCTCCTGAGTTCCACAAGAGTCTCTTGGCCTTTCCTTTCAATAAGGTGGTAAGGGGAGCTGCTAGACTACTGAAATTGTGAATGAAACAATGGTAGAAATTAGCAAACCCAAGAAATCATTGGAGCTCCTTTATGGACGTCGGTCATCCGATGATCTAGAAGGAATCTTGTTTATAATTCGTTGACATTGAAAAAGGGATCCGGTTGCCTTTTCTCTTTGAAACACTGCATAGGCCGCAGTAACTAACCGGTTCAGTTATTATTACAACTCCGTGAAGGTCAAGCACATTGAACTTTGGCTAAAGTCCGGTATCAATAGCTGGTTCTTTGTTCTCTGTCCTTCTGTAGCGCCAAATGCACAGCTTCTCTCTTTCACGTGTGGGATCTGATGCCAGAGAGGGAATCCCACCAGAGAGACAGAATTCCGGTCCCGCTGCTGGTTTAAAGCAGTCATGATGTCACTGGACTTGGTATCTGGTATCGTCTCTGTCCAATACCGTTACAGGGAGTCAGAAGAATGGGCGGAGATAGAATCAAATCAAATCAAATCAAGTTTATTTGTACAGCGCTTTTAACAATAAACATTGTCGCAAAGCAGCTTTACAGAATTTGAACGACTTAAAACATGAGCTAATTTTATCCCTAATCTATCCCCAATGAGCAAGCCTGTGGCGACGGTGGCAAGGAAAAACTCCCTCAGACGACATGAGGAAGAAACCTCGAGAGGAACCAGACTCAAAAGGGAACCCATCCTCATTTGGGCAACAACAGACAGCCTGACTATAATATTAACAGTTTTAACAGGTATAACCCTCAACTGTCCTCATGGGGCCGTCCTTCACAGGAGTGGGGCGATAAAACTCCGACCAGACACAGGGCACCAGGATGGATCAAGCAGGTCCGAGGGGCAGAAGAGGCCAGCATCTCAATCCCAGGATCAACATGTAACTCAGAGGGACAGATGGGGGGGGGGGAGAGAGAGAAAGAAAACACGTTGTTAGGTATGCCCTAAAAATGACAAGTATTAAATCTGTGTGGTAGGCTCGCAGAGACGAGAGTCTTTACATCAGGCATAACACACAATGGCATGTTAATATGGTAAAAAATATATCATGACCTGCTCTGGCTGGATGCTTGATTGGGTGATGGGAGCACACTCCTCAGCAATGATGAGATGCAGATGGGACCCTTAGGCCTGGCCAAGACAATTCAGTTACATTTCACCGGGTCTGGGACATGCGACAGAATGTCTGACGGCCGATTCCCTGCAGGCTACGATAGCCAGTCGAGGTCCCCACCGTCTCCACCAAAAGATTTCCTGTTGACTCCATGTAACTCAGAGGGACAGATTTGGGGTGGGGGGGAGAGAAAGAAAACACAGGTGGTTAGGTATGCCCAATGTCACCTGAATAAGTAGGAACAGTATACATATTGCACCGAGTACAAGCAGGGACTCCGGCAACTAACTATGACAGCATAACTAAAAGGAGAGAGCCAGAAGGTAACACAGGCATGAGGGAGCCCCGGGACATAAAGCAGCCAGCCACTACACCGTCAACAAACTCGAGTGAGCAAGCGAGTGGGGACTGACAGCATCCATACATCCCAGTTTACCAAAACACTCTATGTCTGAGGACCCTCCAGATCTACTCCTTTACCTCATAAACACCATTAACAAAAGGCTTGACTAAACAGATATGTTTTCAGCCTAGACTTAAATGCTGAGACTGTGTCTGATTCCCGAACATTACTTGGAAGGCTGTTCCATAACAGTGGGGCTTTGTAAGAAAAGGCTCTGCCCCCTGATGTAGCCTTCACTATACGAGGTACCAGCAGATAGCCTGCACCTTTTGATCTAAGTAGGCGTGGCAGGTCATAGAGGAGCAGAAGTTCACTCAGGTACTGTGGTGCGAGACCATTTAGTGCTTTAAAGGTCAATAGTAGTATTTTATAATCAATACGAAATTTGATTGGGAGCCAATGCAGTGTGGATAAAACAGGCGTGATGTGGTTATATTTTCTAGTTCTAGTAAGGACTCTTGCTGCGGCATTTTGAACTAACTGGAGCTTGTTTATGCACTTATTGGAACATCCAGACAGTAAGGCATTACAATAATCCAACCTGGAGGTAACGAAAGCATGGACTAGTTTTTCTGCATCATGCAATGACATTAAATTTCTTATCTTTGCAATATTTCTGAGATGAAAGAAAGCTATCCGGGTGATGTTATCAATGTGAGTTTCGAATGAAAGACTGGGGTCAATAATCACTCCGAGGTCTTTTACTGCTGCACGTGAAGAAACAGAAAGGCCATCCAGAGTTACTGTGTAATCAGAAAACTTACTTCTAGCTGTATGTGGTCCTAGCACAAGTACTTCAGTCTTGTCAGAGTTAAGCAGAAGGAAATTTATAAGCATCCAGTGTCTAATGTCCTTAACACATTCCTCAATTTTATTAAGCTGGTGTCTCTCATCAGGTTTTGCAGAGACATACAACTGTGTGTCATCAGCATAACAGTGGAAACTAATACAATGTTTACGAATAATATCGCCCAGAGGTAACATATATAGAGAAAAAAGCAGTGGACCCAAGACAGAACCTTGTGGAACACCAAACTTTACCTTGGTACGTCTAGAAATATCACCATTTATATCAACATACTGATAACGATCAGTTAGATAAGACCTGAGCCAGGAGAGGGCCATTCCCTTAACTCCCACAACATTTTCTAGTCTATCCAGAAGAATGGAATGATCAATGGTATCAAATGCTGCACTAAGGTCAAGCAACACAAGTAGCGAGACACAGCCCTGATCAGACGCCAACAGTAGGTCGTTTACTACTTTAACCAGTGCTGTCTCTGTGCTATGATGAGGTCTAAATCCTGACTGATACATTTCATGGATGTTATTCCTATGTAAATATGAGCATAACTGCTGTGCCACAGCTTTTTCAAGGATCTTGGAGATAAAGGGGAGGTTTGATATTGGTCGATAATTGGACAGCTGACAGGGATCAAGGTCAGGTTTTTTAATCAGGGGTTTGATAACTGCTAGTTTAAAGGATTTGGGTACATAGCCAATCATAAGAGAAGAATTTATTATTTTTAGAAGCGGTTCAATTACTCCAGGCATTATCTGTTTGAATAGATGTGTCGGTAAGGGATCTAGTACGCAAGTTGAGGCTTTTGATGTAGAGATTAATGAAAGTAATTCAGTTTCTTTTAGGGGAGTAAAACATTCTAACTGATGATCTGATACAGTTATATTGTTAACTACAAGGTCACTTTCATTGTCTAACCTTAAATTAGTAGTTTGAATTTTTTGTCGGATATTCTCAATTTTGTCATTAAAAAAATTCATGAAGTCGTTGCTACTACATACTGCAGGTGTGCATGTGTTGATAGTGGACTTATTCCTGGTTAATTTTGCTACAGTATTAAATAGGAATCTAGGATTATTTTTGTTATCTTCTATTAGGGAGGAGAAATATGTTGATCTCGCAGCACTAAGAGCTTTTCTATACTTCAGGAAGCTCTCCTTCCAAGCTAATTTGAACACTACCAATTTTGTTTGACGCCATTTACGTTCCAATTTTCGAGTGGTCTGTTTTAATGTGCGAGTGTCATCATTATACCAGGGTGCTAATTTTTTGTCTCTGACCATTTTCCTTTTTAGAGGAGCTACATTATCTAAAGTATGGCGGAATGTTGACTCTAAGCATTCAGTTGCCTGATCAAGTTCTGCAGGGGCTGACAGTGACCCAATCAAAGTTGACAGCTCTGGGAGATCATTTATAAAGCTCTGTGCAGTAGTTGACGTGAAAGTACGTTTAATACAGTAGCGTGGTGAGGTGCATATATTATTACTCAGACATATTTTGAATGAGATGAGACAATGATCCGAGATAACTTCAGACTGTGGAAGTATGACCACATTGTCTATGTTTAATCTGAATGTTAGTATTAGATCAAGGGTGTGACCACCATTATGGGTCAGTCCTATGACATTCTGCTTAATCCCGACTGAATCCAAGATGGACACAAACGCTGTTTTTAAAGGATCTTCTGGGTTATCGAAGTGAATATTAAAATCTCCGACAACTAAAGCTTTGTCTAAGGAAATAACCAAATCTGAGATAAAATCTGCAAATTCAGAAAGAAACTCAGAATATGGCCCCGGGGGCCTGTAAATAATAAGCAATGGAATTAACTGGGTAGACTTATTTAGAACATGGCATTGAGTACAAAGATTGGTGTGTTCAGACTGTACCATGAAAGGAGGAAGACGGTTACTATGGTTACGGGCATGGCAGCTGTCCCTACATCCACCCCCCCTTTTTGGTCTCAACACTGAGGTTCTTCCATAGTCCTTGAGAGCAACAGAAGACTGTGTAGTCCATGTCCGTAGTCCACTTACGCTCTGTCAGTCCTGAAAACATTTTGCTTTGGCATCTGGGCACAGATAAGGCTATGAGCATCTGGGCATATATATGTCTACTATTCATGTAACTAAGCAACATTAAGTAACTATGAGGTAGTTCACACTTTAAAAGGTTATATTTCAAAATACATTTCAAATACATTCAAGTATATTTTCAAGTATACCTGGAAAGAGAAACAAAGAGGTGTTAGTTATAGGGGTTAGCAAGCCTATTCTTTAGGAAGGTTAGTGGCAGTGTGCGATGAGGTGGTGTACCAGACATTGCAGCGCTTCCAGCTGTTGGGTACCTTGACTAGGGAGTCAAATTTGGTTTGTAGTGTTTGTATGTGTTTGTATAGCATGTATGCAATTCCTGCTGTGATGACCCAGCCAGTGAGGAGGAGTCCCAGGACAACCAGACTGACAGGATTTCCTAGATTAGATGACTGTCTGACTAGGGAATATGGTTAGGGAATATGGTTAGGGAATATGGCTTTTAGTCCAGCCGGTTCCAGATTGAACTTTATCATTTTAGTCCCTTCAGCCAGGAGCTGCTGTTGAAGGGTGTCATCACTGTTCAGGTCGTGACCTTGGAATGCATCTATCATTTCAATTTTGGTCTCATATCTATCAGGGTTGAGGCGATGTAATGCAATGCCGTCTATACGAATGGTAGCTCCCTGTGGGACACTGAGGAACACCATCTGGTTGGGAATTTTCATCCTTGTGACTGTGTCATGCTGGGCGTAAGACATCAGGATTTCAGTGTTTGGGGTGTTAACTATCCATCGATTACCTACTCTTTCTACCCTAGTTTCAGTGGGTTAACAAATATGGAAATAGCACTGCCAAGACTATATGCCAGGTGTACTTGTGAGGTATATACATTAGTGGTGGTAGTAGCTTTCAGTATGTTCTCAGCCATGCTAAGAGGAACTAGGTAAGGAGGGATTTTCCCATCACTTAAGTTGTTAACTGAGCTGCTAACTTCTCTCAGCAAGTCCTGCCTCAGATCTCTAATGACACGCACATAGGTTATATTTGACCGTACAATTCCTGACAATGTGTCTAAAGCATGCAGGGTGTTATTTATTAATGCTGAGTGCATATTGATTGTGAGAATGGTTCCCTGCAGGGTTCTGCCTGGGCCCTGCAGCTAGTCCTGTTGGACAAAGGTTTCGTTAGACTTCTGGGTGAAAATGGTGGTGCATGCCTATGAGGTTAGCGACGCATGCAATGAAAAAAAAAGGGAAAAGGTAGAGTGAGGCCACTACAGGCTATCCACCCCCCTTTGGACTGGGGAGACCCCACCGGGGTGGTCCCGTGCTATGGAGACCATACACTAGCAACCCTTTCTCCATTTTCAGGCAATGCCATACGTACTGGAAGTGACTTAAATCTGGAGATTGTTGCAGCATGGGTGCCGTGATGGGAAACTCCTGGGAGTCTGTGATTAACTTTCGGATTCTTTGGATCACCGGGCCTCTTTCTGGCATAGAAACTAAGTCAGCACACCGGGCTGTCGACCTAGATGGACAGTCTGCAACTTAGTGTCTGAGTCCTCGCAACTCGCAAAGGAGTCAAGCTGGTGCATACAGAGGCCAGGGGAACGGTTCTTTTGGGTCCTCCTGGACCTTTGGGGAGGTTTGCTCTCTGAGCTACCTGATGATGAGTCTGATGGAGGGGGATACCTCACATGGTACTCATCAAAAGAGGAGAAAGAAGAGAATGAGTGTTCGTAGCTGGGGTTTACCGCCAATGACTTCTTATCCTTCTTCCCCTTTTTAATGGTCGGGAGCTTTGGGGGCTCCTTGAGTGTCAGTGGGTGTGATTCCGCTCCACTGGGGTTGCGGGAGGGGGCAGCAACCTTTGCCTCCATGGATGGTGCATGAAGCATTGCTTGGGCCCTGGCGCGTGTTTTGCGACTTTCTTCCTGGGCCTGGTTGCTAGCACCTTTCCTGCTAGAACATTCAGCTAGCTGGAGTCTATTGGCACACTCCTCTAGCGAATCATTGGGAAGCTTGAGTTCATCTTGCAGGGTCTGATTCATTGCGTCTAACCAATCGCGGCTAGCACTCAGCTCCTTTTTCTCCCCCCGGAGCGTCTTCAGCTCCAAACAGGTATGTTGGTGTTGGAGCAGAATTAACTTACCTACCACCTCTTGGATGGTGATGGCACTGCGTTGGGGATTCTGCACGTGCTGTATCAAGCTGTCAATCCATGTCTGACACTCATCCTGGGTTAATTGCCCAAGTTCTTCCCTTTCCTTAGGAGAGATTTTGAGGAGATCAGAGATGAGGTTAGACAGGGGTACAAGTTCCAGGGGAGGAGAGCTATCCTCCTCACCTCCTGGGGTATGTGGGGAATTATGGAATTGGAGTAGTACGAGTAATGAATGAAACAGGACGGTGTCACGTGATGCCAAAGTTACCACTTGATTCGTGGAAAAGTTGATTATTTTCCAATAACAGCATCTCCATTCCTCAAATATAGAATGACATTTTATAGAATGTCAGAATGTATAGAACATTTTATAGAATGACAGCTCATGTATTTTATCTGTTTATAATTTCATTGAATATTAGCAAAGTCAGTTCCTGATATCACTTCCATTATAACAGCTATAAACTGTCATTCCCTCATCAGCCTAAAAAAAAGCAGTTTATCAAGTTACAAAACCCAACCTTTGAAAGGACTTCCTGGAATGGAAAAATTAAGAGCTTTATCTCTGTTTCTACTGCTTCAAGTATTATAGCAAGCTCTGGTGTTAGCTATTATTATTACCACCTCAATCAGTTATTGGAAAAATAATTGTTTCATTGCACCGAAACAGACATGCAAACACTGTCTTTAGTTGAGCAGTTCTTGACACATTATGGATGACTACAGCTGTGGAAGTTGCTGCGAACTGGCCTAGTGGTTAGCGTGTCTGCCTCTTGCCTGGGAGATTGCGAGTTCTACTTGTGGTCGGGTCATACCAAAGACGATCATAAAAATGGTACATACTGCCATCTGGCAAGGCATGCTGCAATACAGATGTGAGTAGAGAGTCAAACTCTTGCGGTTGCCAGAGGATTAGCCCCCCACTGTAACCCTAGTTATATAATAGGTGAAAAGCTGAGGGCTCCCGAAATGGAGATCAGTGCTGCACCCATGTGCCTCAAAGAGAAAGCTGGGTAGTACTGGGTCAGGAGACTGCCTGGGAAGACCAGATCCTGGCACGAGAGGTACTTTGACTTCTGATAGTTTTGGAATAGGGCTATTTACTGTATTTTTATTATTTACTGTGTGATCTCAAACTCATTAAGAAGGCAAGAAATTCCACTAATAAACTTTTGATGAGGCACATCTGTTAATTGAAAGGCATTCCAGGTGACGACCTCATGAAGCTGGTTCAGATAATGCCAATTGTGTGCAAAGCATCATCAAAGTATATGGTGGTTACTTTGAAGAATCTAAAATATCAAGCATATCTTGTTTAATGCTTTTTTGTTGACAACATAATTCCTTATATGTTCTGTTATTTCATAGTTTTGATGTATTCTTACCTACCTTACCTCGCCTCTTCACGCTTAGTTACGCATAAGGCCACCACACGATTCCTCCAATCATTTCTGTCCTTAGCAAGGACCCGGACCCTCTCCCACGACCTCCAGCCTGCTTCATCCCTCTCCTTTTCAATCGTCCGTCGCCATGTTGTTTTAGGCCTGCCAACTTTTCGTCGCCCTTCGGGAGTCCACGTCAACGCTGTGACACAATGGTGATCTCTGTCCATTCTCAACACATGGCCAATCCATCTCCACCTACTCTGTTTGACAAGGTCACTTAACCTATCACATCCGCATATTTCATTTAGTTCCGTCTTGGAGATTATGTACGGCCAATGTATGCCCAGGATTCTTTTTAGGCACTTGTACTGGAAGGAATCCAGTTTCTCATTGTCCGCCAGGTTGGTTTTCCAAGTTTCACATCCGTATAGCAGCACGGGTTTGACTAGTGTGTTGTACAGTCGGATCTTGGTTTTTCTACTGATCTTCTTGGACCCCAAAACTTTCCTCAGCCTTCCAAACGTCGCCTTCACTTTCCCTAACCTTCTCTCTATATCCTTGTCTGCACCTCCACTGTCGCTCACCGTAGCACCAAGATAAACAAATTCTTGGACTTCCCCTATCTCCTCATTATTACCAAATTTAATCCTCCTACTTGGAGCTTTACTGTTAATCTTGAGGACCTCGGTTTTCTTCCTACTGATCCGCAGGCCTATCGTGCTTGCTGTGTCAGACAACTTGGTTGTTTTCCTCTGCATTTGGGCTGCTGTAGTTGACACTAGTGCAATATCATCGGCGAAGTCAAGATCTTCAAGCTGACTAGTCATCTTCCACCGTATGCCGGTATTTGCACCTGCTGTTACTTGACGCATTACCCAGTCGATAGCTAAGATGAAGAGGAACCCTGACATCACACAGCCTTGCTTCACTCCAGTCTTAACTTGGAACCACTCGGACGTTAGACCATTGTCGAGGACAGCACACTCGGCATTGTTGTACAGTAGCTTGACGATGTTTATTAATTTCTCTGGTATTCCGTACGCTCTCATGATGATCCAGAGGCTCTTTCAGTGCAGCGAGTCGAAGGCCTTTTCAAAGTCAATGAAGTTGATTAACAGTGGAGACTGCCATTCACACGCCTGCTCTATGATGTTCCGCAGTATAAAGATTTGTTCGGTGGTATTTCGCCCCTCCAGGAACCCTGCTTGCTCGGGTCTCAGTTGCATGATTGTTCCTTCCTTCATTCGCCTGACGATAATCTTGCCAAGCACCTTGCTGGCAATAACCAGCAGAGTAATGCCTCTCCAGTTGTTGCAGTCGCCTAGGTCGCCTTTCTTTGGTATCTTTACAATTAATTCTTTAAGCCACTCGTCCGGTACCAATTCCCCCTCCCAGATGATTAGGATTAACTCATGTAGCTTTCGAGCAGATGTTTCTAAGTCTGCCTTCAGGAGCTCAGCTACAATGTTGTCAACACCACCTGCCTTTCCTTCCCTAAGAGATAGAATTCCGAGCCTCACTTCTTCCAAACTAATTGGGTCTGTGCTTATGCTTTCAATAATGGGTATAGCGACAGTTGAATCTTCCATGGGACTCTCGGGTGGATCGCGATTGAGGACTTCTTCAAAATGCTCTTTCCATCTCATCAACCTCTGACTTTCTTTAGTTATGATGTTGTTCGACTTATCCTTGACTGCAGCATTACTGTGATGCTTATCATTGCAAACTCCATTTATGGTTTCATACAGAGTCTTCATATTTCCTTGGTCAGCTGCCCTTTGAGCCATATCCATCTGATTTTCTAACCAAGCTCTCTTGTCGGCTCTAATGCTTGACTTGACTTCTTTGTCCTTCGCTCTATACTTTTCCCTCAACTGTTGTTGTAGTCTCACAGACTTGGCTCCTTCTAGTTACTGTTTAACTTGCTTCCTTTCTTCGATGTGTGACCAAGATCTTTCACTTATCCATGGTTTACCCTTCCTCTTTTTAAGACCTAGGACGTTTTTGGCCGTTGATGTGTGTGCATCCCTGTACCACTCCCATCTTGTATTTATATCTGATTCTTCTTCATCTGTGGCCTCTAATACTGCAAAGCTGTTACGAAGCTCCACGGAGAATTGTTTCCTGATTTTCGGGTCCTTTAACTTGCTGACTTCGTATCTAATTCGCAAATTGAGTGACTTAATGGTCTTCTTTAGCTTCAGCTTGATTTTAGTTCTAACCAGTTGGTGGTCAGAAACAATATCGGCTCCTCGCATAGCCCTCGTGTCGAGAACAGATCTTCTAAAACGCTTATTGACAAGAACATGGTCAATCTGATTGTGAGTTCGCCCGTCCGGTGATGTCCAGGTGGTTTTGTGGATATCTCTGTGTGGGAATATGGTGCCGGTTATCACTAAGCTGTTCATTTTGCAGAAGTCAACCAGCTTCTCTCCGTTTCTGTTAATCTCTCCAATTCCATGGGTCCCCATGACTTCCTCCTTGTTACTATTCGCTGCCCCGACCTTGGCCTTCAGATCTCTGCTTATGATGAGCATATCGTGCTTTCTTACCTTCTGTAGTACACTCTGTAGTTGTTCATAGAATTCATCTACTTCTTCTTCCTCAGCTTCCATTATTGGTGCGTATACAGTACATGAATGACAGTAAGTTTAATAAACTTGGAGTGAAATCGTGCCTTGATAATGCACTCGTTTACTGGTACCCACTCAATCAACGCTGACTCTGCTTGCTTGGACATCATTATGGCAACCCCAGCTCGATAGAATCCATCATCCCTTCCCGAGTAGATTACTGTTTTCCCTGAGGTGAGCTTCATCTTTCCAAAGCCAGTCCATCTGCATTTGCTGATTCCTAATAAGTCTATGTTATACTCTCGCATTTCTTTGGCAACCTGTGCTGCCTTGCCAACAGCATACATAGTGCGTACATTCCAGCTCCCGATGGCCAATACTTTCTTGGGTTTCAGAAGTGACATCTTCGATTGACGGGCTTCTGAATAGCTTTCACCAGCCAATGTCATATTGCGCTGATAGTCCATAAAACAAAAATCGTTGTCTGGAGGTACCTGGCTAGCCTCTTCTTCCTGCCCATAACTTACTTGAATAGTGTGTCTGGTTTCCGTAATGTGGTTTCTTTTACAGGGATGGGTCATTGGCCCATCGCCCAACCCCCAACCTGGAGGGCCAGGTGTTGCAGTTCGTCTGGCCTTTCACCTGGAACCTGCCCAGCAAGGTTGAACCTACCATGGGCCAAGGCCCCAGCTGATATAGCTCCCAGGATCCTTAAGGCGCACAAACCTCCCCACCACTATAAGGCGCAACACATAGGGAGGTTTTGATGTATTCAGTATTGTTGTACTGTCAGTTATGCGAGGGAGGCGGATGTATGTGCAGAAGTGCTTAGTTTAATAAAGCACACACACACACTCCAAATCGGCAGGCTAGGTCAGAGACATGAAAACAGGCTAAGGGTCGGTCGAGGCGCAAACAGTACATCAAAGACTAAACGAGAACAATAATGAGAAACAGGCACAAGAAACCAAGAACACAGGTAGAAAGGCTAGGTAATGCATATTTAACATAGCATAATACACAGCGCGCAGGACTGACATCTACAATGTAGAAAATAGTCAAAATACAGGAAAACCCCCCAAAAACCTAAGAGTGAGCAGGTGTGTCCAAACTTTTGACTGGTACTGTATGTGTGTGTGGCAGCGGGGGCGTGGTCAAGCGCCGGTCTGTGACAGGAGGGTGGAGCCGGGGAAGGTGAGTGGCAGAATCGCGACACCTGAGGATAATTAACCTGTGTTTGTGTGTGTTTTCCCAGTAACCGCTCCCTATTTAAGGAGGCAGAGAGAGAGGAGAGGGAGCGCAACCCGGGACCAGACAAGTGTGTGCGTGTGAATGAATGAACGCTATCATACTGAAAAGTTGTAAAAATAAATCGCCTGTCTGCCTCCAACGCTGTCCTGCCGTCCTCTGTGCTCCACCCACACTCGATACTCGCTACAGTGGTGCCGAAACCCGGGATAAGGTGGAGCACCAACCCAGCAGCCCCATGGAATCCTCCCCGTTCGCGGACTTGGTCCACGCCCTCGCCACGGCTCAGCAGAGCCAGCACCAGGCACTCGTCACGCTCCGAAAGGAGCAGGAGCGCCGCTTTGAAGCCCTGGTGCTGGCCCAGCAGGAAGATCGAGAGGCGTTCCGGTGTCTCCTCGCGTCGGCGGGGTCCACCAGCGCCCCGGCTGCGGGCCCGTCTCCCCTCACCATGACCAAGATGGGCCCGCAGGACGACCCCGAGGCCTTCATCACATTGTTCGAGCAGGTCGCCGAAGCCTCGGGGTGGCCAATGGAACAGCGCGCGGCGCGCCTCCTCCCCCTCCTGACGGGAGAGGCGCAGCTGGCCGCACTACAGCTCCCCGCCGACCGCAGGCTGGCCTACGCCGACCTTCGCCGGGCTGTCCTCCAGCGCGTGGGGCGCACGCCGGAGCAGCAGCGCCAGCGCTTCCGCGCGCTGCGGATGGAGGAAGTCGGCAGCCCGTTCGCGTTCGGCCAGCAGCTCCGGGACGCCTGCTGGCGGTGGCTGAGGGCCGAAGATCGCGACGCCGAGGGAATCATCGACCAGGTGGCGCTGGAACAGTTCATCGCCCGCTTACCAGCTGGAACCGCGGAGTGGGTCCAGTGCCACTGCCCGGCGTCGCTGGATCAGGCCGTGGGACTGGCGGAGGATCATCTGGCGGCTGTTCCGGCAGCAGGACAGCGGACGGCAGCATCTTCTTTCTCCTCTCCTCTCTCTCTTTCTCCCCCCCCTCCTCCCATGTCCCGTCCTCGCCCCATTCCCCCACCGCGGAGGCGGGGGCCGGCTCCACCCCAGCCGGCCCGCCGCACCCGTGGTGCCCTCCCGTTTCTCCCTTCTGTGTCTGTCTCTCCCCCCCCTCAGGTGAGTGAGCCCCAGAGCACAGCTGCAGAGGGAAGGCCCGGGCCGGTTTGCTGGCGCTGCGGGGAACCGGGCCACCTGCAGCAACAGTGTGTAGCGATGGAAGTGGGGGCGGTGGTGCGGATCCCCGACGCGCCAGAGGCTGCCCTCGATCGGGCCGGAGCGTATCGCATACCGGTAAGTGTACAAGGGGCTACATATCAGGCGTTGGTGGATTCAGGTTGCAATCAGACCTCAATCCGCCAAAGCCTGGTGCAAGGCGAGGCATTGGGGGGAGCACAAGGGGTGAAGGTGTTGTGTGTGCACGGGGATATTCACAGCTACCCGTTGGTGTCGGTCCACATACATTTCAGAGGGGAGAAATCGATAGTGAAGGCGGCGGTTAATCCTCGCCTTACCCACTCTTTGATTTTGGGGACTGATTGGCCGGGATTTCGGGGTTTAATGGCACGCCTAATAAAGAGTGGGTCCTGCCGGTTAACAGGGGAGGGTCCCGGTGTCGCTTTGGCTGGAGCTGCGGTCGCAGAGCCATCTACGTCATCTCCGCGACAGAGTGAGGAGCCACCGGCCCCTCCTCTTTCTATTGGGGAATCCCTCGCAGATTTCCCACTGGAACAATCGCGAGACAAGACTCTGCGACACGCGTTTGACCAAGTGAGAGTAATCGATGGTCAGACGCTCCCGCCGGGCGCCACCCCGTCCTTCCCCTATTTTTCCATTTTGAAGGATAGGTTATACCGAGTGACGCAGGACACTCAGACGAAAGAGCGAGTCACCCAATTGCTAATTCCAAAGAGCCGCCGGGAATTGGTATTTCAGGCGGCTCACTTTAATCCCATGGCTGGACACCTCGGGCAGGATAAGACACTCGCCCGGATAATGGCCCGATTCTATTGGCCGGGGATTCGCGGCGACGTCCGTAAGTGGTGTACGGCGTGCCGCGAATGCCAGTTAGTAAATCCAGCGGCCATTCCAAAAGCGCCCTTGCGCCCCCTACCATTAATCGAGACCCCGTTCGAAAGGATTGGGATGGATCTCGTCGGGCCATTAGATCGGTCAACACGAGGGTACCGCTTTATATTGGTTCTGGTGGACTATGCAATGCGATACCCGGAAGCGGTGCCTCTTCGCAATATCTCAGCACGCAGTATTGCGGAGGCCCTCTTCCACGTCATCTCCCGGGTTGGAATCCTGAAAGAGATTCTGACTGACCAAGGCACCTCGTTTATGTCACGAACACTGAGCGAACTGTATGGGCTACTGGGTATTAAGCCGATCCGCACCAGCGTTTATCACCCACAGACAGACGGTTTAGTTGAACGGTTCAACCGCACCCTCAAGAATATTATCAAAAAATTCGTAAGTGAGGACGCACGTAACTGGGATAAGTGGCTCGAACCCTTGTTGTTTGCAGTGCGAGAGGTCCCCCAAGCCTCCACGGGGTTCTCCCCGTTTGAATTATTATATGGGCGTAAGCCGCGCGGCATCTTAGATGTACTGCAGGAAAATTGGGAGGAGGGACCTTCACCGAGCAAAAACGAAATTCAGTACGTTATGGATCTGCGCGCAAAACTCCACACGCTCACCCACCTAACTCAGGAGAATTTGCGGCAGGCCCAGGAACGGCAAGCCCGTCTGTACAACAAGGGCACGCGCCTTAGAGAGTTCACTCCGGGAGATAAGGTACTCGTCCTGTTGCCCACGTCGAGCTCCAAATTAATCGCCAAGTGGCAAGGACCCTTTGAGGTCACACGGCGAGTCGGGGACGTCGACTATGAGGTTAGGCGAACGGACAGGGAGGGGGCGCTACAGATCTACCACCTCAATCTGCTGAAACTGTGGAACGAGGAGGTCCCCGTGGCGTTGGTGTCGGTAGTTCCGGAGAAGGCGGAGCTGGGGCCGGAGGTCCAAATAGGGTCATTGGCATCGCGTACCTCTCCGGTCCCCTGTGGAGACCACCTCTCCCCGACCCAACTCACGGAGGTCGCCCAGTTGCAGGCCGAGTTTTCGGATGTGTTCTCGCCCCTGCCCGGTCGCACTAACCTCATAGAACACCACATAGAGACGCCCCCGGGGGTGGTAGTGCGGAGCCGTCCTTATAGATTACCCGAACACAAAAAAAAGGTGGTTCGGGAAGAACTTCAGGCCATGCTCGAAATGGGCATCGTCGAGGAGTCCCACAGTGACTGGAGCAGCCCGGTGGTCTTGGTTCCCAAGGCCGACGGCTCGGTCCGGTTCTGTGTGGACTATAGAAAAGTCAACGCGGTGTCTAAATTTGATGCGTACCCAATGCCTCGTATTGATGAGCTGCTCGATCGACTAGGCACGGCTCGCTTTTACTCGACACTGGATTTGACGAAGGGATATTGGCAGATCCCCTTGACTCCATTATCTCGGGAAAAAACGGCCTTTTCCACACCGTTCGGCTTACACCAGTTCGTCACACTTCCTTTTGGGCTGTTTGGGGCGCCCGCTACGTTTCAGCGGCTGATGGACAGGGTCCTCCGGCCCCACGCCACCTATGCCGCCGCTTACCTAGATGATATCATCATTTATAGTAATGATTGGCAGCGGCACCTACAACACCTGAGGGCCGTCCTTAGGTCGCTGAGGCGGGCGGGACTCACTGCCAACCCGAAGAAGTGTGCGATTGGGCGGGTGGAAGTACGGTATCTGGGCTTCCACTTGGGCAACGGGCAGGTGCGTCCCCAAATTAATAAGACGGCAGCGATTGCGGCCTGCCTGAGGCCCAAGACCAAAAAGGGGGTGAGGCAGTTCCTGGGGCTGGCTGGCTACTATCGTAGGTTTATACCTAATTATTCGGACGTCACCAGCCCGCTGACTGACCTCACTAAAAAGGGGGCGCCAGATCCGGTCCAGTGGACGGAGCAGTGCCAGCGGGCTTTCTCTGAGGTAAAGGCTGCACTGTGTGGGGGGCCACTTTTACACTCCCCTGACTTCTCTCTCCCTTTTGTGTTGCAGACCGATGCGTCGGACAGAGGGCTGGGGGCCGTTTTGTCCCAGCAGGTGGAGGGGGAGGACCGCCCGGTCCTGTATATCAGCCGGAAGCTGTCGGTGCGTGAGGGACGCTACAGCACCATTGAAAAAGAGTGCCTGGCGATTAAGTGGGCGGTCCTCGCCCTCCGTTACTACCTGCTGGGACGCTCTTTCACTCTCTGTTCGGACCACGCGCCCCTCCAGTGGCTCCACCGCATGAAGGATGCCAACGCGCGGATCACCCGTTGGTATCTGGCACTCCAACCCTTCAACTTCAAGGTGGTCCACAGGCCGGGGGCGCAGATGGTCGTGGCGGACTTCCTCTCCCGTCAAGGGGGGGGGAGTTGGCTGCGGGCCGGACGAGCGCCCGGCCTGAGTCGGGCGGTGGGGGTATGTGGCAGCGGGGGCGTGGTCAAGCGCCGGTCTGTGACAGGAGGGTGGAGCCGGGGAAGGTGAGTGGCAGAATCGCGACACCTGAGGATAATTAACCTGTGTTTGTGTGTGTTTTCCCAGTAACCGCTCCCTATTTAAGGAGGCAGAGAGAGAGAGGAGAGGGAGCGCAACCCGGGACCAGACAAGTGTGTGTGTGTGAATGAATGAACGCTATCATACTGAAAAGTCGTAAAAATAAATCGCCTGTCTGCCTCCAACGCTGTCCTGCCGTCCTCTGTGCTCCACCCACACTCGATACTCGCTACAGTGTGAAATAAATATCTTCTCATTGTAAAATTTTTCAGCACCATCTCAACAATTACACACACATTTTAATCTGTTTACATGAAGTATCTACCATTCAAGTCCCTGCTAACTGTTACAGAAGATAGTACTGATCTGATCCCCAGTATTGGTATAAGACTGTGCTGTCTCCAGTTAGTACAAACAATACTATAGAAACAGAACGAGTACATTAATATAAACCTACCATCAGTACTAGTGTCAGAGCTGCTGTTACCAAAAATTAATCAATTTATTTTTACCAATCAGATTTGAGAATTCAACAGCACTGTGCTATAAATGATCAATATTATCAGTGTTACTTTAATCACTCAGGAATGATTACCATTACAATGAACTATATACCGTACACAAGCACAGTCATATATTTATTAGAAAGGAAAAGGAAGTAGACAGATGGCACACATGTTAGTTGTGTTTGTTGTTGCACAAAATGTGCTGTGTTTTCACAAATGAAGACACTCTGCTTGTACACCTAGCATGGGCGTGAACACTGTGGTAAAGCTGTGTTACACTGCAAGCAAATTTCTTCAGCAGAAACAAGCAATCAGCACAGTTTGCTCGGGTTTTCTAATGGGTTAAGGTTTAAAACAGTCAAAGCACATTCCTGTACAGTCAACATACAAGCAAATACAATGCAATTAAGCTTTACTGAAGAAGAACTGAAACTCTTTTGAAGCTAGAATACGAGCTGATTCTGATTCAACAGAATATTGCTTTGTAGTAGGCCCAGTTTCCTAAAACCATCATAATATTTAAGTAAGGAATAAAACACTATAGGGTGTTTTCACAGGGAAATAAATAACAGTTTGGTGTAATGCAACCAGACATGGAACTGAAATACTGCTACCATCCCAAAGTTGATTATTTTTCCTATAACAGGATGCCCTGAAGTGTTTTATTCCTCTTCAACCTTAGAAATTTGTCAGTTCCAATTTAATTTCCTAAAGTCGAACACATAATGTTTTATCCATTCTGTCAGATATACTGTAGGCAGATGTAAGTGCAGAAGAGTTTATTGTGAAAACAACAATCAGGCATATAATCCAAATCTGCAGGCAGAATCATAAACAGTGGACAAGCAAAGGTCGAGTGAGGCACAAACAGACAATCAGAGGCACAGACTAAAGGCAAAGTCCAAAATACAAAAATCAGAGTCGAGACCCAGAATGACAATATTAACATACAGCTTGGTAAGAGTCACTGGGAACACAATACTTCGCAACGTCTGTAGTTTTCAGTGTCCTTTCATGTGTGCACTGATTGCGCTCTAATCTTGGACAGATGTGTGTAATTAGTCTTTGAGGTGTGTGCTGCTCAGAGAATGAATGCACGCAAGAAGTTGTTCGCTGTGCGCCAAGCGCAAATGCACGGATTTGACACATTCATAGCGACATTTAATGTTGTAGAACATCTCTGAAAAATGACAAAGCACTGACACTGGAGACTCTTTCATCAATATCATAATATAAATGTCTCTTTACAGAAACCTTCGCCATACCAGTGAATATATCTAGTCCTTGGTTAAATGCCAACACATTGTTTTAAATTCTGTTTATTATTTTCTGTTTATTAATGCCAAGCCACATTCTGCATGCTACAGCAGCTTGGCTTCATAGCAAAAGAGTGCAGGTGCTAAACTGACCTACCTGTTTCCCATTGAAAAAAGCCAGCTCTTTTGCTCGATTGCAGGTGTTCTCTGAGGAATTTTCACTTTCCATGGGAAAATAATCTTTAAACATCTTATAATAACTGCGAAACTGTCCACGTTTTATTTTCAAATGCAGACTTTCAGCCTGAACTCCAACATCCAATAACAGAGCTTTTGACTTGGTTTAGGTAGAAAAACCTCAAATGTAAAAGGTTTGTCGGTGGATTTTAGTTCATTTCATAAACTGTATGAATGCTGATGGCCCAGCTGACTTAGTATATACAGTCCTTCATAGTATCTGAGTTTGAGATCTGATCAAACTGATAGTATTAGCAAAATCCAGACTTTTTTTTTTAAATATTTGTATTGAAGGTTTATTTATTTTTTATTTTTTGTTGTTTTTTTTCAAATGTACAACTAAGATAAAAAAAAATCCTTCCTACATCTGTGTGTTTTATTGGAAAAAGGACATTTTCCTTACAACTTGTACCAAAAATATAATTTTAAATAAAATTCTTAAAATGAAATGGGGGTGGCACAGTGGTGTAGTGGTTAGCACTGTCGCCTCACAGCAAGAAGGTTCTGGGTTCAAGCCCAGTGGTCGATGGGGGTCTTTTTGTGTGGAGTTTGCATGTTCTCCCCGTGTCTACATGGGTTTCTTCCCGGTGCTCCGGTTTCCCCCACAGTCCAAAGACATGCAGGTTAGGTTAATTGGTGGCTCTAAATTGACTGTAGGTGTGAATGGTTGTTTGTCTCTATGTGTCGGCCCTGCGATGATCTGGGGACTTGTCCAGGGTGTACCCCGCCTCTCGCCCATAGTCACCTGGGATAGGCTCCAGCTTGCCCATGACCCTTCACAGGATAAGCAGTTATGGATAATGAATGAATGGATGGAAATGTGGGTGTAAACTGTGGCTACAAAAGAAGATAAACTGTGACAGTGTTTTAATCATTGCCTGATGTCCTCATTAGTTTCTCCTGCCACGTTTGGAGTTTTACTTAATTATTTCATCTATTTAAACCTGTAGATGAAACATAAATGTATAGGTGTTTTGTGATATACAGCACCCTCCACAATTATTGGCACCCCTTGTTAAGATATGTTCTTAGGCTTCTAATAAATTCATTTTTAAAAAATAATATAGGACAACAATGCCAAAAAAGAGACAAATCCAACCTTTAATTCAAGTGCATTTATTCAGTGGGGAAAAAAAATCCCACATTAAGAAATAATTCTTTTACATGAAATCATGTGCGCCACAATTATTGGCACTCCTGATGTTAATACTTTGTACAACTCCCTTTTGCCAACAAGACAGCACTTAATCTTCTCCTATAACATTTCACAAGATGGGAGAATACAGAGAGAGGGACATTCGACCATTCCTCTTTGCACAATCTCTCTAAATCATCTAGAGTCCTCGGTCCTCTCCTATGCACTCTCCTCTTCAGCTCACCCCACAGGTTTTCAATTGGGTTGAAGTCTGGGGACTGAGATGGCCATGGGAGGAGCTTGAGTTTGTGTCTGGTGAACTATTTTTGTGTAGATTTGGCCACATGTTTAGGGTCATTATCTTGCTGAAAGACCCAGTGACGACCCAGCTTCAGCTTTCGGGCAGAAGCCACCAGATTTTGATTTAAAATGTCCTGGTATTTCAAAGAGTTCATGATGCCATGCACCCTAACAAGGTTCCCGGGGCCTTTGGAAGAGAAACAGGCTCGCAGCATCACCGATCCTCCCCCATACTTCACAGTGGGCATGAGGTGCTTTTCCGCATACTCATCTTTTGTGATGTATTAGAGTATTTGTTGCCAAAAAGCTCTATCTTGGTCTCATCTGACCAAAGCACACGGTCCCAGTTGAAGTCCAAGTACCACTTAGCGAACTCCAGACATTTATGTTTATGCTTGTAAATGAGAAAAGGCTTTTTCCGTGCATGCCTCCCAAACAGCTTGTTGGCATGTAGATAGCACCTGATGGTTGTTATGGAGACTTTGTGACCCCAAGATGCTACTCTTTGATGCAATTCTCTAACAGTGAGCTTTGGAGAACTTTTTACTTCTCTTACCATCCTCCTCACTGTGCGTGGTGGCAAGATAAACTTGCATCCTCATCCAGGCTTGTTTGCCACTGTTCCAGTTGTTTTAAACTTCTTGATGATTCCTCTGGCTGTAGATATGGGCAGATGTAGGCGAGTGGCTATTTTCTTGTAGCCATTGCCTGACTTATGAAGGTCGACACACATCTGCCTTACTTGAATGGTGTGTTCTCTTGTCTTCCACATGTTGAAGAATGGATAAGAGAAATAGGCTTCTGTGTCACATCATATTTATACCCCAGGGAAACAGGATGTGATGAATTACTAATTAAAGGTTCCTAGATACTGTGATCAACTTTATAAACTACAGTAGAAATGACAGAAATGCTTCAATTACATTTATTTTCTAGGAATTGGTATGGGTGCCAATAATTGTGGAACAGGTGATTTTATGAAAAATAATTATTTCTTAGTGAGGGATTTTTTATTTTTAATTCACTTGAGTTAAGGGTTACATTTTTCTACAATTTTCAGTGTGAGATTATGCTTCTGCAATAAAAATTTAATATATTTTATGGCTTTTAACACATCTTAACCAGGGGTGCCAATAATTGTGGAGGGCGCTGTAATTGTATGGTATTTATATTGTGTTTATTTTTTTCCTTTTCTTTAATTCTGCATTTTAACAGTTGATCATGTAACTTCCCGTTTGTAGGATGGACACAGTAACGTAGCTCTGCTGATTTAGCATGCCTTGGGTTCTCTATATAAAGTTTCTGACTCTCTGAAACTCTTCAGCACTCGTTGTTCAGTGAACATTGCTTTCCTCTTTGATGTCTGCTTCCATCATGAAGCTCTTTAGTGTCGTCTTCCTCCTGCTTCCACTCTCAGCCTGCTGGGCTGAAGTTGTGACGGACTTTACTACGAACTGTCCACAATTCTTCCCTTACCTGAATGAACAAATATCTCCTCCTACGGAATTGAATGGGCCTCGGTATAAAAAGATCTGTCAAACTCTATACAACAGAAGACACTTTGCAACATTATATGACACACAGAACAAGATCCCCGTTTACTCAGCCTACAAGTTTCAGAAACCGGTCGATTGCTCCAGACTCACCCGCTGGTTTACTGAACCTCAGGTAAGTGCAACTTACTGTATTTTATAATTGATTTTTATTATAAATGTGTATTTGATAACTTGTGTAACTTAGTTTATAATGACTTATTTTTTTCGCGGTCCATTCCATCAAATCGTGCACTCTGATTGGCTCGCAAGCAGTCTGGAATCCTACGATCCGGACCCCGGTCACGGACCTTTGGTGACTTGCTCGTTCACAACAACAAAAAACATAGTAGCAATTTTTTGTCAACATTTATTTTCGCATTTCTCAGTATAATAGCATTAATTTTACAGCATGGATAGCAATAACGACAGGTTTTTGACGAGCTTGTAGCAGGTTGTTCTAAATATTGTTTCCTTCAGCCCAGAGGCCTCGGTCAGTATTTTCAAGCCCTCAGTCATGGTATTTCACGATACGGAACTCCCAGCTGGTAAATTTTATATATATTATATATATATATATATATATATATATATATATATATATATATATATATATATATATATATATAAGAGATTAATAATAATAATATTATTATTATTACAAAAACGTATTTTAAGGAATGTTTGTCAAAAAAAAATAATTAAAAAAAAAAAAAAAATATATATATATATATATATATATATATATATATATATATATATATATATATATATATATATATATATAAATTTATTTGTGCAATGATAATATAAGTAAAAATATTATCAACTATTAATTATTGTTTGAAAAGGAAAATAAAATAAATTATGAATATTACTGATTAATAATAATAATAACTAACACTAATAATGAATACATGCTACATTAATTAATTTTCAATCAATATTTATAATGAATATAATGTAATAATTTAATACCAAAAACAATAAAACGATTATTATTATTATTATTATTATTATTATTATTATGTACAACATTACATTATATTCCAAATAACTGTAATTCTATTGTTAGTTAGTTAGTTAGTTAGTTAGTTAGTTAGTTAGTTAGTTAGTTAGTTAGTTAGTTATTACATTCTGGAATTGTTCTTCTTGACTAATGAGTTAATTAAGGTCTAACAAGTTATTTCAGTTCTGAGACTTCACAACTGGAAGGGTTTCCAAACTTTCTGATTCCTTTTTTTTCTCTTTTCTTTTAAGTTTTTAAGTTCCTCAAATATGAATTAACTGTGCAATAAAATGATCAAATATGTTCCTTTTCATTTCATCTAAAAGAAATTCTGTCAAAGAAATTCCTCAAAGATAATGAAATTAAATATTTTTAAGGTTTTTATTTATTTATTTATTTATTTATTTATTAAAGTTTTCAGGTTTTATACAACCCCAATTCCAAAAAATTTGGGATGCTGTGGAAAATGTACATAAAAACAGAATGCAACAAGTATTGCCAGGTAAAACAAACCTCGCCTGGTAGCACTTAATAATAATAATAATAATAATAATAATAATAATAATAATAATAATAAAAGTTCAATTTATATAGCACGTTTCACAAACCCAAGGACGCTTTACACAGGAGTTACAAAAAAAAAAAGCCACACTAGGGAGAGTAGTGTGAGGTAAAGAGAAAAGTTTTCAAGTTAGCTTTGAAAGAAGAGAGAGTGGAACCGTCACGAAGCGATTGTGGTAACGAGTTCCAAAGTTTAGGAGGAGTTTACTGCCAGTTTAAAATGTGGGACAGTCAGAAGTCCACAGACAGAAGATCTGAGGGAGCAGGAGGGACAGTACAAATGAATTAGCTCACAGAGATAGGAAGGGGCAAAACCATGAAGAGCTTTATAGGTTAAAAGTAAGATTCTGTATTTTATTTGAGAGATAACTGGCAACCAATGCAGTTGCTGTAAAACAGGAATGATGTGAGCAGTGCACTTGGTGAGTGTGACGACTCCAGCTGCTGAGTTTTGGATGTCCTGCAGGTGATTGAGCAATGTGGCAGGGAGACCATAAAAGAGAGAAGACTATTGTCTTGCAATAGTCAAGACAAGAAAAAATAAACGCATTGACCAACATTTTGGCATCAGTTTCCAAGAGAAGAGGATGGAGATGTGCAATATTGCGGAGGTGAAAGAAAGCATTCTTAGTAATTAGTTTAAGATGGGGTTCAAACGTAAGGGTGGTGTCAAAGAGAACTCCAAGGTTTTTTATAACTTGGGAAGGACTAATAGACACACCATCAACATCAATAGTAAAACTGGAGAAGTTCAGAACCTGTCTTTTGGTACCTACTAATAGAACCTCCGTTTTGCTAGCACTTATGATGAATATGAAGGAAGATATCGTAAAAAAACGATTTTGACCTTTCTGGTGACCTTGACCTTGATTTTGACCTTGTGTGTGAACATACTTGGCCAATAAACATGGTTCTGATTCTGATTCTCTGCTGCTCTCAGCCAGTCAGAACACACTGTAGTACTTTATGCTCTCAGCCAATCAGAACACACCGTACTGCTCTCAGCCAATCAGAACACACCATACTGCATGATTGTTACACTCATACATTCTTACAGCACGATAACATAGTGGCTACCACCTCTATATGAAGCAGTACCCACAAAAGCCTTGACCTTGACCTGATGACCCCCAAAATGTTGGAGATTCTATTTGAGACCATTGCCCATCTATCCTGAAAGTTTCATGAAGATTGGTCCAACTGTTTTCAAAGAAAGAAAGAAAGAAAGAAAGAAAGAAAGAAACCCCACCGAAAACAATACCTCGTCCCCTGGTGGACTCTGTCCCAGGTGAGGTAACAAACAAACAAATAAACCCCACTGAAAACAATACCTTGCCCCCGGTGGACTCCATCCCGGGTAATTATTTTCAAATCCTTTTCGAACTATATTCAATTAAATATGATACAAAGACAAGATATTTAATCTTGTTTTTTTGTTTTTTTAAATATACACTCACTCAATTTGATGCCTGCAACACGTTCTAGTAAAGGTAGGATAGGGTCATGTAAACCACTGTGTTACATCACCTTTTTGTTGACTATAAGTCAAAAAGGACTCGCAAATTATTACCTCACCTGGGATGGAGTCCACCAGGGGGCGAGGTATTGTTTTCAGTGGGGTTTGTTTGTTTGTTTGCTTCCTTGTTTGTTTCTTTGTTTTTTTTTGTAAATGATATTACGGGAAAACGGCTGGATCAACCCTCGTGAAACTTTCAGGATAGATGGGTATTGGTCTCAAATAGAACCTCCAACATTTTGAGGGTCATCTGGTCAAGGTCACCAAAAAGGTCAAAATGGTTGTTTTTTCACGATATCATCCTACATATTTATTCAGATGTGTTCTGATTGGCTGAGAGCAGTATAGTGTGTTCTGATTGGCTGAGAGCAGTATAGTGTGTTCTGATTGGCTGAGAGCAGTACAGTGTGTTCTGATTGGCTGAGAGCAGTACGGTGTGCAAATGAGAATCAGAACCATCCCTGTGTCCGAAATCACTCCCTACTCACAATATAGGGCACTATATAGTGGGGACACCATTTTGTAGTGCTGTCCGAAACCTAAGTGAGGATTATTTACACCCAATATAGTGCACTCAAAGTATCCCACAATGCATCATGAAAAGTAGTGTACAACGATGGTCACTAACCAAAGCAATATATGCCATCATGCATTGCAGTCGCACTGAAAGAAATCAAATTAAAAGCCTCAAATTTGATTTAATAAAAGGCAGCGGCAAAGAAGAAAGTATTCCGCCTTGATTTAAAAGAACTGAAAGATGCAGGTACTTTGTATTGATTAATGTGGGAAATGCGCTCAGTATAATATGGATTTATACTGAGCATATTCTGCAAATATGCGGAACAGATCTGCTGTGGCAACCCCGAACGAACGGGAGCAGCCGAAAGAAAAAGATGATAATATGGATTTATCACAAAAATACATGCATATATTTATTATTTTGAAAACTCACCAGCCGACTGATCTGGCATGTTTTAATTGTGCGACAGTAATGACATAATCACCAGCGCGACGGACTAATGCCCGAAAGCGTTTTTTCATTTTACCAATGAGCTCACTATATAGTCCTCTGAGTAGGGAGTAGTGAACGAGTGAGCGATTTTGGACACAGGGCATGTTTATTGGCCAAGTATGTTCACACACAAGGTCAAAATCAAGGTCAAGGTCACCAAAAAGGTCAAAATCATTTTTTCGCGATATCTTCCTTCCTATTCATCATAAGTGCTACCAGGCGAGGTTTGTTTTGCCTGGCAACACTTGTTGCATTCTGTTTTTATTTACATTTTGCAGAGTCTCAACTTTTTTTTTTTAAATTGGGACTGTAAATAAAAAACAAGCAAACAAAAACCCCTTTTTTGTTGAAAAACATTGTTTGGAAATCTATTTTTTTCACTGATGTAGTAATACAGAAGTCAAAAGAAACATCAAAACAAACTTTGTGTTAAAAAATTAGAGTACCTAAGACTTTTGCACTGAAATGTACACATTAACGTATATACTGTGTGTGTTTGTGTGTGTGTGTGTGTTCCCCTTATGTCTACCCCTGTAGCTGGAGGGAGGGTCTAAACATGGTATAAACATGCGCCCAAAGCGCCCTAGGGAAAATATATCTCACCAGGCTCAGAATTCAGATTATTCAGGTTCCAGAAGCAGTTACCACAAAGGGCACCTGGCTCCACGTAACCATTGCCCTTCCCCGGAGTGGGCTAATGCCACCTTCACTCTGACCAACGCTGCTCCACAGGCGAGCAGGTTCAACCTGAGATGGTTTCATCGTGTCGAGAAAGAAACGGCCAATCGCCTGATAAACAAATGCATTACTCAAGGTCTGCAAGCGTATATAGTAACTGGGGTTGTGCCGGGTAATCGTACGTTAAAAAATAGGGTGCGAATTCCCAGTTACTTCTGGTCTGCATTCTGCTGCGTTGATAACAATCAGAAAGCTAGATACTCAGGTTCATATCTTGGAGAAAATCATAATGATTCTAAACCGACAGAGCTGGACATAAATGATCTTGAGGCAAATTTAACACGTCTGTATAACCAAAATGTCACTTTGTTTAATGGAAAATGCTTGGTTTAAAACTGAGGAAATGTTCATGAAGATGGAAAATAAGAAAATCTGTAGTTCTCTTAAATCATGAGGCCAAAAAAGGAAATGTCCTGGAACTGGAGAGTAGATTGTCTTTAACCCACTGAAAGTCAGTATGTTTAATGATTTCATCTGTCCTGTATGTTTCTAATTCAGTGTAGCAACTTCTAAAAATATTCACTTGAAGTTATATAGAATCATGTGTGTGTGTGTGCACATGTGCGTGTAAAAGAATCAGAATTCAGTAATGTGTTGATTTATATTTTTGTACATAATTTATTTCTGTCACCAAATTCTGACACCTTAATAAATAAATAAATAAATTTGATACACTCAATTATTAAAAATAAAAATACCCAAAACTATTAAATATTTGTTTTACAAATGAAATCATCAAAGAGCAAGAATTATTTTCATTTACTTTATTTTCGACTCTGTTTTTTTTTTTCCTGTTAAAAATGAATCTTGTAATTTTGTTTTACTGCAGGTACTGTATATATTGCAAATCTTGTGTCTGGTCTGTAAATTATCTTATCACATGATGGTAGTAATATGCTATATTGCTTGTAATTGTTCTCTTTTTTTCTCTCTTCATTAATTAAAATAAATAATATAAAATTCCAAACTCGGACGCTTTGCAGGATTTTGTCCTTATGCCATGACTTAAACAATTCTGGGTTTTTGTTTGTTTGTTTTTATCATATTCTAGATATTTTGCAGGTTATTTGTACAGGAAAAAAAATAAACTATGGCACCTTTAACCCTTTCATGTATAAATTATGTATAGCTTATTCAGTTTTATTTATAAATGTATATATTTTGACATTCTCTTATTATGACTTATATTAAACAGTAAATAGATTGTCCATGTGTAACTTGTAACTGTAATTTAATGTTTTAATGGTTTTGTAAACAGTGGTTTACATCGATATAAAATATACTTTTTGAACAAAACATTAAAATAGGTTATAGTAAATTGAAATTAATTATATTACAAATAAAAAATATTTTTTTTTGTACCACACTCCACTGAACAACTTAGTTTTAAGAACTAATAACATATTCTTTACATAAAACAGATATATCATGCAACACTTACACACTAGTTTTAAAAATCTAAGGTGTTCAGTGGAGTGTAGTAAAAAAAAAGTTTTATTTTTAATATAATTAATTTGAATTTAATATAATTAATTTTGATATTAAGCTAAAGAGAAACAGAGGCACGATATTCACATCTTATATATTTTTACTCACATTATAAAAAAATTAAAGTATATATTTAAAACGATGCAAGCAGCAGCTCGAAAGCGTTCAGACCATTTCAATTTCTTGTGAAAATCATTACTCCTTACCACTAGGTGGCAGGAGTGTGTGTATACAGTCAGTGAAGCGGCGCTGTAACAGCAACAAAGTAACTACAACAGTCCTACTAGACGATTTGTAATACATCGATCAAAAAGTTTTACAAACATTCTCGACCTAAGATGACATTACACTGCAATATATCACGGTTTATAATGTTAAATTGTAATAGTAATTTTAACATGGCTTTAATTATTGTGTAAACGTATAAATGTATTCAAAGAAAGTCTGTTCATCGACTAGTCACGTCTAGTTTAACTGAGTTCCATCAATACTAACAGAAGCTTTTTTTTTTTTTTTAATCTTTATTGAAAACAACAAAATACAAATACAGTTATTAATACAAACACAAACAACAAGCCAAGAGCCAGGGGGAGTTTTCAAATAAAAACACTGAATAATGAGCAGCTTTCTTGTTTTTAGAGTCAGAGATTATTTTGATATACTGTTCAGTTTCCTTTTCAAATGCAATAAATGAAGGCTTTGAATGACTAAACTTGGCTTTATGAATATCCTAAAATGATCAATAAATTAATTATATCTAACTTTCTGGTTTTTTTTTTGCTTTTGTTGTTATGGAAACCAAACAGTACATATTTCCAACACAGAGAAAAATCAGAGTCAAGCTTGGCTGTAATGTACTGGGTTATTTCTGTCCAGAATGTGATGGTAAAAGGACATTGCCAGAACAGGTGCATTATTGTTTCCGGGTCCGTCTCACACAATGAACAGTCCACACAAATGCCTCTCTTAAACTTAAGCATATAATGCTTGGCAGGATAATATCCATGAATCAGTTTGAAAGACATCTCTCTTACTTTGTTTGTAAGAAGGTATCTGTATGGGAGGTTCCACACACTGCTCCAGTTCATGTCACCAACAAGACCAGTCCAGTACTGAACCACAGAGGGGATAGTGGTGATACCTGCATGGAATAATGAGCAAATATTGCGATTATTGTTCTTGGATGTGACAGAGAAGCATACATGACCCACTGAGGTCAATATGGGGTCCAGAGATGGTAACCCAGATAGCAAGCTGACATTGAATAGATCTTGATTTTCCATCTGAATCATCAGAATGGTCGACATTGAAATCTTGATGTAAAATAGATGTTGAATCACCATTGTTAAACCGATGTAACCCGACCTAAAATAAAGTTGACAGCAGTGATATTGAAACAACATTGATTCATAGTCATCCTTATTATGATTGATGTATCATTGATATTTGGTTTACCGGGTGATAACAGTCATGTTGAAAAGTCATTGATTTTGTGTTGACCGGGAAATCACGTATGGTCGAAAAGCCATCGATATATAGTTGACCGGGAAAGATGATTGAAAAGTCATCGATCATTGTTGAACGGGACAGGGGACAGCGTGAGACAAAGACCGGCAGCGGCGCACAGGCACCCGTTCTCGGATCCGGGATCAATTACAGGTAAGCAGCACTTTCAGCATTTAATCCTTACACATAGTTCAATGTATGGGCCCTTTTCACGTCATTTTGGACATGTACTACCAGTAGTTTACCACAGCCAACATTGAGGAACGACAGCAAAGAAAGTTTTTACTTTCAGCAAGACTTCCATCATGCCACTATATTGTTGTGTACCTGGATGTAGTAACCATCAACAAACAAGGCAAGGGTTATCGTTTTATCGGATCCCGGTAGATGCTGACCGACAGAGTAGATGGATAGCGGCATACCAACGCTTGTGTAGTGACCACTTTGTTGGAGGTAAGACGAATAAAATTAGCCAGAAAAGGCATTATATTGCTGTTAACATTCCATTCTAGTTTACTGTAATTATGATCAATCATGAGTTGTTCGCGACGAGTCCTTTTTCCCGCGAGTGCCGGCGTTAATTACTAATCCTTTTTTAACTTTTTTTCTATAAATAAATTTCCAGTATCGTCTTCATTTTTATTATACTGTCGCTTTCATTTTTGTACTTTTCACTTTCGCTTTCCTTTTTCCGGTTTTTTTTTTTCCGGTTTTTTCTCTTTCTTTTTTCGGAAGAACGCCGAGACCGGAAGCTTTCTTTTTTTCTCCTCCTGTGTAAAGTCCACAAGCGGAGGCCATCTGATCTGCTTTAATATCAACAGATCTTCATTTAAGGTACGTGAATCTTTTCATCATGGCACCCCTTCAGCCTGTTCAGTGTGCTGAGTGCAGGATGTTTAGTCATTCTTCCTCCGTCACTAGCGATAGCTCTATTAGCTTTACTTGTGATAAGTGCAGATTAGTTAGCTCTCTGACGGAGAAGATTTCAGTGCTAGAAGCGCGTGTCCAGGCTTTAGAGCAGGTTAGTGAGCGTGAGAACAGTGTAGTTTCTGTTAGGGAAAGTCTGGACGCCCTAGGTGGAGTTAGCAATCCCCCAACTCCGGCATTAGAGCCCTTACAGCGGGGCGAATGGGTGACGGCTCGGCGGCATAAGCGTAGAGCCAAAGCTACCGCTGAGGCTCGCCCACGGGAGCACCACTCCTCTCCGCGTCACGTGTCGAACAGGTTTGCTCTCCTTAGTGATGCACCCACTGAGAAACCTGAAAGAGCTCTGGTTATAGGGGACTCTATCATACGGCACGTGAAATTAGCTCAGCCTTTAGGGGCACCAGCAGCTTTAGTCAGGTGTATACCGGGAGCCAGGGCGCCGGACATAGCAGGTAATCTTAGGGTCCTAGGCAAGCACAGGTTCTCAAAGATAGTTATCCATGCAGGAGCTAATGATATACGCCTTCGTCAGTCTGAGGTTACTAAGAGTAACTTTGTAGAGGTGTTTAAATTAGCGAAGGCGATGTCCGATGCTGTAGTATGCTCTGGCCCCATCCCAATGCGGCGTGGCGATGTAGCTTACAGCAGGTTATGGTCGCTGAACTGCTGGCTGTCCAGGTGGTGCTCTGAAAACAGTGTGGGCTTTATAGATAATTGGGCTAATTTTGAGGGCACTGCTGGCCTGTTAGGGCGGGACGGTATCCATCCCACTCGGGAAGGTGCTGCTCTCATTTCCTGCAGCATAGGTCATAGTCTCAGAACAGGCCTAGTTAATTTCTGACAATCCAGAGCCAAGGCCAGGGAGCAGACGAACAGGCTAAACCGACTGTCTGCTAGCTGCACAGAGTCGTCACTCAGGGCCCACTACATCGAGACTGTGTCTGTTCCCCGAGCTCAACAAAAAGGTAGAAATTTTCAGAGAGTTTGTTCCAGTAACCTAATCAATATAAAATTAGATCAGACTGACTGTACAGCTGCTGCCAGCACCTTTGATCTAAAGGTGGGGCTATTAAATATTAGATCTCTTACATCTAAAGCGCTAATGGTTAATGAACTCATTACTGATCAGGAGTTTAATGTACTGTGTTTAACAGAAACATGGATTAAGCCAAATGAATATATAGCATTAAATGAAGCGAGTCCTCCTGGATACAGTTATATACACCAGCCTCGTCTAACTGGCAGAGGAGGAGGCGTCGCGGTTATTTATAACGATTATCTAGGTGTAACACACAAACCTGGTTATAAATTTAATACATTTGAAGTTCTTCATACTCATATAATGTATGTAGCCTCGAAAAATAAGTCTACCCAGTTAATTCCATTGCTTATTATTTACAGGCCCCCGGGGCCATATTCTGAGTTTCTTTCTGAATTTGCAGATTTTATCTCAGATCTGGTTATTTCCTTAGACAAAGCTTTAGTTGTCGGAGATTTTAATATTCACTTTGATAACCCAGAAGACCCTTTAAAAACAGCGTTTGTGTCCATCTTAGATTCAGTCGGGATTAAGCAGAATGTCATAGGACCGACCCATAATGGTGGTCACACCCTTGATCTAATACTAACATTCAGATTAAACGTAGACAATATAGTCATACTTCCACAGTCTGAAGTTATCTCAGATCATTGTTTCATCTCATTCAAAATATGTCTGAGTAATAATATATGCACCTCACCACGCTACTGTATTAAACGTACTTTCACGTCAACTACTGCACAGAGCTTTATAAATGATCTCCCAGAGCTGTCAACTTTGATTGGGTCACTGTCAGCCCCTGCAGAACTCGATCAGGCAACTGAATGCTTAGAGTCAACATTCCGCCATACTTTAGATAATGTAGCTCCTCTAAAAAGGAAAATGGTCAGAGACAAAAAATTAGCACCCTGGTATAATGATGACACTCGCACATTAAAACAGACCACTCGAAAATTGGAACGTAAATGGCGTCAAACAAAATTGGTAGTGTTCAAATTGGCGTGGAAGGAGAGCTTCCTGAAGTATAGAAAAGCTCTTAGTGCTGCGAGATCAACATATCTCTCCTCCCTAATAGAAGATAACAAAAATAATCCTAGATTCCTATTTAATACTGTAGCAAAATTAACCAGGAATAAGTCCACTATCAACACATGCACACCTGCAGTATGTAGTAGCAACGACTTCATGAATTTTTTTAATGACAAAATTGAGAATATCCGACAAAAAATTCAAACTACTAATTTAAGGTTAGACAATGAAAGTGACCTTGTAGTTAACAATATAACTGTATCAGATCATCAGTTAGAATGTTTTACTCCCCTAAAAGAAACTGAATTACTTTCATTAATCTCTACATCAAAAGCCTCAACTTGCGTACTAGATCCCTTACCGACACATCTATTCAAACAGATAATGCCTGGAGTAATTGAACCGCTTCTAAAAATAATAAATTCTTCTCTTATGATTGGCTATGTACCCAAATCCTTTAAACTAGCAGTTATCAAACCCCTGATTAAAAAACCTGACCTTGATCCCTGTCAGCTGTCCAATTATCGGCCAATATCAAACCTCCCCTTTATCTCCAAGATCCTTGAAAAAGCTGTGGCACAGCAGTTATGCTCATATTTACATAGGAATAACATCCATGAAATGTATCAGTCAGGATTTAGACCTCATCATAGCACAGAGACAGCACTGGTTAAAGTAGTAAACGACCTACTGTTGGCGTCTGATCAGGGCTGTGTCTCGCTACTTGTGTTGCTTGACCTTAGTGCAGCATTTGATACCATTGATCATTCCATTCTTCTGGATAGACTAGAAAATGTTGTGGGAGTTAAGGGAATGGCCCTCTCCTGGCTCAGGTCTTATCTAACTGATCGTTATCAGTATGTCGATATAAATGGTGATATTTCTAGACGCACCGAGGTAAAGTTTGGTGTTCCACAAGGTTCTGTCTTGGGTCCACTGCTTTTTTCTCTATATATGTTACCTCTGGGCGATATTATTCGTAAACATTGTATTAGTTTCCACTGTTATGCTGATGACACACAGTTGTATGTCTCTGCAAAACCTGATGAGAGACACCAGCTTAATAAAATTGAGGAATGTGTTAAGGACATTAGACACTGGATGCTTATAAATTTCCTTCTGCTTAACTCTGACAAGACTGAAGTACTTGTGCTAGGACCACATACAGCTAGAAGTAAGTTTTCTGATTACACAGTAACTCTGGATGGCCTTTCTGTTTCTTCACGTGCAGCAGTAAAAGACCTCGGAGTGATTATTGACCCCAGTCTTTCATTCGAAACTCACATTGATAACATCACCCGGATAGCTTTCTTTCATCTCAGAAATATTGCAAAGATAAGAAATTTAATGTCATTGCATGATGCAGAAAAACTAGTCCATGCTTTTGTTACCTCCAGGTTGGATTATTGTAATGCCTTACTGTCTGGATGTTCCAATAAGTGCATAAACAAGCTCCAGTTAGTTCAAAATGCCGCAGCAAGAGTCCTTACTAGAACTAGAAAATATGACCACATCACGCCTGTCTTATCCACACTGCATTGGCTCCCAATCAAATTTCGTATTGATTATAAAATACTACTATTGACCTTTAAAGCACTAAATGGTCTCGCACCACAGTACCTGAGTGAACTTCTGCTCCTCTATGACCCGCCACGCCTACTTAGATCAAAAGGTGCAGGCTATCTGCTGGTACCTCGTATAGTGAAGGCCACATCAGGGGGCAGAGCCTTTTCTTACAAAGCCCCACTGTTATGGAACAGCCTTCCAAGTAATGTTCGGGAATCAGACACAGTCTCAGCATTTAAGTCTAGGCTGAAAACATATCTGTTTAGTCAAGCCTTTTGTTAATGGTGTTTATGAGGTAAAGGAGTAGATCTGGAGGGTCCTCAGACATAGAGTGTTTTGGTAAACTGGGATGTATGGATGCTGTCAGTCCCCACTCGCTTGCTCACTCGAGTTTGTTGACGGTGCAGTGGCTGGCTGCTTTATGTCCCGGGGCTCCCTCATGCCTGTGTTACCTTCTGGCTCTCTCCTTTTAGTTATGCTGTCATAGTTAGTTGCCGGAGTCCCTGCTTGTACTCGGTGCAATATGTATACTGTTCCTACTTATTCAGGTGACATTGGGCATACCTAACCACCTGTGTTTTCTTTCTCCCCCCCCCCCCCCCCCCCCCATCCCAAATCTGTCCCTCTGAGTTACATGGAGTCAACCGGAAATCTTTTGGTGGAGACGGTGGGGACCTCGACTGGCTATCGTAGCCTGCAGGGAATCGGCCATCAGACATTCTGTCGCATGTCCCAGACCCGGTGAAATGTAACTGAATTGTCTTGGCCAGGCCTAAGGGTCCCATCTGCATCTCATCATTGCTGAGGAGTGTGCTCCCATCACCCAATCAAGCATCCAGCCAGAGCAGGTCATGATATATTTTTTACCATATTAACATGCCATTGTGCGTCATGCCTGATGTAAAGACTCTCGTCTCTGCGAGCCTACCACACAGATTTAATACTTGTCATTTTTAGGGCATACCTAACAACGTGTTTTCTTTCTCTCTCTCCCCCCCCCCCCCAATCTGTCCCTCTGAGTTACATGTTGATCCTGGGATTGAGATGCTGGCCTCTTCTGCCCCTCGGACCTGCTTGATCCATCCTGGTGCCCTGTGTCTGGTCGGAGTTTTATCGCCCCACTCCTGTGAAGGACGGCCCCATGAGGACAGTTGAGGGTTATACCTGTTAAAACTGTTAATATTATAGTCAGGCTGTCTGTTGTTGCCCAAATGAGGATGGGTTCCCTTTTGAGTCTGGTTCCTCTCGAGGTTTCTTCCTCATGTCATCTGAGGGAGTTTTTCCTTGCCACCGTCGCCACAGGCTTGCTCATTGGGGATAGATTAGGGATAGATTAGGGATAAAATTAGCTCATGTTTTAAGTCGTTCAAATTCTGTAAAGCTGCTTTGCGACAATGTTTATTGTTAAAAGCGCTGTACAAATAAACTTGATTTGATTTGATTTGATCTGGCAGCTATTTACACCGGATCCAGTGTAAATAGCTGCCGGAGCCAACGTCCGAGCTAGCGAGCTAGCTCTGGCTCCGGAACCTCGGATGTTGGCTCCGGCAGCTATTTACACTGGATCTGGTGTAAATAGCTGCCAGATCATAATTACAGTAAACTAGAACGTCCGAGCTAGCTCGCTAGCGCTGGCTCCGAGCCACCGCGAGCTAGCCGGCCACGAGCCAGCGCTAGCGAGCTAGCTCGGACGTTCTAGTTTACTGTAATTATGATCCTTGAGTTTTACTTGCCTACTTTTTGTTATCTTTTCCCCCTCCCTGAGCGTGTTTGACCTTTATGAGGATAGATGACATTTAAATAGTATTCCACAAAATATATAGCCTATTTTTTTTTTTTGGTAGCAGCCTATTATTAGCAGCAGTAGTACAATGTGTAACTGAAAACTATGTTTTGTGTGTGTTTCAGATGCCCTCACTCAACAGCCTGGCATGAATGATCTGGTCTTCACCCAGGCTGTGCAGAAATGGCTACGATATGCGCCAGACAGAACTGGAGGTGTCGCTCGCGCCGAAAGACATGAAAATAAAATGAACTTAAAATAAAAATCTTGTTTTCTTAAAAAAAAGGGCATGTGTTTCATATTTACTATTTTAGGCAATTAAAATGGAGATCCTGGCTGTAGATAAAGCAGGATATATGAGCCAGATATTTCTGGTAGGCTATCAATTGAAATAACATTGAAAGTGCATTGATTTTTAGTTATGTCGAAATTTCAATGTTGTTTCAATATCGACGCGAATTGAAATACAACTGAAGTTACGTGTGTCCATAGTTAATAAATCAACATCGTTTCAATGTTAGCGGAGGGTGCAAACTGATGTTAAATCAACATCGAAATCTGACGTTGATTCAATGGTTTAACGTTGACAATGCAATGTTGATTCTACATCGTTTCAATGTCAGCTTGCTATCTGGGAAACAAACCGTTTTTTCAGCTTCTCTTAGAAGGGTTAGGATACCAGAGGGAATGGCATCCATTACAATGGCAAACTCTTTTGGGGTGACAGGAATACCAAATGTTTGGAGGAACTCAGAATAATTTAGCAGATTTCCATTATCATTGAGTAGCTGGGTTCCTAAAATTATGTTGTTATTGAACCAGGATTGAAAAAATAAGGATTTATTTTTATATTTAATGTGCTAACCTGATCCTGAACGTGGACAAAACTAAAGAGATCATTGCTGACTTCAGGAAAAACCAGCCCAGCCATGCTCCACTTCTCATCAACAACACGGCTGTGGAGGTGGTCAATAGCACCAAGTTCCTGGGGGTGCACATCACAGACAACTTCACCTGGTCTGTGAACACCATGTCACTGGTCAAGAAGGCACAGCGGCGTCTGCACTTCCTGCGTAGGATGAGGAGAGCCCACCTGCCCCCACCCATCCTCACTACATTCTACAGAAGCACCATAGAGAGCGTTCTAACCAGCTGCATCTCTGTGTGGTGTGGAGGCTGCAGTGCCTCTGACTGGAAGACTGTGAGGAGAGTGGTGAGGACAGCAAAGAAAATCATTGGGACTTCTCTTCCCTCCATTCAGGACATTGCACCAAGGTGCTGCATGTCTCGAGCCAGAAACATCATCAGTGACCCCTCACACCCTCATTATTTACTGTTCTTCCTCCTGGCCTCTGGAAAGAGGCTCTGCAGCATTCGGTGCAGGACCACCAGGTTCTGTAACAGCTTTTTCTCCCAGGTCACCAGACTGTTGAACTCCAAATCCAATTCTAAACTTCTATTTATACTTGAACATTTCCTAACTCCACAGGTCACTTTATACTACTGCACTTAATATTTTTGCTGCTGCATAATTTAATTTAATTTAATTTAATTTAATTTAATTTAATTTAATTTAATTTAATTTAATTTAATTTAATACACTTCATATTTAATTCTGTGCTGAGCCAAATTGCAATGAAATTTTGTTCTGTGTACACTTGTTGCATACTGAATGACAATAAAGGTTGTCTAAGTCTGATTATTCCAGATGAAGCATCTATGTGGGGAGAAGTTGTGTTTATAAATTAATAGAATGCCTTTATTGTCACTGCACAAATGTACAACGAAATTTAGTTCATCACAGGAGAGCAAAGCCACTGCATATGTACGCGCCACCACTCTTGGGCACTTCAGCCCAAGGCCATCCTATGTTAACCTAACTGCATGTCTTTGAACTGTGGGGGAAACCGGAGCACCCAGAGGAAACCCACGTAGACACGGGGAGAACATGCAAACTCCACACAAAAAGGCCCCTGTCAGCCGCTGGGCTCGAACCCAGAACCTTCTTGCTGTGAGGCGACAGTGCTAACCACTACACCACTGTGCCACCCTTTAATGACCATGCCAAGAGCATTTGTTTATGGAAATTGGACAGGCTTAGGGGAAGTTTCTCTATTTTATAAATCACATAAGAGTACATATTTAAGGCCTCTAATCGTAGAGAAAATGTACCTGGGTATAGTCAAGTCAAGTCAAGTTTGTTTCTATAGCGCTTTTAACAATAAACATTGTCCCAAAGCAGCTTTACAGAATCTGAATGACCCAAGACATGAGCCAATTTTATCCCTAATCTATCCCCAATGAGCAAGCCTGTGGCAACAGTGGCAAGGAAAAACTCCCTCAGACGACATGAGGAAGAAACCTCGAGAGGAACCAGACTCAAAAGGGAACCCATCCTCATCTTGGCAACAACAGACAACATGACTATAACATTAACAGTTTTAACATCAAGTCAGTTTCGTTGACGTTATAATAGTTAGGGAAAGATATGGATTTTTTTGAAAATCTGTGAACAAATTTCTTACCAATAGATTTTTTTACCATGTGTTCTTACAGGTGTCTAGAGACACCTCACAATTTATCCATGGCCAAATCCCATGGGAATCTCCTGGACAGCCTGTCAAAGTTGGGGTGCCCAGTAGGCCTGAGTAAAAATCACATTTTTAAAAGAAAACAAGATTAGCTTTTGAGATGTCTAACTAGGGGGTTTTTAAGGGCCCTGAATCTATCCCAGACATTAGTTTTGAGTAAAAAATGACTCAGAATCCAGATAATTCAATGCAATGTGGTTTTATTGAACAATTACAAACAAAACTTATTTAATCTGTTCATTGTAGAATCATTTCTCATCGTTTGCATCCATCTCTGCTTCCTCAACCTCCACAACATTCCTACCATCCTCATCTGTGATTATAGTATCCTCGCCAAAGCTACCACATCCATTTTTCACATTCAAGTAACAATACTTGTAATCATGGAGCTCAGCATATGATTCAGAGTCATGAATACGGTCAATCAACCACTTTGATCCAAACATGTGGTCAAGCTGAATTGTGAGTCCTAGTTGAGAGGGCATCACTCCAGATCGAGGGCGGTATGCTTTCAGCAGGTTCTGACCCCAGATTGCCACCTTTTCATCAGTTTTTACAATTGCCTTCAACAACTGTTTGAGGCTGTCAGGAATCAACTGTAGTTGACTCTGTGTATTGGTCATGCTGTCTACTGAGGGGTACTGTTCAGTGGAACTCTTGCCAAATCTCCACAGATTAGGTGAATGGCAGTGGAAATGATGACCTCTTTGAGTGCTTCATCATCAGTGGTTTGTATGGGGTCAATGACCTGTTGGAGGTAATCTCGTAGTATTGCCTTTGTAGTGTCTTTTAGCCACACAATGTCCCCTCTTCTCTCATCTGATGTGAAACAGAGTGATTCTTCATAACATCCCTGAAGCTTCTTTTTGAGATACTGTCGTACATATGTGAGACTTTTGTCCTCCATCTTCTTGTGGATCTCAGTGAGACTTGTTACTCCATGCTCCACTTCTTCATCCAACCATGTGCATAGTTTTTCAAACAGTAGCTGTCTCTCTTCATCTATGGGCCGTCCAACCTGAAGGTGGAAAATAATTTTTAATTGCAATAATTGGCTTCAGAACCTTCGTAGAGTCAGGGACTTATGGTCTTGAAAAATAATACCTCAGAGTTTGTTACTGGGCTCTCAAACAGGGACCTGCACTTAAGATGATACAGTGCCTCTTCAGCTACCAAATCTATTATTCCGGACAGGCGGCCAGCAACTTCAACTCCCCAGGCATCCCCTTGTCTCTTAGCTGTCTCCAACAAATGCTCTTTTAGTCGGCTCTGGAAGCGATTGTCAGGTGCACAATAAAACTTCCGTGCTTTATCTGTGTTATAAGCACACATGATTTATATTGAAAAGAGTCTTACTATGGAAAAGAAATCTTTCAAACTATTTATGTGGACATGGTAGACTAGGTTACTTACCAGGATATTTTTCGAGCTTTCCAACTTCGATGCTTTTATAGCAGAGGATACAAACATCACGGTAGACCAGGTGTGCAGTAGAACTACCAGCATTTGAAGTGCTTGGCCCAGAGACCCTGCTGCGTGTGTTCATCCTGTCTGATCTTTGGTCCTGAGCATTTTGTCCTATGGATGAAAGACAAGCTCATGAAGTTTTCATTCATGGCACAGCATGTACCTGCTATATTGTTATGATTAGTTGAAAGGATTGACAGAAAGTGGCAACAAAATTTACTGAATTAAACAAAATTTGTACTTTTTGCAGTGGATACACTTCTTGAAAGATGATACAGTTTGGTTCTGCAATCCAAATGATACATCACCTTCAGGTCATCTCCTTTCCTCCAGTCCTCACGTAGTCTGTTAATCAGGATTGCATCATCTATGATCTTACAATAAAATAATAGCTGCTGGTAACCTTTCTGACTGACTTTTGATAGTTTTTGTGCCTCAGTACCAGAACCACCACAGATGAAGCACCTCAAACCATGGCAATCGGTGGTGTCCGATTCCATACTGTCCTAGAAGAAAAGACAGCTTGGTGAACTTTTTTTCTTTCTCAACTATACAACCATTATATGCAAAAGACAACCACATTAATAGACTGAGTGCAATGGACACTAATCTTATTTGCATTACATTGTAATAATAGATCTTATACAATGGCTACTATAAAACTATACCTTTACACAAACTGACAGTGAAGTTTCACATATGGGGTAGCTAATACTAGCTTAAACATTAATCATTACCTAACTTGCTAGCTGGATGCTAGCCAACAGCTTTCACTTTAGTCATCTTAACTTGAGAAAGCAAAAAGATTTACTTACCATGCCAGAAAGTAACTTTGTTGTAGTGTTGAAATGGTGGTGGTTTGGTTCCCTAATTGTTATCCATGAGACCAGGACTCAGTCCGCACAGATGGATAAGAACATCGCCTTTAAGCCAGTCACCTCTACTCTTGTGTATTGTTCATATGTAATGTTCCTGCTTTTTTCCAAATGCAGAGGGGCAATATTGAGTATGCACATTACTGGTCATTACTTAATTTGTCTTCTAGAAATGTTTTTTTTTCTCTTCCCCAGGGTGGATTTATCTCAAATACAATAATAATCAATTTTTCACCCAGAATCCATCATGTAAACATGCAATGGTAGTATTAAAGGTTTAAGGAGTCAATTTTACTCAAAACTAATGTCTGGGATAGATTCAGGACCCCTAAAAACCCCTAGTTAGACATCTCCAAAGCTAATATTGTTTTTTCTTAAAAATCGATTTTTACACAGGCCCTCTGGGCACCCCAACTTTGACAGGCTCTCCAGGAGATTCCCATGGAATTTGGCCGTGGATAAATTGTGAGGTGTCTCTAGACACCTGTAAGAACACATGGTAAAAAAAATCTCATCTCTAGCCGCTTTATCCTTCTACAGGGTCGCAGGCAAGCTGGAGCCTATCCCAGCTGACTACGGGCGAAAGGCAGGGTACACCCTGGACAAGTCACCAGGTCATCACAGGGCTGACACATAGACACAGACAACCATTCACACCTACGGTCAATTTAGAGCCACCAGTTAACCTAACCTGCATGTCTTTGGGGGAAACCGGAGCACCCGGAGGAAACCCACGCGGACAACATGCAAACTCCACACAGAAAGGCCCTCGCCGGCCCCGGGGCTCGAACCCAGGACCTTCTTGCTGTGAGGCGACAGCGCTAACCACTACACCACCGTGCCGCCCCGTCAAACAATCTATTGGTAAGAAATTTGTTCACAGATTTTCAAAAAAAAAAATCCATATCTTTCCCTAACTATAACCCTTCATTGATGGAAACATGAGTGCAAAACTGTTCATGACATCTGCAGTCCTAAAGTTAGCAAGTCAACTGTAGTCCTCAGCCATAAAAGCATTATTGTAAGTGTCCAGAGCGTCCTCCAAGTGTGACTTTCAAATGTTCATATGGGGCCGCCCTCTACAGGAGCGATGTGATGAGACTCCAACCAGACACAGGGCATCAGGATGGATCAGGCAGGCCCGAGAAGCAGAAGAGGTCAGCATCTGGATCTCAGGATTGACATGTAACTCAGAGGGACAGATCTTTTTTTTTTTTGGGGGGGGGACATAGGTTGTTAGGTATGCCCAATGTCTAGCAGTAATAACAGAAGCGCATGTACACAGCTGAGCTCTTTTACGGTACGTAGAAATCAGTGCTTTTAACCCACAATCGAACGTCCTGCGTAAATTCAGCGCAGTGCGACGCTCTAAACACAGACCACACGACAGTCTCTAGTCTCATCAGGTGGTTATGGCGTCAGGACCGCGCTGTCCAATCAGAGAGCTGGATATCTTCTTAACTGTATTCTGATTGGGCAAAATATCATACACAAGGTGTGGGCGGAGTTGGAATGTTGCCTGTTTTTTTTTTTACTGCATTTCCTCAACATCTGGGCAGATTATTGTCGGAAGGTAGGATTATACCTTCCTTCGTGCTCAATAAATCAGTAAGTAATACTGTTTAATATAATCTTATATACTGTAATGATAATAGTATAGTGCGTGTTTCCAGTTTAATCAAAATGCAGTTAGAATTGCATGAATTAAAACTGGCCGTTGAGATTAAACAGAAGTTGATGTTATTAGATAATAAATAGTGCATTGGAGCTCAATGAGGTGTGTTCCAGTACAGGTTTGTGGAAGATGCATAAGTCAGAATGGAGTGTATTATTCAACTGTTACATTGTGTGAATTAGTTATGTGCATGGGAGGATCTAGCACAAACGGTCATTTGTGCATTTCATGCATTCATCACATCCATCTTCAGCAGCTAGTGCTCAGGGTCATGGTTACATGGATCCTATTCCAGGATCACCAGGTGCGAAGTGGGAATACATCCTAGATCCAGTGTTCATGCTCAAACTGTGATGTCACAAGCCAATCTGTGATGTGATCCCACCCTGTCGTCACCCCAAAGTGTATAATTTTCATACAACAGCATAGTCTGAAGTGTGTTATTCTGCTTATATGACAGCGATTTGCTGACAATAATGATAATAATCTCATCTCATTATCTGTAGCCGCTTTATCCTGTTCTACAGGGTCGCAGGCAAGCTGGAGTCTATCCCAGCTGACTACGGGTGAAAGGCGGGGTACACCCTGGCTGGACAAGTCGCCAGGTCATCACAGGGCTGACACATAGACACAGACAACCATTCACACTCATGGTCAATTTAGAGTCACCAGTTAACCTAACCTGCATGTCTTTGGACTGTGGGGGAAACCGGAGCACCCGGAGGAAACCCACGCGGACATGGGGAGAACATGCAAACTCCACACAGAAAGGCCCTCGCCGGCCACGGGGCTCGAACCTGGATCTTCTTGCTGTGAGGCGACAGCGCTAACCACTACACCACCGTGCCGCCGTGATAATAATGTTTAATTTAATAATGAATGACACATCATGCTTAGTACTGGTTTATAATTAGATTTAATGTTATGGAAGATCTACAAGACAAGTTAGTTCCTGTTATCACTTCCTTTATTGCAACAATACTTCTCTCACCACTCTGTTGGTCTCTGTTTCTCTCTCTCTCTCTCTCTCTCTCTCTCTCTCTCTCTCACAGCTCTTTTGTCTTTACCAAGAAACTGGAACATGGAAACTCCTATGTCCTGAAGACTTTGACTTTTTTGTCAAAACGCACTTTCCCTCAGTAATAAGCGTAAAGATGTCTGAAATTGATTTCTTTAGTCTAGTCCATTTATTTTGAATGGTGAACCAAATTGTATACACTCACCAGTATGTGTATGTGTAGTGCGCAACTGTTACACTCATTCTTACATTTTTACAACACGATGACATAGTGACTACAGCCTCCATGAGGGAGTAGCCACAAAAATGAAACAGTGGTAGTGAGTAGGTGGGAAATAGACATGAAAGAAGGAGTTACAAATGGAATAATTCATGTTTAGGCTATTACTTGGAAAATCATAAAGTAGAGAGTTTAAAATAAAGACCCAAGAAGTTCAAAGGGTGCAAAATATAATGGTGCTAAGTAATTGGTCATTTGGAACAATGGTGAGCTGTGACTGGTCATCAAACAATGATGATCAGTGATTTGGTTATTGGGAACAATGGTGACCAGTTATTGGTTATTGGGAACAATGGTGACCAGTGATTGGTTATTGGGAACAATGGTGATTAGTGATTGGTCATTGGGAACAGTTGTGATCAATGATTGTTCGTTGGGAACATTGGTGATTAGTGATTGGTAGTTTGGAACAGTGGTGATCAGGGATTGGGCATCGGGAACAGTGGTGATCAGGGATTGGTAGTTGGGAACAGCGGTGATCAGAGATTGGGATTGGTCATCGGGAACAGTGGTGATCAGAGATTGATTGTCAGGAACGGCGGTGATCATTGATTGGTCATCGGGAACAGTGGTGATCATTGATTGGTCTTCGAGAAAAGTGGTGATCAGTGACTGGTCATTGGGAACAGTGGTGATCAGTGATTATTCCCAGTGACCAATATTGATTATTGATTGGTAATTGCAAATAGTGATGATTTATTGATTGATCGTTGGGAATAATGGTGATTAGTTATTGGTTGTTTGGAATAATGTTGATCATTGATTGGTGTTTTTGAATAATGAGGAGTATTGATTGGCCATTGGGAATAATGATGATTAGTGATTGGTTGTTGGGCCAAACTCAGACAGACTTTACACACTGGTGGTGAGTCGATTGAATCCACTCTCCTAATTCATACAAATGGAAATAAAGTCACTCAAGGGGTCTAAACTAGTCACACGTTGGAAATACTGACTGTTCATCACAGCTGTCAAATATCAATGCACTTTTATCATAAAAATGCATTTGTGACAATGCATGCACCTTCAGAAAAACTCCTGCATTACTCATGATATTCTTAATTGGTGATAACAGTCTTTATCAATGTCTTTGGCCAAGTTCTTTATTATAGATGTTACCACACTTTATATAACGTTATCTTTAAGTCTCAAGTCCATTTAGCACCCTTGACCTTGGTTTCCAGTCTGCTCTGGATGTGGTATAGAGGTTACCGCTGTAGAGATTAAGGACAAAACAATACTGATGTCCTCACAGTAACTGATGATATGGATCAAGCCACAGGGTCCCAACCCTAGTACTGGAGAACAGGAAGGGCTGTTTTTAAGTAGCTGATTATTTGAATCAAGTAAGTTGGAAACTGGGAAAATATTATAATGTAAAGGACAGGGGGGTACTCCAGGGTCAGGGTTGGGAACCTGTTTGTGTCCTGTATTTATGGGCATCATGTGTGTTGTCTCAATTAAAATCACATTCGTGGCATAAAACAAATAAATGTCAGTGAATCAGATTTTAAAAATGTGAATTCCAGTACAATAACGGTTCAGCATTTCAGTCCAGTATCAGTACTCTGTGACAGATCAGTATCGGGCACATTGCTAATATACTATGCCATATGACTCACTTTGTGTTTCTCTCTTTTTTTTTTTCTTGGTTAGAGAGCCATGAGTACACCAGAGGGTGTCCGAAAGCGCCACAAGGTTCGTTCCAGTGGCACCAATGTGAGGAAGAAAGAGAAAAAAGTGGAGGCAGGCCAATGGGGGAGAGCGTGGTAAGTTTGTATAAAGTGGTAAGAGTGGACATAAACAAAACGCTAAAAATATACATTCCTTGATTCTTACATTCATGACGTTTTTTTACTCAGTTGTTAGACCTATGTTTGCGGAAATTAAAAGAACTCATACCTTCATACTTTCTGTTATTAGTTTCACAATAGTTACTGAATAATGAATGGTGATTACTGACTAATATGCTTAAGAATAAGCTGGCACTTTAATCATGAGTTGGATAGGATGCCTGTTGTAGGGAATGTAACTTTCTTTATCTGTTACTACACTAGGGAGGTAGACTGGTTCTCCTTGACTGGAGTGATTCTGCTGCTATGCTTTGCCCCATTCATCGTCTTCTTCTTCATCATGGCGTGTGATCAATATCAGTGCTCCATTAGCTTGGTTCTGCTGGACATATACAACGGAGATGCCAGTCCATTGAGCATCTGGAAGCAAGCACCTTCATTCACATGGACCGCTGCCAAAATCTACGGCTCCTGGGTCACCTTCCAGGTCAAAAGTCTCATATTATAACAAGGGCACTTAGTAGAGTGTATACCTCCGCCAAGCCACATATCAACATCACCATCAAAATCAAATAACTTGAACCTAGGGTAGTAGGTTCAAGCTGTATGCCAAATTTCATCCAAATCCGTTCACTACTTTTTGAGTTACGTTGGGAACAAACGAAAAAAAGTCCTGGATCTACATACATATCCGGATTTACATCAAAATATAATCAATTGTTCCTTGTCCCTTGATCCACCTTTCCTCAAAATTTCATCAAAATCCATTCACTACTTTTTGAGTTATATTGGAAACAGACAAACAAACAAACAAACAAATGGAGGCAAAAACATAACCTCCTGCAACAAAGTTAGTGGAGGTAGCAATGAAAATTACAGTATGATATTGTCATGATATTATTTCTCCAAGGAGCAATTAGTGAGTCCGAACTACAGTACCTTCAGTAACTACAATACATACCCTTTCTATTTGTTTAACAGTAGTTAGAGAGTAATGTTTTTTAAGATGAAAAACTAAATAATAAGCTGTGTTTAACTTCAATGAGTTAAAATGACTATATTATTAGATATAGTATATACTGTAATATTCAATGCTTTATTTAACAGGGGTTACAACAGCCATTTTTGTGGCTACTGCCTCATGGAGGCTGTAGCCACTGTCATCGTGTTGTAAGAATGTAAGAATGAGTGTAACAAAGCGCACTGCGCATGCGCATACAGGTGTTCCTATTAAAATGACCAGTGAGTGTATACAATTCGGTTCACCATTCGAAATTAATGGACTAAACTAAAGAAATCACTTTCAGACATGTTTATACTTATTACTGAGGGAAAGTGCGTTCCTATTTTAAAATATACTCCAGGTTGTCCCCCTTTCCTCGCCTTCTTCGTGCAGTCCCATGTGTGATGTAGATGTGACACACTTCCAAGTTGTTACAGGAAGTTGTTGAAAAGAGTATTGAGACCATTGAGCTCTAGCACTGTTCCATTTCTGGGAAATAAGAGTTTGGGTCATGGCGACAGCGTGTGCATGTCAGCCTCGGTTCGGAGGTTTCAGTTTCGAAAACTGTAAGAGGTAAGAGTAGAATAATATAAAGTACAGTCACTTGGTATATTTTACTTCTGTGATTTTTAAATTGTTCATGTTTGGATTACGCTTCATTTTTGTGGCTACTGCCTCATAGAGTAAATATATGTGCAATATTTACTGTATGGACATGGTATCAGAAAACTATTTTATTTATAAGCAGTAGCCACATGTACCCATAGGGTACCTATTTTTTTTACTGGTGCTGTCATGTAATACAGATTTATATTATATGGACACAAATGTTTTACTGGGAAATATGCCACTTGTATTTTTCATACAAACTACATCCTGGACATGGAGAACCAAAACCGTTACATAAATTTCTATATGTCACTCGTAAAGAAATTGATGATAAATTTGATAAAGTTTTGATAAATTTGGGCACTTTTTGTTTGTGAATTTGGCTATATAATAAAAAGAAAAATCACACAGCTTAAAGATATGAAATTTATCTTCTCATATATTGAAAAACTCATATTTTTCATACAAAATACATCGCGGATCTGAGTGACATTAAAATAATATTGGCTGGTGTTGAGTGGTATATCGTATATATTCTATTTAGCTAGTATGATATTGGACAAGTCGAAGGCGAGTTCAATGTCATGCTAGCTAAATGGAATGTTTCTGATATACCATGAAAAAAGCTATCATCTCATCTCATTATCTCTAGCTGGTTTATCCTGTTCTACAGGGTCGCAGAAAAGCTATTATTATTATGCATACACATTCCTTTCAGGTGTTCAACACGTCTTTCTCTTTCAAACTTCTCTCAAAATCTAACGTATTTAACGAAGCAAACCTGGTGGTCATGTTTGTTTATAAATTGTCACAGTCGCTCGCTAGTGCGGACGTTTTACATCTCCAACATGTGATGTCATGTCTTGACAACTATGCAATATCATAAACCCTATTCAGCGCTCATTCTCTTTTGGGTAGAGTGGCGTAATACACATAGGATAAATGACATGCTAACAATATTGCATGCTATCAAACCAAATGAACAAAACCCACTAGAAGGGAATAGAATACGTTTTTATTTGTCCTGTATGTATAATAATTTCTGATATTTCACTCCGATGATGTCACTCCCAGTGTTTTCCCACTGACTAGATATGCGTTGTCAAAATGGCAAACTGGTTCAAAATTAAAATTCTTTTGATTAACTTGCAGCCCTGTGATGACCTGGCGACTTGTCCAGGGTGTACCCCGCCTTTCGCCCGTAGTCAGCTGGGATAGGCTCCAGCTTGCCTGCGACCCTGTAGAACAGGATAAAGCGGCTAGAGATAATGAGATGAGATGAGATGATTAACTTGCATATTTTTTGTGGATGTGTCCATATAATATAAAGAACATTACACAGTGGCACAAAGATATGAAGTTTATCTACTTATGTTGAAAATATTTTCACTCATTTGTTTTGCTCACTTGTGATATATACATTCACCACTCAAAGATAAATTTCATATCTTAGTCCATCTGTGTAATATCCTCAATATATAGCATACATTGGTCTATATTTTTGGCCACTTGAGGACTCTAGTGTAGCCCTTGGTGAAAAATCCAGGGGCTACAATATTATTTCCTTAAAAATGATTAGTCTATGTTCGATCATGAATGGCAGTCATTCAGAAACCATTCCCTTTCTACCAGCACTTATCAGTTGGCAAAGATGGTCTACGATGAACCATTTATCAGCACAGGTCACTGGAAAGATTCATCGTTTCATGAAGCTTCGTCTCGTCATCATTAGGACAAAGTAAATTTAAAAGCGATATTTATGGAGTCAGGTTATTTATGGAGAATTGTGCTGATTGGGAATAGATGGTTGTGATTGTGAAGTCCAAGAACTAGAACGAGAGAGCAGATCAGGTGACTAGGTTTTTGTTTGGCTGAGCGGTCTGGGAAATGCTACTGCTGCTGGTACATGGCGCAAACATAACGTAAATATTGCAGCGTTGGCGAGGAAGCATTGTATGAACATCGTGCTTGCTCTTTTATTGGTAGACATTACAGGATATTGTTCAAAACTAATTGCCCCCTGTTTTGTGTCAAATGCAATAAAATCTGATTTTGAAATGGGTAAGTTGTTGAAAGCAAAAAAGATTGAGGTGGGGGTCTGACTGACAAAAAGGATGTAATAGGGCAGGTAAATGAGTACAGCATGGGTTAATAAATTGTGTCACTAGGTTATGTTTCTCAGTGTTAAATCTCATCAAAACATGACACCTTAGTAGAAAGCTCTCATTATGTTAAATGGAAATAGGAATATTCCATTGAAATTTCCACATTCACGAGTGTCTGATTATCAGATTGTTCCAAGTGTGGGGAAAATTATAATAAGGAAGTAATACCATAATGATGCTTTATCGTTTGCATTTGGCTTCTCTCCACTAGGTGGTGCTGTATATGTGCATTCCAGATGTTACCCACAAGTTCCTGCCAAGTTATGTCGGAGGGGTGCAGGAAGGAGCTCGGACACCAGCAGGTAAAGAGTTCACAGTTCACCTCAGTGTCAGCCATCACAAGCTTGTGATTTTACAGCAGAGGAAACTGATCTGGAAGCAGAATACAAGCAATAGGTAAAACAACCTGCTGATGAAATTAATGCACAGATTACTGGGACATCAACTCAGACCAGACGACAAGTTGATAATTTTCTGATAATGGCCTCTCCCAAAGAGTTTTATTCCTCTTATATAACAGCAATATGCCAACAATTACAATTTATTTATTAAGGAACAACAATGCATCCTTTTGGTCCATGTATATTTATGTTAAATGTTGTGGAACGTCGATAAAACAACTTAGTTCCTGTTATCATATGCGTTATAGCAGCTGTCGACAACGGTATCATCACCAGGCGTTCTTTTCTCTCGTTTGAAATTAGTTAAGAAAAAAAAAGCAGGTTCTTATGTTACAGAGGAAGAAGACCTTCTCATGTTGGATAACTTCCAGGAACATCTTTATCTCTGACTGTTATAAAGCACTGAAACTGGAGACTCCTTCAAAATTGCTCACCATATCCATGATTACACTCATTTTTATTTTGTTTATTGAGAGTAATTGTATTCAAATGAGCACATTTCTATAAACCTTGCAGCCAGAAACATCGTCTTTTTACTGAGATAGTGTCGTGGAAGTCTGTAACTCAAAAGTGGCCAAAAAATATACTTGCATGAAAGAAGTTGCCTTAAATGTTTTTATTGTACAGAACCAATATAAGCATAAGTGAAATCCCAGGAGAACACTGAAGTTTGAATTTCTAACATTAGTTTTTAAGTTGGGCCCGTTTTTGGAAGACCCGCCCTAGGACCGCCCCAAACCAAAATGACGGCTCCTATTAAAATCATTGTGAAAGGACTTTCTTGGTTTGAAACACAGACTTCTGATTGGCTAAAACATTTCTTTTGAAAAATAGTGGGAAAATGGACATACTTCTTTAAAAACTCTGATGTCAGTAATTATTATACAAGAGTAAATAATAATATATCATGAAAATAAGCTCAAAATTAGGACACAGGACTTTTGCTTTTTCAGCTGCCATGTTATATATGTAATTCTCTGCCCAACTATGTTAAAAACTCTGAGACTGCTAAGAAATTTAGAACTAACTATTGGAAACACTTTTCTGGTATTTAGATACAAATTTATTCATTATTAATCATAATATGTTTGTCTCACTATTCTATATTACTTATTTTATATTATATATTTTACAAATTGGGCGGCACGGTGGTGTAGTGGTTAGCGCTGTTGCCTCACAGCAAGAAGGTCCGGGTTCGAGCCCCGTGGCCGGCGAGGGCCTTTCTGTGCGGAGTTTGCATGTTCTCCCCGTGTCCGTGTGGGTTTCCTCCGGGTGCTCCGGTTTCCCCCACAGTCCAAAGACATGCAGGTTAGGTTAACTGGTGACTCTAAATTGACCATAGGTGTGAATGTGAGTGTGAATGGTTGTCTGTGTCTATGTGTCAGCCCTGTGATGACCTGGTGACTTGTCCAGGGTGTACCCCACTTTTTGCCCATAGTCAGCTGGGATAGGCTCCAGCTTGCCTGCGACCCTGTAGAACAGGATAAAGTGGCTAGAGATAATGAGATGAGATATTTTACAAATTTAATAATGTTGATATAGATTATTAGCACAAGTTTATACACATCTCCAATGGAAACTAGCATCAGCTGAGTGGATCTTGTGTTTAATAAAGCTATCTATGTATCTATCTAGCATTTACCGTATGGCCTTCTTTTACTAATTAATGATGAATCTGTGTTTGTCATGCAAATTGCCTTTACAGTGAATCAGTGTGGGAGAATACAAGGTGATCATATATACATGAGGTGCTCTATACTTTTAAACTAAGTATATTTAGGCTCATCTTAGAGGAGCTTGATGTTAAAATACCTCCCAAGTATGTCAATCATAAATTCATGCTAAATAATACAACAATTTCACCATATTAAAAAAAAAGTTGTAGCAGGCTAAAACTGTGTGTGTGTGTGTGTGTGTGTAGCCAGTGTGTGACTGGAGGTGTGAGGCCCATAAAATACTGAAAGGGAGAGCAGACTTTCTAATCTAGTCAACAATGGATCAAAGCGATAACCATGGCTAGAGACAGAGATCTTCACACCTTTTGGTGCCTCCAAAGACAGATAGTCTACAGGAATCCCAACACATTTTGAAGTTCTAAACCAAAATTTGAGACAAAATTCTCTCACAATAGAAAACCTTTCACTAATCACAATGGAGAATTTAACATTGCTGTGGTATAGTACTATACTTTTGCTGGTATTACTGTGGTTTTCATGCTCATAAAACTCCTGTACTTTAAGTTCAAACTTAATAAACTTTCTTTCTTTCTTTCTTTCTTTCTTTCTTTCTTTCTTTCTTTCTTTCTTTCTTTCTTTCTTTCTTTCTTTCTTTCTTTCTTTCTTTTAGGCCTGATTAATAAATATCAGATCAACGGGCTGCAGTGCTGGATTATAACACATGCTTTATGGGTGGCCAATGCTTATCACTTCCACTGGTTCTCTCCCACTATCATCTTCGACAACTGGATCCCGCTGCTTTGGTGCACCAACATCCTCGGCTACACTGTTTCCATGTTTGCGTTTATCAAAGCCTACTTATTCCCAACTAACCCAGAAGACTGGTAAGAATACATTTTCGTTATTTGTGTCCTGTTCCATTGTGTTACCCTCTAACCGGTTTGTCTCGTGTTAGCAAATTCACAGGAAACCTCTTTTACGACTTCATGATGGGCATCGAGTTCAATCCACGCCTCGGAAAGTGGTTCGACTTCAAGCTCTTCTTCAATGGCCGGCCCGGGATTGTCGCCTGGACTTTGATTAATCTGTCCTACGCTGCCAAACAACAGGAGCTCTATGGATATGTGACCAACTCCATGATCCTGGTCAATGTGCTGCAGGTGAGCGTTTCTACCACTAGGTGACAGTAGTGACATTGTTATGCTCTTTCATGAAAGGAGAAAACAGAAAATCAAAACTTACTTACTATAATGGAGGTCTAAGGCCAGTTGTTGAGCTGTGAATAAATATCGAAGGGGGCTTCAGGAATGTTTTGTCACATATCTTAAAACATAATTCACAGTTAATTACACTTTCCCAAAGTTTTCAGATATATGCTCACTGGCCACTTTATTAGGAGCACCCACACACCTGCTGTTTTATGCAGTTATCTAATCAGCCAATCCCCTGACAGCAGCACAATGCATAAAATCATGCAGATACAAATCAAGAGCTTCAGTTAATGTTTACTTCAAACATCAGAATGGGAAAAATTATTGTGAGCACTGTGACTTTCACTATGGCATGGGTGTTGGTGCCAGATGGACTGATTTGAGTATTTCAGAAACTGCTGATCTCCTGGAATTTTCACACACAACAGTCTCTAGAGTTTACACAGAATGGTGCGAAAAACAAAAAACACTGAGTGAGCGACAGTTCTGTGTGTCGAAACGCCTTCGTGATAAGAGAGGTCAGAGGAAAATGGCCAAATTGGTTCGAGTTGCCAGGAAGGATATAGGAACTCCAATAATCACTCTTTACAACCATGGTGAACAGAAAAGCATCGTCTGTAACAGCAGAAGACCTCATTGGGTTCCACTCCTGCAGCCAAGAACAGGAATCTTAGAATCAAAAACAAGTTCCTATTAAAGTGGCTGGTGAGTGTACAGATTATATAGAGGAATGGAGTCAATCATATGGTCCATGCGCCCATGCATGTTCTAAATCTTAATCATTTTTTGGACTGTTATTTAATGAAATGATGAGATTAAAAAAAGAACTAGTCTCAGTACCCCTAGGAGGCAAAATAGAGCAATACACAGCGCCACAAAAACTCAGCTACTGACCCCAAGTTAGAGTTGAGCCGGATACTCGGCTGAAACGAGTATCCAGTACGGATAAAGCACTTTTGCCGAGTACGAGTATTATACGAGTAATACGAGTCAATATCTGTGCTCGGACTGAATGAAAATCCTCACACAGCGTCACAGCGCCCCTCCCCTACACACACCGCTCTGCTCACTCACACAGAGAACAGCTCTCTGTCTCTCCCTCAGTCACTCAGGTTCGCGGCTCTTTTCCGTTAACGTTTCGGGTTTCTTCAGCTTCAAGTTTGTTTTTATTTCAGTTTGTACTTACTTATAACCAGTAGAGTTCTGGTAAACGTGGGTTCGTTCAGATGTGGTGCTTGGTAGAAAGCGACTCGCGTTGCGTCTCTGCCTGTTGGAGATTTTTTTTTCTTTTTTTAACCGTCGGTTAAAAACAGTTTTTTTTTTTTACTTCACGCATTGAGTGTCTGACACTTTCTTGCTGTAATTCATGTAAAAATAAAGGTAGTAGTGGTATAAGTATTACAAATTAAGCTACGCACACACTCTCTCTCTCTCTCTCTCTGCCGGTTGTCGGAGTTTTTTTTTTTTAAACCGTCAGTTGGCTCTAACCAGTTTTATTTTACTTCACGCACTGAGTGTCTGACACTTTCTACGTAGTAGTGGTATAAATAATATTACAAATTAAGCTACACACACACACACACACACACACACACCTGGTGTGGAAATTAAAAAAATAAAAAAGAACTGATAAAAAAATCATACTGATCATTAAAAATTAAAAGTTCAAAAAAGAAAGTTATGTTGAGTATGAAAACTCTTGTTCATTACATTTCATTTCATAATTGCAACCGCATGTGTTGTATTCATTGTTGCAGAACTTGTTCTGTAAATAGTTCGTTTGCTATCGTGATCAAAACCATTGATCTGAAGCTCAATGCTGATGCTGTCCTGTAAATAGTTTTCTAATCAGCAATAAATATAACAATTTCTGATCAACCCATATCAATTGCATGCTTAAAATAACATACTGGTTAAAGCCCTGCCCGTTTCAAGACAACCAGACCCACTTCCGGGTTAAATCCCGCCCACTTCTGGGTTAGGCCCCTCTCACTCCGAGTACGGATACGGATACAGATAATTCATATGGTTTACAGATACAGATAATACTGTAATCGCTCATCCCTACCCCAAGTCAAAAAATTACCTTTAGAACTATGTCTCTTTCCTAAAGAACTAGTTGAAGAGTTTCATAGCAACTGCATATGAATACTTATGCAATTGCAGCTTTTACTATTTTTAAATCATTTTCCAAACAATATAGGTATTTTCCTCAATTCTACATTATGGGCTATTTTGTCTAGATTCCTGATGTATAATTAGAAAATATGATCATGTAACGCCTGTTCTGCGTGAATCGCATTAGCTTCCGTTTAGGTTTAGGATACACTTTAGGCCCCCGTCATACTTCTTTGGAATTAGCAGGAATCAAGCAGAACCAGCCGGAATGAAAAATTTTTCAAAATTCGTGCCACATTTGAGCAGGAATTTCAAACTGACCAACATTCTTACAGCTTTGGAATAATGCCGTTCGAATACTTAGAATGCGCTTCGAACCTGCCTCAAATGATTCTTGCACATTCCAGGTGTATTAGCTTTCGAATGCAGTTCAAATGTAGTTGGAACACAGTAGGAATACCTAGAATGCTGTTAGAATGTAGTAAGAATATTAAGAATGCACTTTGAATGCCGTACGAGTGCGGTTCGATTGCTGCCCTAATACCACCCGAAGTCTGGTCGGAAGGTACCTCGAATGCTGTACAAATTCACCTCAAATGCAGTCAGAACGCTCCCGGAATAGCCGCCAAACATGTTTCAAACAGGGGCAAGTTAGTTGTCCATTATTTATCATTGGAATTCTTTTTTTGAAGTGTGTGTTTTATGTTTGTGGGCTAAATTACTGTAACTTTATTCTAAAATAATAATAGGAAATATTACTGGGCAAATTATTCATACAAACAACATGTTACATTTCAAGGGCACATCTTTATTTGTTAATGCAAGACAGGCAACAAATTTACAAGTACAGTTATAATCAATCCACACAAATCCTGTACAAAGTATCTGTCCTGAACAAACACTATCCACATAATGCCAAAATGTCACAAAAATAAAACTACTCCTGGCCTCCATCACCCTGTTCTGACTGCTCAGACTGCTGGGTAGGTGTGGGAGAGTGCACAACTGGATGAGGGGTGTTGAGTTCTTGGTTGCCATCATCCTGGTTGGTGTTGAGTAGCTGGGTGAAGCTGTTATAGGAACCACTGCTGAAGCCACTCAGGCCACTGAAGTTCCCCATGCCCTGGCTCTGGATGGATGTTGATGAAGTCTGTAGCAGTGGGGTGCTAGCACTGTAGGTGGGTGGAGCACTCTGTGGTCTGATGGGAGGCTCTTGCTGGAACTGTTGCTGCACCCAGCTTGCCTCCTGGGAGCCCCAGACAGAAGTCAGTCGGTGGTTCTGCGCTGGCCACAGTGGTGGATGAGGCTGCCAGCCCACTGAAGGACACTGTTGGCTGCTGGGCCCTGGGATAGGTGCAAGAGCATAGGGTCTAAGGAACTTGTTTTGCTGCTGCTGCTGCTATGTCTGCATGGGAGGCGCCTGGTGAAGCTCAAACTGGTACTTCTGCAATAGGTTGCTGACTTCACTCTGGAACCTCAGCCACATGAGGGGAGGGAATGTGTAGGTGACCTCCTTCATGAATTCAGCAAAGGTGTCTTTCTGGCATTGCAGGGGTGACTTCTCAGCCTTGGAGAGCTTGTTCAGCAGCTGTCTTTGCAGCTCAGCAATGTTGCTCCTGGTAGCCTCAGTGTCATCAGTAGCCCTGGACCCCAAGGAAGTGTCTCCATCAGACTGAGCGGCTGTAGGGGGATGATGATCAGCGGCATCAGACTCACACTCAGACTGGGGAGCTCCTGCTGTTGCAGCCGGAGCTGCCCTGGCTTGGACCTTGGCCTTCATCTGGAGAAGAAACAATCATAAGTAAAATGTGAAAATATGTGGACAATTGTTGCAATTTCATCATCAAAATGAAAACATTATCTCATTATCTCTAGCCGCTTTATCCTTCTACAGGGTCGCAGGCAAGCTGGAGCCTATCCCAGCTGACTACGGGCAAAAGGCGGGGTACACCCTGGACAAGTCGCCAGGTCACCACAGGGCAAAATGAAAACATGAAATAATGAAATAAAATACTTACACTGACAGTGACCCTCTTTTTGATCTGGACGATGAGGTAGGGCCTGAGAAATTCGAAGTGATGCAGTATCCAGCGGTCCCTTGCAGTCAATGTGGTCATGTGGCAAAGTGGAAAACTGTTCTGTGGTCAGACAAATCAAAATTTGAAGTTCTTCATGGAAATCAGGGACGCCGTGTCATTCAGACTAAAGAGGAGAAGGACGACCCAAGTTGTTATCAGTGCTCAGTTCAGAAGCCTGCATCTGTGATGGTATGGGGTTGCATTAGTGCGTGTGGCATGGGCCGCTTACACATCTGGAAAGACACCATCAATGCTGAAAGGTATATTCAGGTTCTAGAGCAACATATGCTCCCATCCAGACGACGTCTCTTTCAGGGAAGACCTTGCATTTTCCAACATGACAATGCCAAACCACATACTGCATCAATTCCAGCATCATGGCTGCGTAGAAGAAGGGTCCGGGTACTGAACTGGCCAGCCTGCAGTCCAGATCTTTCACCCATCGAAAACATTTGGCGCATCATAAAATGGAAGATACAACAAAAAAGACCTAAGACAGTTGAGCAACTAGAATCCTACATTAGACAAGAATGGGTTAACATTCCTATCCCTAAACTTGAGCAACTTGTCTCCTCAGTCCCCAGACGTTTACAGACTGTTGTAAAGAGAAAAGGGGATGTCTCACAGTGGTGAACATGGCCTTGTCCCAACTTTTTTGAGATGTGTTGTTGTCATGAAATTTAAAATCACCTAGTTTTTCTCTTTAAATGATACATTTTCTCAGTTTAAACATTTGATCTGTCATCTATGTTCTATTCTGAATAAAATATGGAATTTTGAAACTTCCACATCATTGCATTCCATTTTTATTTACAATTTGTACTTTGTCCCAACTTTTTTGGAATCGGGGTTGTAGTTTAAAAAGAAAATAGAACAATTAATGTAGCCCTAAATTCTTCACTATTTTTTTTTCTTGTTTCACCATGACCCAATTCAAGATACTATGTCATGCATCACGTGGTGGGCTTTCCCCATTTGTGCAAGGCATTGTAGAATACAAATTTGAAACAGGAGAGAAAAATGGAGGACGTGAGTGTGTGAATGAAACGTGAAAGACTGACTACAGTAACAGAAAGTGAAAAGAAAAGACATTATGTTGCGAAGGAAAGGAAACACAGGATCAAACTAATAAATATCGGCGGTCAGCGAGCACCTTGGTGTGATCAGCTATTCGTTTAGCGACAGAATGATGTAGCTGTCAGTGCACGGTCAAAGGTAAACCTGTAGATGGCAGTAATGCAACACTGAATGCCAACTGCTGTAAAACCCAAAAGAAGAAGGTAAATCTGCGCATGCGCAGATGGACTTCCTCTGTCTGCTTGACTGAGCGAAGCGAGCGATTTCATGCACATTATTTGCTAGGGAATCCCCTCAAATTAAATAACTTCCCAGCCACAGAATGGCCGACTTTTTTGAGATATTACAGAAATAAACATATATTACAATGACCAAATTTCAGAGGGAACTAAATTTCATCGATTTTATGAAATCAAAAGGCCATCTAGCTTTAAAGTGCATATTCTGGACCAATTTTGTTTTTTTATATGAATGTATGTCCCTTTACACACTCATCCAGAAGGGTAATTTTGCACAAGGCCATCTGTCTATAGCAGAAAAAAATAAAATAACAAAACGTGTCTGGAAAAATCCCAAGGGAGTCTGGAGCCAGATTCGTGACATTACCTGCGGAAGCGCCAGCAGGCTACGAGAGCTTGCACAGTTTCAGTGCACAGCCTGTGTAGACCAAGCGCTCCCATTTCTCTCTCATTGTCCAGTCTTTTGGGAAACGATGAGTACTAATCCCATCAAGATTGGTGTTGCTACATCCTCCTACGATACATCTGTTAACCATTTTAATAATTATGTGATAACGTTGAAGAAATTTGCAGAAAACCACCAGGTTGTTTTCTCATAAACAAACCAGCGCTGATGTAGGATTCAGAGGGAGGCGTCCCACACACGACGTCACGAAAATCAATGTTTCCTGGCAAATCCAAATGGCAAGTTTTTTCAGAGGCGGACCAATTCGCCTCAAATAGCTTGATTTCAACTGAATTTTTCTGGTATTGCGCAAGGTAAAAAAATTGCACAAAATGGAAAATGTGACAGGTATTTGACCAAAGTTTAACATAAAATAGGAGAATTACATTGATCTTGCTCCTGAATTTACCCGTAATATGCACTTTAAGAGGAGTTCTTGGTCTGCTAAACTAATTTTTTTTTTTTTTTGCTCTGACCCACATGATGTTTGACTATTATGTAAATTGAGCTTGAACAAGGGCGGCACGGTGGTGTAGTGGTTAGCGCTGTCGCCTCACACCAAGAAGGTCCGGGTTCAAGCCCCGTGGCCGACGAGGGCCTTTCTGTGCGGAGTTTGCATGTTCTCCCCGTGTCTGCGTGGGTTTCCTCCGTGTGCTTCGGTTTCCCCCACAGTCCAAAGACATGCAGGTTAGGTTAACTGGTGACTCTAAATTGACCGTAGGTGTGAATGTGAGTGTGAATGGTTGTCTGTGTCTATGTGTCAGCCCTGTGATGACCTGGCGACTTGTCCAGGGTGTACCCCGCCTTTCGCCCGTAGTCAGCTGGGATAGGCTCCAGCTTGCCTGCGACCCTGTAGAACAGGATAAAGCGGCTAGAGATGATGAGATGAGATGAGCTTGAACAAGACTGGACATTCCTTTAATGTTGATTTGCATTACTGTGTGTGGATTACGTTACTGTACGAATGATTCCTGCCTTTACTTTAACAAATGCCATTTGAGACAGTCATCCCTGTCAAAAACTCAATGCCTGTGTCTCATAAATTGCTCTTCTCCACTCAGGCCATCTATGTGTTAGATTTCTTCTGGAACGAAGCCTGGTACTTGAAAACGATTGATATCTGCCACGATCACTTTGGTTGGTACCTGGGCTGGGGAGACTGCGTCTGGCTGCCTTTCCTTTACACACTACAGGTATGGTAATGATACACACCATTTCACAAAGCCACAAGCCTTAATATGTGCTCACGGTAACAGTAACAGGGCCTCTGCCACAAATTGCAATTAAAAAAGTGTCAAAACTTCTTCTTCCTTAATTAACTCCATCCCCTTTGTGGGTTGGAGTTGAGCAGCTCTGCTTTGTCTGGGGGTCGGGGCTAATTTCTGTGCCAGAAAACTAAAAAGAGAAGCCTGAAACCAAGTGAGATTTATTGCATGTTAAATATAATATAAATTTTATGATTATGATCCATATAAAGCATACAAAGGTGGTACATTTCTGGTAAATAATATAATTTGAGAGGACAAAGGTAAACAAAAAAACTACTGAAAAATGAAACAGTCAAAAAAGATGAAAATTCAGGTTTTCAAATTGGATGGATATATATATATATATATATATATATATATATATATATATATATATATATATATATATATATATATAGTACTTTGATACCTCTACTTTTTCACACACATTAACAAGTTTTGCCAGGCAAAACAAACCTCGCCTGGCAGCACTAACTTTATATGTACATGTTGATAATGGTAATATTTCTCAATCATCAGCTGTCAGCTTATAGTCCTATGAAAATCCATGACCTTGACATTTCAAAGTCATTCAAGGTCAAAGGTCATGGTGCCAAATGAAAGCCCATATGGCAATTCTTATAAATTGATAATTGTAAATATCTGTCTACCATCAACCGTTTTCAAGTTACAGCCCTCTGAAAATCTGTGACCTTCAGTTTGACCTTTCATGGTGCCAAATGAAAGGGCATATGGGAGTTCCTATATGCTCGTAATAGTAAACATCTGTCTATCGGCAACCTTTTTTGAGTTATAATGGAAAATATGTTATTTTGACCGAAAGGATGACCTTGACCTTCACCTTGACCCGATTACCCCCAAAATTTAATCAGGTAATCTACGGACCATTGCCCACCTACCCTGAAAATTTGAAGTCAGTTAGTGCAATCAGTCAGTTAGACACTAGATTAGGGGTGGGCAATTATTTTTTCCATGGGGCCACATGAGAAACAGAAAATTTTGTGGAGGGCCGGACCAAAAGGCTGAACTAAATTCTGCATAATATTAATTGTATTTCTTTACATAAAGCAGTAAATCACATTGTTTTTACAAGCTGCTAAGACTGGTAAGAGTATGGAAAAAACGAGGTTGCCTTACAAAAAATGTCATTTATTCAATCAAATTTCCCAAAACAATGGTTAACAAAATGTGAATGTTTGTACCATTTTTTTTTTCCAGTCACATTCACCCCAAAACACAATAAAGACATCACATATTGTCTTTCTACTCCAAATATCAAGCAAGATACATCATATTATAATAATGATGCCCACATTTGTAGTCTAATCACTTCATTTGGTGTTTTTCGCCGGAGATCGGCTCCGGCGCCTGCTGGTGACGTCACACTATGTGATTGGCTGGACCGTTTGAAGGATGACGTACAAGTTTGTGGTTGGTCTGGACAAATTACGGAAGTAGTTATCGCGGGATTAGGTTTTGTGGGATTTCATGTCATGTTCATGTCATGTGCATTGGGTTTTTGTTGAACACAACTTCAAAATAAAAGCAATGCACATTCAGTCCATGCATGAGGTAAAATTAAAAAATACATTTATTTTGTAATTTCTAATTAACCTTACACGGGCCGGTCAGAATGAACCAAAGGGCCGGATGCGGCCCGTGGGCCGTAAATTCCCAGGTCTGCGCTAGATTGTTAACAGACAGACACACAACCAAACAAACAAAAACAAACAAGCTGCACTGATTACAATACCTCACCCCGCTTACTCCGTCGCAGGCGAGGTAAACATGGAAATGTTGTTACTTTTAATGTTTGTACTTTTTAATTTTGCCTAAGCTATCTTCCTGGAAAGATCCTGTTGTGAAAGGAGCCAGTTTAACAAACAGCGGTGAAAGCTCAGTCTGTGTAAAGATGTCTAAAACCTTGCTGGCTAAGTGCAAATTCTTCATATGAGAATGACAGAATCCTAATAAATTGAGTTTGTAATCAGATACAAGCTTTTAAAATGTCTGTCAAAGTGCCTGTGCTGCAGTCGGAATGAATGCTTAATGCAGTTTTTCCTCCTTTTCCATTTTTGAGATACATGGAGAAGAAAAACATACTTCAGTGCAGGAAAGGTTTTGTGGTTTTGTTTTTCAGAACATCTGTCTCTCTCTCTTGTGTGTGTGTGTGTGTGTGTGTGTGTGTGTGTGTGTGTGTGCATGCGTGTGTGTGTATACACACACACACACACACACACAGAGAGAGAGAGGGTTTCCCCTAGAAAAACTGGAAAGAGTAGTGGCCCCCCGAGTACAGCGAGGTGCAAAGAGCACAGCGCCAGAGGCTTGGGGAGTCTGGGAGCATGCTCCCCTGGAAAATTTTGAAATATAAGGGTTCATTTCATGGCTTCTGGTGACATCTAGAGCTGATTTTTACCATTTAAACGTGTTAGATAAAAGGCTATATTTTACTTAAAATTTCACTGAATTCCCACCCTAAAAACAGAAAAAAAACCCCAAACAAAGTCAATACAATACCCACTTGCATCTCACAAGCAGTGTCTTGTTCCAAAGGAGACTGCAGTTTATTTCACATCAAACAAAGTGAATGGTGATGCAACATGGCACGAGTTCTTCAAAATACTCATCATTGAATTTTGGCAATAGTGCAGATGGCTCAATACTCTCACAGTCAGACTCGAGCTGGTCAGCAACTTGCAGCGAACTGGCCGTCATGCTCTCACAACTATGGTCTGCCACTGTTGCTGAGTTGTTTTCTGCAGTTTTTTTTGTGAAAACTCCATAATTAAGCTGCAATCCGTCGGTGTTTTGCTCACTCTTACCCAGCTTGAAGGCTCTGCCATTTTTGCATAAGTGACCTGTGAATATTAATTGCACATCACTTGTCCAATCAACGCGGGATACCGCACACAGTCAGTCAGTGTGGAATACCCTTCTCTGACATCAGCCATGAACTTAGGTCAAGTTCAGGGGAATGGGCTTGCATGGACTGTATTGATTACCTGCTCAAAGGCTACAAAACACATGCATGTTGATTCTAGCTTTATCTCCTAATTCTTCTTCTTCTTGGCTTTTCTTTGCGGGCGAAGATTTATAAAGGGGGTTTTCCACGTTGACTGCAAGCCCTTTGGTGGCTGTAGAGACCGATTTGGGGCAAACAGGTCTGACCGCAGAGCCTACAGATGAGGGATTGATCCATGTTGGGTGTTGAGGCTTCTCTATCCTTCCGCTTCCTCCTTTTCTCAGCGAGATTGTCTCGTCTGTTGGCTTCGAAGGAGGAGATGGCCTGGTGAATGGTGCGTCTCCAGTCATCGCGGTCAGCAGCCAGGACAGACCACCACTGGAGATCAATCTAACAGGAACTGAGAGTCTTCTTTGGGGCCCCAGTGTCACGGTGCCCAGAGGCTAGCTCTTCATACAGCACAATCTTGGGTAGGCGGTAGTCCTCCGTTCTTGAGCCGTATCCACCCATCATAGTTGTATTTTTAGGAGCATGGCCTCGATGCTGCTTACCTCTGCCTGTTCAAGGACTTCAGTGTGAACATGGATGTTTCCTTCAGGCCTGTGCAAAGGAGTTTTAAAGTGGAGTCCAGTGTGTGCTGTACTGGCTCCACCCTTTACACCCAAGGTTCGTCTGCCATGGCCCAGCAAGCTGGGACGGCAGCAGTGAGGTCCTTGGGTCAGAGGTTTTACATCGGACTGTCCTTGTCCTAGATGGATTGCCTGCCAGGGCTACCGAGTTCCATCTGTCTGAGTCTAGCTTTATACTGTAGGCCTAAATTGTAAGCGTCATGGCGGCAGTTTAATGGGTAGTCGCATGTCACTCAGCATATCAGTCAATAAATTAGGCATAGCGGGGCCACTACACTATGATGCTTTAGGGGAAACCACACACACACACACGGACACAAGTGTTTTACTGGGAAATATGCCACTCATGTTTTTCATACGAGCTACATCTGGGGCATGGAGAACCAAAACCATGACATAAATCTCTATAATCTCTATACTTGTCAAGAAATCGATGAATTGATGTATTGTTTTGATAAATTTGGGTACTTTTTGTCTGTGAATGTGTGTGTATATAATAAAAAGAAAATCACACATTGGCTTGAAGATATGAAGTTTATCTTTTTCGTGTTGAAAAACTTGTATTTTTCATACAAAATAATTCACAGATCTGAGTGACATATTTGCTGATATTTCACTCCGATGATGTCACTGCCAGTGTTTTTCCGCTGACTAGACATGCATTGTCAAAATGGCCGAACCGGTTCAAAATTAAAATTATTTTGATTAACTTGCGTATTTTTTTGTGGATATGTGCATATAATATAAAAAACATTACACAGTTGTGTGAAGATATGAAGTTTATTTTCTTGTGTTGAAAATATTTTGACTCGTTCACTTCACTCACTCGTGAATATGTTCACCACTCGAAGTTGAACTGCATATCTTCACACAACCGTGAAAAATCTATCTATCTATCTATCTATCTATCTATCTATCTATCTATCTATCTATCTATCTATCTATCTATCTATCTATAAATACAGCATATGTCAAAATATTTCATCATGTGAAGGGTTTTCCAAGGCCGCCGCCCATTCGTACTCTTACCTGTTCACGCACACCTGCCATCAGGCATCTCTACAATGATATGACATTTACTATTGTTATTCATCTTAATTATTACTAATAAATAAAATTAGTTTAAATTGCTAAGAAGTGAACAGAATGAAAAATTAAGCCACATGTTTATATAAGAAATACTGAGCATCTCTCACCTTTCTGTCTTGATTCTCTGTTTCAGGGTCTCTACCTGGTCTACAACCCAATCCAACTCTCCATGCCTTATGCCTGGGCCGTCCTCACCCTCGGCCTGGTGGGCTACTATATCTTCCGCTCGGCCAACCATCAGAAGGACTTGTTCCGGCGCACGCAGGGTGAGTGTACAATCTGGGGCAGCAAGCCAACCTTCATCAATTGCTCATATCGTTCAGCTGATGGCGGCGTTCATAAGAGCAAGCTGCTCACGTCAGGCTTCTGGGGTGCTGCACGTCACCTTAACTACACAGGCGACCTGCTGGGTGCGCTGGCGTACTGCATGGCATGTGGCAGCGGGCACCTGCTGCCCTACTTCTATATCATCTACATGTCCATCCTGCTTTTGCACCGCTGTATCCGTGATGAGCATCGCTGCAGCAGCAAATATGGTGAGGACTGGAAACGTTACACAGCCACCGTGCCTTCCCGCCTACTGCCTAGAATCTTCTAGAACGGAGAGTTATCGGATGGAAGGACGTCACTGAATTGTGTGTGGGAAATATGTTTTTTCTTTCAGTGTTCATTTTGGATTTTTTTTTCTGAATAGCCATCAGAATGATTTTGACTGGATTGAGTGCAGGTTAACTTCAATCTGTCTACCTCTGTTCATGTTATTCGGTTTCACCTGGATTTTAAAGTTCATGCAGGAAACTGTGATGTAATTAGATTTATATTTGCCATTGTTTTATGAACAATTTGCAGATTTTCTTTCTTTCTTTCTTTCTTTCTTTCTTTCTTTCTTTCTTTCTTTCTTTCTTTCTTTCTTTCTTTCTTTCTATAGTATTCAGTATGAAAGTAGGCACTTCTATGCATTTTAAAAGCCACTTACATGTTTTATACAAAGTCTTTTGTAAGAATTCTTTCATATCCCTGAAAAGGAGTCCAAGCAACCCAATCCAGCTCTGTCGGAGTTTATTTGATGAAACACTTTCCGCAAGAACAGTTTTTAAGATGCACAGATTAAAATGATGTTAAAGCCATGTACCGTATTCTTATCAGAATGAAGCTGAAACTGTTGATGAGTTTCTCATATTACAGTTTTCTTTCCAAAATGTCCTGCATATACAAATGGATATTGATAATTAAAGATACACTAATTTGTGTGTGTGTGTGTGTGTGTGTGCTGGCACACCCAGAGGTGAAAACTTTCCATTCCAGGTTTTTTTTTTGTCTCACTGACTGCAAGAGAGAGTATAAACAGAGGGAGAATGACTCTATTTACTATAACTCATTACTATAACTAGTACTAGCTTGTTTCATAGACATTCCACAAAATTTAAATGTACTGTAACTACAGATGGTTAAGAAGTTATTAATGTTGGCAGATTGCTGTGGTATAAGAGGAACTAGATAGAGAGTGTGACTAAAGTCACAGTAATTTGCGCTAGCTGACCTTTGTCAATTGAAGGTCAAGGCGAAGGTCATTTTGCTGAACAAATTAAAAAAAACTGATTGATTGAAAAAAAAATCATGAAAATTGACAGAGTTATAAGTGATTGAAAAAAGGCCCGTTTTTCATGGATCATTCTGGTTCAGTGATCCAGATCAGCACCAAAAGTCATAGCAACTTAATTTAGCCCAGAGATATTCATGTGAAATTTCATGATGATTGGTTGAAAACTGAGGGAGAAATAGCATCCTAAAAACATTATGAGAATAATAATAATAAGAAGAAGAAAGTAGAAAGATCCTGAGTGAGACTAACGATTTGCGCTACTGTTACTTGCGCAAATTAATAATGTACTATGCTTTGATTGGGAAATACTCAACTTTAGTCCACTCCACAACACTGTGTTGTTGATTATTTTCCAATAGCACATCCTAAGTGCTTTAGATATTATGTCTCATCACCTGACTCATCAGAAGAATTTCCTAAACTCAAACATAAGCTAGTTCCAACTAATGAATCAGAATGTTTCCTTTACTCTGAATTCTGTACTAGAAAGACTTGGCAGAAGTTTCCAGAAGGTGGCAGAAGAGTCCTGCATTGAAAATGATACAAATGCAACTCATCACAACAGTCTGGCCAGAAAGAGACACACAAAGGTCATCTGGTATGGGTATGAGTTGATTATATATCCTATATCTTCTCAAATTACTCATTTCAATACTGAAAATTTCCCCAAAAGGTAATCAATTTCTGACCCATACATGTGCTCACAAAAACACACTTCCGTCTCTGCAATTAGGCACATGCTCACAATGCCCCATGATGCATGACTCCCACTTTATACATAAACACGCACCCACACACACTCTCCTCTCATCACTCTTCTTATAAACAAACACGTGTGGGCTTGCGACAGTGTATGACCGATTGCATCGTAAATCAACACCCTACAATTTCACGGTGGCTACTTTGCTAAAGACGATGTGGAAGTATTTATTCGAAGTCCTGCAGAGCTCTGAATGATGAACTCTGTGCTGTGAATCACAGTGAAACAGTTCTTAATCAGTCTAAATACAGCATATACAATAATGTCAAAAAGGAACAAATCCAAAAGCTGTTGTTGAAAGCTTAACACTCAAAGTGCAGCTTCTGACCAGATGAAGGAGAAATTGATAAAATACTCCAGGTTGACTAAAACGGACATAAATTGGTGACAGTAATAGAATATGTATCAATTCACTATTTCTTTCTTTAAAAAAACCCACACACATTAATGCAAAGTGTAATGAATGTGTTGCATTATACTAAATGACTTGGACTTAGATGGAGACTTAGATTTAGATGGATAAATAACGGAGATAATTTCTTAGATTGAGTGAATAAACACAAAAGAGACAATTACGTCTCTTTCAGTTCCATGTTGACTGGAAATGACAACATGGAATTGAAATAGAAATAATTGGGATGTCATAAATGACAAAAAAAAAAAGTTCTTACCATTGAAGTTTCAATATGAATACAACTGTTTCTGGAAGGGCCCAGAGTTTGTTAGAGAATATACCTAGAGCGGTACTTGAAAGTTTGTAAACCCTTTAGAATTTTCTATATTTCTGCATAAATATGACCTAAAACATCATCAGATTTTCACACAAGTCTAAAAGTAGATAAAAAGAACCAGTTAAACAAATGAGACAAAAATATTATACGTAGTTATTTATTTATTGAGGAAAATGATCCAATATTACATATCTGTGAGTGGCAAAAGTATGTGAACCTCTAGGATTAGCAGTTAATTTGAAGATGAAATTAGAGTCAGGTGTTTTCAATCAATGGGATGACAATCAGGTGTGAGTGGGCGCCCTGTTTTATTTAAAGAACAGGGATCTATCAAAGTCTGATCTTCACAACACATGTTTGTGGAAGTGTATCATGGCACGAAAAAAGGAGATTACTGAGGACCTCAGAAAAAGCATTGTTGATGCTCATCAGGCTGGAAAAGGTTACAAAACCATCTCTAAAGAGTTTGGACTCCACCAATCCACAGTCAGACAGATTGTGCACAAATGGAGAAAATTCAAGACCATTGTTACCCACCCCAGGAGTGGTCGACCAACAAAGATCACTCCAAGAGCAAGATGTGTGATAGTCGGCGAGGTCACAAAGGACCCCAGGGTAACTTCTAAGCAACTGAAGGCCTCTCTCACATTGGCTAATGTTAATGTTCATGAGTCCACCATCAGGAGAACACTGAACAACAATGGTGTGCACGGCAGAGTTGCAAGGAGAAAGCCACTGCTTTCCAAAAAGAACATTGCTACTCATCTGCAATTTGCTAAAGATCACATGGACAAGCCAGAAAGCTATTGGAAAAATGTTTTGTGGATGGATGAGACCAAAATAGAACTTTTTGGTTTAAATGAGGAGCGTTATGTTTGGAGAAAGGAAACACTGCATTCCAGCATAAGAACCTTATCCCATCTGTGAAACATGGTGGTGGTAGTATCATGGTTTGGGCCTGTTTTGCTGCACCTGGGCCAGGACGGCTTGCCATCATTGATGGAACAATGAATTCTGAATTATACCAGCGAATTCTAAAGGAAAATGTCAGGACATCTGTCCATGAACTGAATCTCAAGAGAAGGTGGGTCATGCAGCAAAACAATGACCTTAAGCACACAAGTCGTTCTACCAAAGAAGGGTTAAAGAAGAATAACGTTAATGTTTTGGAATGGCCAAGTCAAAGTCCTGACCTTAATCCAATCGAAATGTTGTGGAAGGACCTGAAGCAAGCAGTTTATGTGAGGAAACCCACCAACATCCCAGAGTTGAAGCTGTTCTGTACAGAGGAATGGGCTAAAATTCCTCCAAGCCGGTGTGCAGGACTGATCAACAGTTACCGGAAATGTTTAGTTGCAGTTATTGCTGCACAAGGGGGTCACACCAGATACTGAAAGCAAAGGTTCACATATTTTTGCCACTCACAGATATGAAATATTGGATCATTTTCCTCAATAAATAAATAACCAAGTATAATATTTCTGTCTCATTTGTTTAACTGGGTTCTCTTTATCTACTTTTAGGACTTGTGTGAAAATCTGCTGATGTTTTAGGTCATATTTATGCAGAAATATAGAAAATTCTAAAAGGTTCACAAACTTTCAAACACCACTGTAGTGTGTCACTTACTCCTCTGAGTGGAGACTTGCCAAACGACGATTGAAGTTCGAGGTTGTCCCCGTTGTCTCCTCGATAGTTTTTATACATATAGAACACATAGCAGTGCATTTTTTCCCACTGTACGAGAAATCTGTATAAGCAAAGCAGACAATCCTAGGGGCTTCTCTCCAGGCATTTTAGCACCGTTAACGTTAGTTTGTTCCTGAACATGATGTATGAACAGGTGACTGTGCATTCTCTTGCATGAAATTAGTATAAAAATTAATGTAGATATAAATATCTTATGCCTAATCATGATGGCATGTTACAAAAAAAAAAAATCTGAGTCCTCGTCTCTAATTTACAAGTCTGAATGCAGTTAATGCACGAGTCCGAGTCCAAGTCTGAGTCATCAGTGCTCAAGTCCAAGTCAAGTCACGAGTCCTTGAAATTAGGGCACAAGTTGGACTCGAGTCCGAGTCCTGGACTCGAGTACTACAAGCTCGCTTGTATTCATGGAGAAGATCCATGATGTAATCAGGAGCAATGCTATTATCAATCAGTGTTGAGTTATTAAAAAAAAACTTTATTAGAATCTGGAAAGAACATGATACAACAACAAGACTATTTGCTGAGCGCAAACCGTCCACCAAAAGTCACGGGTAAAAGGGGAATTAATCAGAGAGGCAACAAAGAGGCCAAGGTTGGCTCTCAACATGATGCTCCCACCACCATGCTTCATTGTGTGGATGAGGTTCTCAGGGTGTTTAGTAATGTTGGCTTTCTGCAAAATGTTTGCTGAGTCTCCATCATGCCTTTTGGCAAACATCAAATGGGATTTCATTTGGCTTTATACTCTTCTCTAAAGCCCCGCTTTGTGGAGTGTCCGGACTATGGTTGTAATACTAAAAATGTGTAAAAGTTCAAAGGGGTTGAATATGCAGGTTATGCGAAACACTTTGTTGTAGGATTCTACAAAAAACATTTAATGGCTCCTGCAAAAGGTTCTAAAAGTGTACACATTTCTAGCATCATGTTACATTGTTCAAATTTGTTCTTTGTTGAAAATTCCTCATTGTGGTCTCTAAACAAGGAGTTGCAGAAAAAAATACATATTATAGTCATGAAGCTAATATGTAACCATTTGGTGGTACTGAAAATGCAAACCATATACAATGTCTAGATGCTTAAAGGAGATATGCAGAACCATGGCCTCACTTTTTGTTTATAAATACCTTGAGACCTCAAGAATGGAATAGGAGTAGTTTTAAGCGTTAACAATAAGTCTAATATAGTAATTTTTATGATTAAAGTGATTCATATACAGTAGGTAGCGGTCTGAATGAATGACCTTGACATCTGTGACATCACAACAGGAAGGCTATCGGTCTCATCGTCATTTCCGCGATACTAAAACACAGAGCTAACTGCAACTTCGATCCTCCATTTTGAGCTAATTTATTCCCATGCCACATAGATGTGTTACAGGTGGGTGCAGCAACACGACAGAAGGTGGATTTATGTTGCATTCATGGCCCAAGAATGTTCAAACTGCAAAGATTTGGATGCGTTTTGCGAGAAATTCACTGACTGGGCACGTACGAAGTGGTTTCTCCTCTGCTCTGTACATTTTACTGAGGACTCATACCCGTACGAAACCTCTGATCTGTTGAGGAGCATTGGCTATAAGCCCGTATTGAAAGAGGGTGCAGTACTAACAATTAAAGGAAAAGAAAACTACAAGGAAAGTAAGTTCAGTTGCACCAGTTTTCCTGGAGTGTGAGCCGAGCAGTAATGGCGGAGTACTCAGCGGGCCCGGCGCAATGGGCGGGCCTTTGGGGGCCGGGCCCGCCCATTTAGTCACGTGGGCCCGCCCTAGTGTGGGCCCGCCTGCCCTGTCATAGGCTAGGGCCAACAGCTTAACACCCATTCATCTCATCTCATTATCTCTAGCCGCTTTATCCTTCTACAGGGTCGCAGGCAAGCTGGAGCCTATCCCAGCTGACTACGGGCGAAAGGCGGGGTACACCCTGGACAAGTCACCAGGTCATCACAGGCTGACACATAGACACAGACAACCATTCACACTCACATTCACACCTACGGTCAATTTAGAGTCACCAGTTAACCTAACCTGCATGTCTTTGGACTGTGGGGGAAACCGGAGCACCCGGAGGAAACCCATGCGGACACGGGGAGAACATGCAAACTCCGCACAGAAAGGCCCTCGCCAGCCATGGGGCTCGAACCCGGACCTTCTTGCTGTGAGGCAACAGCGCTAACCACTACACCACCATGCCACCCAGCTTAACACAATATTTAAAATAAATAAATAAATCGCAGGCTACTACAATTAAACGCTTTTCTTTTTTTTTTTAAAGGGCATAATATTAAAGAAAAAGTCCTTAATTTAAAATGTGTTAAAACTATTTGTAATCATCTGATTGGTTATTTCGTAATGATCTGGGTTAAACGGAAGATTCCACGCAGCTGCACATCGTCACCTACCGCTTTACTGAGGGTGAGCTTGAATTTTTAATCACTACATAATAGTTATACTTGAGTTGTTGATTATAGTAAGCTTACTGTATGGGCTACAAAATAGTTATACATGACACACTGTTTTCTTAACGTTTCGGCCTGCGCCCATCTCGTCAGCCCTGCGCTGTCATGCACTTGGTGTTTGATTTGCAAACTAAGCACTCGAGGTAAGAAACTGGTTTTGACGTTTCAGTTAACCTACAAAACACATCTGTATTAAAGATTAATGTTGTCATGCTTCACAAAACTAGATTTGAGACATAAAACTTTTAATGCGCATGGTTTCACTTAGAAGGGATTCAGTGACTGCAGTTAGGCTTTGTGCAGGGAGGATGTGTGGCACGGGGGTATGAGCGTGATGTAATCTTCTGTTGCGCACTCTTAATTGTAAATATCAATCTTAATTTGCTGTCAACATTGATCACAATCATCCGTTTGCGCATTCAGTGTTGGGTATTCGGAACGAGTTTACAACATGACTCGTGCGCAAACGGAATACTGCCAATATTCCGTATGAAACGGAATATTCCCTGCAAATGCGCTCAGTGACGGACAATATATAGCAGCGGAACAGGGTGTCTGAAGAGCTCAAAATACACCATTTTAGAGTGTTTTTTTCAAAAATTTCTTCCGGGGGAGCATGCCCCCGGACCCCCCTAGTAAAATTGGGTTCACCGATGCGTGCCCACCCCCAGCTAGTGCAATACCCAGTTACTAGACCGCTTCTGCCGCTGAGTCTGGTACTCAGTATGGAGAAAATGGAGAATGAGTGGACCAGTCATCAAATTTCTCCACTGGATATGATTTTTTTTTTTCCCACTGGATATGCTTGCCTCAGCAGCAATATCTCGCCCTTATGTGGAAGAAGCGAATGAATGAAGAACTGAAAGTCAGATTGTTTCAAAACAATCGGCCACAAGCTTGGCCTTCAAGAAGCAAGAACACAGATGGGTAAGATGCGAATCTCATTTGGTTACATAACAACAAAAACAACAATGCTCGTTGTTTACCCACATTTAGATTAATACATGTAACTTGTATTGTGTATTTAAGTTACCGGTATAAGATTATTTAATTTGCTTCAGAATGTGATTGTCTCAGTTCATCTGATTATTTCATTAGCCTTTTACGTTTTATCAGTGAAAATGCATGCATGTACATGTATGTTGCACAAGTTATAACACCTGTCCTGTTTTAATGAGAGTCACATGAGACTGTCACTTCAATCCCATTCAAGACGGCTTTGCTCTCTGGCTTTATTTCATAAGGTGGGGGCCTCCATGGCCGACGTGTTACTATTGGATTCACTTTCCGATGGTTTGAACTGATAAGGTTCTACGTGTATAGCAGTAGCATGTACACACACTCCAATTTCAGGACTATCACAGTCAGATGTATTACTATCTGAGGAATCTGAAGAATCTCCAATAAATCCGAACGAAGAGGCCATTGCAACCACTCTCACCTGCCGAGTCTGGATTTGGTCTCTAGTACCGGTTCCCGCTGTGACGTCACCCACTCAGGGCTGGCTGGCTCAGCAGGCCAGCTCGAATGGCAACTTTGCAGTTGATTTTAACTCTCAAAAATATATTTTTTTATTCCCAATTATGCAGCATACAAGAGTCAAGGATGGAGATACTATCCACTCAGAAATGTATTTAAAAATAAAGGTTCTGCGTATCTCCTTTAATCATTAAATTTGTTGTTATCTACAATCCAAACTAGGTTTCTATGCCTAGCCTGGTTCTTTGAGGTCCCAGTGTGAATAACTCATTAACTGATCTGCTTCACCAAAGTCCTGGAAAAATTGCTCAGAGGTCACTGTTATTTTCTCTTCACTTACTTCCTCTTTTTTTTTATATCTTTCACCACTTTAGTTAAACCTAAAAACCTGATAGTTGGAATCTTCTGCTATTTCTGGATAGACAAAATTGTGCAATATTTTAAAAAGTAATCACAAGACCTTTTCATGATAAAAATGAAGTGAAAATGAGGAAATGAAAATAAAAATGTTTAGGTAGAGATCCAGCTTTTATCAGTCTCTCTGTTTTCCCACAGGACCGATGTGTATCAGGAAGCTGTACTCGGGTGGGAGTTGGTGGGTTGATGGTTGGCGGATGGCATTCATATGTCAACACAGACAAGTGTTGCCTTTCATAGTTCAATCCACACTTTGTAAATTCTCTATGCAAGCAATCTGCTTGAAATAACACATCAATCTTCTGTCACATTCACTTTTACTTTACTTTTGCTCTCATATGGTGTATGACATCTGTCTCTGAGGAGTTGACTCTTCCTCCATCTCTCTTTCTTGCCTGAGAAGGTATAAAGCGAGGTGGGGGTCATCAGAGCAAGACAGACTAAACACACCTAACAGTGTGACTCCAGAGGTCATCCTGAACCCACCCTATATAAATCAGTAAAACAAATACACACATATAAAGTGCCATGTGGGACCCGTACTATAACTAAGCACTTATGTGGAATCATCACAAGTCATCACACAAATAAGAAAAGGGGGAAAAAACATGCTTGCTAGCAAGAAATTATGTTCTACAGTTCAGCAGTCTTCAATAGAGTAGTGACTTTGCTAGAGGTTCTTTTCCTAGTGGCTTTAGGGGCCAATATCAGCTTAACCAAGTACTGTGTCCATATAAGCGATATGAATTAATCTAAAGCCAATACTGATAGAAACTAATTTAAAAGTACAACCCAGTTTCCAAAAGTTGGTACACTGTATAAAATGTAAATTAAACAAACAAACAAACAAACAAACAAACAAACAAACAAACCCCGAATGTAATGATTTATGAATCATGGCAACCCTATATAGTATTTCACTGAAAATAGTGCAAATACAAATGTTGAAACTGAGAAATTAGGCCATGGGAAGTCATGGCCTAATGGTTAGAGAAGCAGCTTTGGGAACAAAAGGTTGCTGTTTTGATTCCCTGGACCAGCAGGAATGGCTGAAGTTCCCTTGAGCAAGGCACCTGACTCCTGGCTGCTCTGGGTATGTTGTATGTCGCTTTGGATGAGAGCATCTGCTAAGTGCCTGTAATGTAATGAGAAATGTTATTCTTTTTTGAAAAATATATGCTCATTGTGAAGTTAATGCCAAAAAAAGTTGGGAATGGGGCAATGAAAGAGTGTAAAACTTGTGTAATGCTAAAAAAAAATCTGGTGGAACATCTAACATTTAAGTAGTGTGACTAGGTATAAAAAAGAGCATCCCAGAGAGACGGAGTCTCTCAGAAGTAAAGATGGGGAGGGAGGGGTCCACCACTCTGTAAAAGACTGTGCAGGCAACAATTTAAGAATAACGTTCCTTAATGTAAAATTGCAAATAATTTGGGGATCACATCACCTGTGGTGGGCGGCACGGCGGTGTAGTGGTTAGTGCTGTCGCCTCACAGCAAGAAGGTCCGGGTTTGAGCCCTGTGGCTGGTGAGGGCCTTTCTGTGCGGAGTTTGCATGTTCTCCCTGTGTCCGCGTGGGTTTCCTCCGGGTGCTCCGGTTTCCCCCACAGTCCAAAGACATGCAGGTTAGGTTAACTGGTGACTCTAAATTGACCGTAGGTGTGAATGTGAGTGTGAATGGTTGTCTGCGTCTATGTGTCAGCCCTGTGATGACCTGGCGACTTGTCCAGGGTGTACCCCGCCTTTCGCCCGTAGTCAGCTGGGATAGGCTCCAGCTTGCCTGTGACCCTGTAGAACAGGATAAAGTGGCTAGAGATAATGAGATGAGATGAGATCACCTGTGGTACATAATATCATTAAAAGTTTCAGAGAATCTGGAGAAATCTCTTTATGCAAGGGACAAGGTCATAAACCAACATTGGATGCCTGTGATCTTTGGGCCCTCAGGTGGCACTGCATTGTGATTGGTACAAGCTGTAGGTGGGGAATTACAAGTTGCAACTTCACCTTGAATGCAGCATTAGCTTTCTTTGACATTTCTTATGCTTTCCATGTTCTTTGAACATTGTCAAATCCCAAAATTACTTTCTGTTCACGACATTTGATCACTACATAGGGTAAAGTAGAAAGCTATTTAATAGTTATTCCATGAAATCGAGTCATACATGAGCTGATAGCTGATGAGAAGCGTAGCTCTGAGTCAGCTATAAGTCATGTACGATGAGATTGAGTGGAATAATTGTTTTATTATATCCACATTTAGGGCGGCATGATGGTGTAGTGGTTAGCGCTGTCGCCTCACAGCAAGAAGGTCCGGGTTCGAGCCCTGTGGCCAACGAGGGCCTTTCTCTGCAGAGTTTGCATGTTCTCCCCGTGTCCACGTGGGTTTCCTCCGGGTGCTCCGGTTTCCCCCACAGTCCAAAGACATGCAGGTTAGGTTAACTGGTGACTCTAAATTGACCGTAGGTGTGAATGTGAGTGTGAATGGTTGTCTGTGTCTATGTTTCAGCCCTGTGATGACCTGGCGACTTGTCCAGGGTGTACCCCGCCTCTCACCCGTAGTCAGCTGGGATAGGCTCCAGCTTGCCTGCAACCCTGTAGAACAGGATAAAGCAGCTAGAGATAATGAGATGAGATATCCACATTTACTGGATTTTAAGAAACAGAGAATTTTAATGTTTATTTTTTGCAAATTCGGTAAATAAAAACTTTATACAAAACATCTGAGAAAATCATTTCTGCTTAGAATGTAAACAAACCGGTGAAATGACAGTAGCAATTTGTAAAAAAATGCGATAATAATCACATCACACATCACATTATCTCTAGCCGCTTTATCCTTCTACAGGGTCGCAGGCAAGCTGGAGCCTATCCCAGCTGACTACGGGCGAAAGGCGGGGTACACCCTGGACAAGTCGCCAGGTCATCACAGGGCTGACACATAGACAACCATTCACACTCACATTCACACCTACGGTCAATTTAGAGTCACCAGTTAACCTAACCTGCATGTCTTTGGACTGTGGGGGAAACCGGAGCACCCGGAGGAAACCCACGCGGACACGGGGAGAACATGCAAACTCCACACAGAAAGGCCCTCGCCGGCCCCGGGGCTCGAACCCAGGACCTTCTTGCTGTGAGGCGACAGCGCTAACCACTACACCACCGTGCCGCCCTGCGATAATAATAATTCTTGAAAAATAAAAAAAATACGTTCTGACCATCAAATAATTTCATTCCATATTTTGTTGCTTTTTTTGTATTTTTGGGGGGTTTTGTTTTCGAGTAGAGTTTTTATTTTGTCCTCAGTTGGTTCAGCAACACGCTCCACCATTTTGTTTTACTTTACTTATCCGGTATATGAGCTGATAGCCTAGTAGTAGAGTAGCCAATCAGAGCATGCGATTGCTCATATCCGGTGAATGTGGATGGAATAATATAGAATGTATATAGTGTAAGGAATCCCTTTAAATAATTTATGGTATTTTAACATCAACTGGCAAAGTTTGCATTTAGCCTTCTTTCTACTTTCACTAAGAATTAACTACTGTATTGGTATATTTGGTTTTGGTTTCATTTGGGTCATTCACAACTATTACAAAAACTTTGCTGTGCATCTTTAAAAAAGGACTTATTAGGTAAGGAAGCAACAAAGCCATTTAATGTAAATGTTTAAGTGGTTTCTTAAAAAATAATGAGATAGTTGGGTACTCAAGCATATTATTAGCCTCCAGGGCCTCCAGCAGTCAATTCTTTGATGGTGGGCATTGAACTATATTTGTTTCCATGGACAGTTTTTACCCCTACTAGTCTCCACTCTACAACCTCAAGACTATTCATACTATAGTACTTTCAGCAATACTGTTAAGTGATGGTGAGAGAAAATGGAGACCAAACAGCCAATAGAGTTGGGGCTGAGTTAGCACAACCCTCAGCCTGGAATAGAGACAGATTTAGCAAGGATCAGATACTTCTCACTGCTAGACACAGGAACTCAACCCAGTTTTACTTGAACTAGTAACTTTAGTGCACCATAACACATTGTGGTGGAAAAGCATTGTTAGAAACCATGGAAACTGGTGGAGCTGAGGCCAGTCATGGAAAGTTATGGATTTGTATTAGTAACTGTACTGCACCAACAGATTCTGATGGAAACGCATTATAACCCTATATTCACATTAGAAAGCTACAAGATACTCATGTCATAGTTTGTCTCTTGTGGGCATGTAACAACAGCAACTGTTGTTACTTGTGGATGTGGCTTTTCCACCATAATCAATCAATCAATCAATCAATCAATCAATCAATCAATCAATCAATCAATCTATCTATCTATCTATCTATCTATCTATCTTTCTTTCTTCCAAATTTTATTTTTCTTCCTAATATCTAAAGCACATACTGTATCTCATCTCATTATCTCTAGCCACTTTATCCTGTTCTACAGGATCGCAGGCAAGCTGGAGCCTATCCCAGCTGATTACGGGCGAAAGGCAGGGTACACCCTGGACAAGTCGCCAGGTCATCACAGGGCTAACACATAAACACAGACAACCATTCACACACACATTCACACCTACGGTCAATTTAGAGTCACCAGTAAATCTAACCTGCATGTCTTTGGACTGTGGGGGAAACCGGAGCACCTGGAGGAAACCCACGCGGACACGGGGAGAACATGCAAACTCCACACAGAAAGGCCCTCGCCGGCCACAGGGCTCGAACCCGGACCTTCTTGCTGTGAGGCAACAACACTAACCACTACACCACCGTGCCGCCCCACATACTGTATATTATCATTTATTCTATCCACATTCACTGGATATGCGCAATCGTGCACTCTGATTGGCTACTCTACTACTAGGATATCAGCTGATATACCATGAGTAGAGAAAAACAAAATGGTGGAGCATATTGCTGAACCAACCGAACACGAAATAAAAACTCTGCTCGAAAATAAAACCCCCAAAAATACAAAAAAGCAACAAAATATGGAATAAAATTATTTGATGGTAAGAACATATATATTTTTATTTTTCAAGAATTATTATTATCGCATTTTTCACAAATTACTACTGTCATTTCACCGGTTAGTTTACATTCTGAGTGGAAATGATTTTGTTGGACGTTTTGTATAAAGTTTTAATTTATCGAATTTGCAAATAAATAAATAAATAAATAAATAAAAATGCCCTGTTTCTCAAAATCCAGTAAATGTGGATAGAATAAAACAGTTATTCCACTCAATCTCGTCGTACATGGCTTCTAGCCAACTTGGTGCTACGCACCTCATCGGCTATCAGCTCATGTATGACTCGATTTTGTGGAATAACTGTTAAGTATAACATTTTCTTCCATTGTTGTGTGTCAAATAGTAAATGGAACCTAATTGCAGGTAGGAACTTAAGTTGTGGGTGAAGAAATTGATAGACCACATAGGATTTCATCATAGGATTGGTCCAAGGAATCATTCAATCCAATCATTTTGATTTGTATAGAATTTGAATAGAAGGGTTTGTTGAGCTGGTGTTTTGTCACTTGCTGTCACTGAAATTGTGGCCCCTTGTCATGCACATGCATACAAAAAGAATGCTCACCTGCCATTTTGTTGTGTGTTATTATGAAGTATAGTGCTGTCTCATTGTGTTTCTCTCTGTACCTGGCATTGAACATTACTCTGTTGACTTATGGTCTGCTGTGTATTAATCTGTAACACAATCACATTGATCAGAACAGCAGGGGAATGTTTATGGGCTAATGGAAAGAAGTCAGATATCACATACAAATCTTCATGATGCACACATTTTGGGTGATTTATTTCCGTTTCCCTTGAGCATTAACCCACATGCAGTGTACCACACACACATCCAGTACACATTCCTTTACACCGGTTCACACATAATCCCCTGGCTATAATGCGTCATGGCGAATATCAGCTGTCTCTTCATTTTGATGTACAAGGGGTCATATTTAGGGTGTGTCCCATCCCCCCTTCCCACCTTATCACTGCATATCTCTCTCCTCCCACTGACTATCATTCTCTCTGTCTTTATCTCTCTCAGTGGGGAACAGGTGGAGAGGTTCCTGAGGGAGGCAGAGCACTGACACATGTCTGCCAGTTGCCACAGTGACTGACGGACATATTTGGCCTAGAATGGGAGGGGAAGGGCTGTGTGGGGTGTGCAAGGGCGATGGCCAGCTGTCCGCAGAGAGCTAGTGAGAGAAAACAGAGCCCAAACTCACACTCAAAAGTTGGCAAAGGAAGCGGGCAGAAAGGTCAGCAAGGCCTGTGCCAGCACACCTCTCAGCCCAGAATAGCAATAGCTTTGGCATGGATCGGACTCTTCTCACAGCCGGACAGGACGTCCATGAAGCAGCACTACTGGCTATTATAACAGAGAAGATGAAACTCCCTTGATGAAAGTACCCTTGAACATTTTGGTTTAAACCAACAGCTATATAAAATACTGAGGACATTCCCATGTTGGACAACTTAAAGCTACAGTTTTACCTCGGACTTTTACAAAGCGTTGACACTGGAGACTTTCCAATAACGCTAAATAAACATCTCCTCACAGAAAACTTCACCATATCCACATAACAATTATACATGTTTATTTTTGAAATATGTTTATGTAGAGCATCCACCACACAAGGAAGTTTTACTATAAAAAATAATGCATTAGAAATAGAGCATAAATATAAACCTTGCAGTTGGCACTACTGTCAGAGCTATTGTTATAGAAAATGAATCAGCACCTTCTAACCAATCAGAATCAAAAATTCAACAGCACTTATTTAAGCTTGTATTTCTAAGGTTGATTTCACAGACATCATCTTTTGGCTTCAAAGAAAGCCTACTCACCACTTGTATTGCGATATATAATGTCCACCTTCACTGGATATGAGCAATCACACGCTCTGATTAGCTCCTCTACTACTAGGCTATCAGCTCATATACCATGAATAGAGAAAAACAAAATAGCGGAGTGTGTTGCTGAACCAACTGAGGATGAAATAAAACTCTACTTGAAAACAAAACCCCAAAAATTGTTAGCAAGGATTTAAAAGAAACAGAAATAGCTAAAACAATATAGTTTTCCCCCTGTTCCACACTCCAGCCTAGTTGGTGGCGGTAATGCACCTTTAGGTTGGTTTGCCAACCGCCAAAACAAATAAAAAAAAAAAAACAACCTCTAAAGTAGAAGAAGAAGAAGAGGAGGAAGAAAACACCAAAAAATGTAAAAAGCAACAAAATATGGAATAAAAGTATTTGATGGTAAGAGCGTATCTTTTTTTATTTTTCAATAATTATTATCACATTTTCCACAAATTGCTACTGTGTCATTTTGCCGGTTTGTTTACATTCTAAGCGGAAATTATTTTGTCAGACATTTTGTATAAAGTTTTAATTTAACGAATTTGCAAAAAATAAAAATGCTCTGTTTCTTGAAATCCAGTGAATGTGGACAGAATAAAACAGTTATTCCACTCAATCTCATCGTACATGGCTTATAGCCAACTCGGCTATCGGCTCATGTATGACTTGATTTTGTGAAATACTGTTAAAATACAGTTTTGAATATTATCCCCTAGAGCTAGTTCAGCATAGCATTATTATTTGTTGTAAGCAGTAAGCAAAATTTGTTTCATTTATATATTTATTTGTCAGTATTGTACATTTGGAAGAAAGAGCTTTTGTGTTGGAGATCAACTCTGCATGTAGGTGATAGTCCATGTTGAAAACATAATTATTAAAAAATGTTGTTACATTGGTCTGAAGTTGCTCACAACTATTCTCCTATGTATGTACTCGCTTTTGTGTCACCAGAGACACTTGGTATACAATAACACATTAGCGGAGATGAAATTGCTATGGATGGTGCTATCTTGAAAATACTCTAATCTTTAAATGCACAGTGATCCTGTGGCATCTAAAGTAACTTTAGATCATGTGACCTCACGACAGAAAAATCTCAGCGGAAAGCCTCGGACAGAGCTGACACTTTTGCTTTATGAGCATGCCAGGCTTGCTTCGTGTTGTACGCCTTTGAAGGGCAAGCCTGCCTTCACCCACGATTTATTCAGTGCGGGACAGAAATAAAACATCACCGTGTCTGCTGATGTCCCGGCAGTCCATTGATCAACAGCGAATGGGTCTGCCAATGCAGATTCCTCTGCGTGAGGTCCATTCTTAAATACACTCAATCAGATGGGGCTTTGCCTCTACACCTTACATTTCTGGATTGCTTCAGTGCCAGGGGATTTAAGTGCCAGTGGCAGCTTTGAATGGTGGCCACAGGCCATCTTGTAGTCCTTGAGACGCAAAGAAACAATGAAACCACAGTTCTTGTCTTCTGTAAGGTCAAGCAAGTTTTCCATCTAACATCCTGTATGTTGCTGTACTGATTCAAACTGACTGTAAAATAGGCATTTTTGGTTGTTGCTCTCAGTGTAAATGAGCTGCAGTTTAATCCAAATGTATTTATTTATGAATGTGTGCATAAGAACATAAGAATATCAAAGATCTGAATTTGCTCTTGGTTCTCTGATCTCAGCTGTAGGGGCCTACATAGAACTTTGAATTTCTCCATATGGATAAACCAAGAATACACTTTGTAATAGACAAACAAATAAATAAACAACCTTTTCTATGAATGTGATGGAATGAGATTTTTCTTTGCAACTCTTCTGAATATATTACGTCAAGCTTCAGTCAAAGTATTTGCATAACAGTAGCCAAAATCTTCCTACTTGTTGAGATTTTTTAAAGTTATTTTGCTTCATATAATTAGCAAAATATTAGATGAAATGGGAATCTATTAAGGACAAGTTTGGCTTTGCTGAGTGAGAGACAGGCTGTTTCTTTCAATTCCCATGAAGTCTCCTCAGGGACACATACACACACCAAGGCTTTCCTCTTCCCTCTCCCATAGTCCAGAAAGCCCATATCCTGTATTATTTCAGAGCATCTTTCTCTTCCTTCCACCCTCCTATATCCTCCAGACTTGACAGACCAATACATACATTTCCACGTACAGACAAAATAAAGGAAAAACCAACATAAAGAGAGATGGTAAGATGTTAGACATTAAGCCAGAACAGCTTCATTGCAACTTGGCAGAGTTTCTACAAGTTTCTGTAACAGTACTGAATTGATGAACACCATTCTTCTAACAGATGTTCCTTCAGTTGGTGTTTTGATGATGGTGGAAGAAAGCGTTCTCCAAAATCTCTCACAAGTTTGAAACTGGTTGAGATCTGATGACTGCAAAGGCCACAGTAGATGGTTTAAAATCACTTCCATACTTGGGGGCAACCTCCTGTTCATGAAGTGTAATGTTAGTGTTAATTCAGTCAGCAGATTTGTTCTGGTGCCAGATGTGACTTGGCTGGGTCTCTGTGGAGTACAATATCTTTCCATAAACATAACCAGACAGGACTAAAGTCAGCTGTGAAAGAGGGAAGGTAGTTGTAAATGAAGAGCAGTCCAGGGGAATGAATGTGTGATTAGTAAAATATTTTTTGGAAATTCCTTCATTGGGAATTTCCTAAATGTCCGTTCGATTGCCAAGACCATCCTAAAATGCAATTAACAGCAGTCAAGAATGCTAATAATTAGATACAGTGAGGCATTGTAGATAACAACAAAGTCAAAAACTCAATAAAGGTACTGTAATTGGCAGCATGAATCTAGTTAACAACACCTTGGATGGGATACCAAGCTATTTCAGTGTAACACACACACACACACGTTCACACACTCTTTCACACCTAGCATAACCACCTTTTGAGCATGTTTTTGGGAGGTAAGAGTGTCCCATACTTACCTATAATACAGTGGTTTTGGGGAAAGTCAAATAGTCAGGCCACAATCTAAACTTTTTTGGAAAGTCTTTATGTCATGAGAATCAATGGTATAATTGTCATATGGGTAAATGAGTGAAGGCCCAGTCTAGCCTATATGTACCACTTTTATTAGACTGACATATTACCATGGAATGACTTAATTCAAACTCCACCTTGATGAGACTGGCATTTTTGGAATGGTTTGGACCATAAGACTGACATTTGACCACTTTCAGGCAAAATATGAAAATCCTGCCAATGCAGTAGCTATGGTGATTTGCTTTTGGACCATTTTTCCTATATCCAAAAAGCCATGAAGCTATGAGTTTGGCTGCTTAAAGCTGGGCAACTTTTGATTCATAATACACTTGCCATTTCCAAAAACCGATTACTATGTGTTGAAATATCCATATTTGGCCTGGAATAATCTGCACTCTTGGGAATACTGGCTTTAGGTATGTGCCAAAAGTATCAGTCTCTCAATTATCAGATGCTAAAAGACACAGGATTTGGGTGTATGTGTATGTTTTTTTGTATATTTTATTGTGTGGATGTAATCAAACACAATACACTAGTTCTTGGAAAAAGTACTATCAAGTTTTGTAAACAACAGAATATTCAGTAGTGTTTATCTAGTGGCCATCAGTATGATACTGGTCAAATGGCTGTGATGGTGAAGTGGTTTCTAAAGTCGCTGGAAAGTGTGCCTGAATAACAAGCAATGTTGTGGTACTCGCCCACATTTTTGATGTTCATCTGACCCACATACTTCAGTGGAATGACAAAAATGACTCCACTGGAATCTGCCTCAACCACAAATCTGACTTTATGTTAAGTAAGCATTAGAAATGGTTGGTTGTGTTTGGTCCATTTTTGGCCCTGATCCCAGATATCATGAAGACCCTAAATGTGGCTTCTTATAGATGAATCCGGTGACCTATTTGTGTGTTCCATAGGGCAGCCATGGCCTAAAGGTTAGAGAAGCAGCCTTGGGCCCAAAGGGTTGCTGGTTTGGTTCCCTGGATGGGTAGGAAAATCCATGGCTGAAGCCTTGAGCAAGGCACCTAACTCCCAACTGCTCCCCAGGCCCTGGGTATGTGCGTGCTCATTGTACATTCTGCCATCTTGTAGCACTGCCATTACTGCAGTGGCAAGTGACTGTGTCTGCTGCCGACAGTGACAGCAGCATGGGTAGCTGGATTGATAACGTTAGGCAGTGGCCCCCAGTTACTGATGAAAGTACCTTATTTGGTCCCCAGTTACTGAAGGTACCTTATATGGATGGCGATCTTACTGTTATTCAGGTTTACATATTAGTTGGACATTGGTTACAACAATAACCAGAAATAGAGATGGAGAAGTGGAGAAAATATGGACCCCCTGACAATCTGCCACATTTCAAGTAATGAAGTGTAATATATTGTACTAACATCACTGTACTAGGTAGCTACAACATAGCTACATACAATTTGTTTTTTAAGAGGTATTCAAGATTATTTCATTAATCACATGGCATGTGATGAGCCACTTCTAGTGAACATCTTGGTCCTTGGCATACCCAGGGAATCTACACTCACCGGCCACTTTAATAGGAACTTGTTCTTGATTCCAAGACTCGTGTTCTTGGCTGGCAGGAGTGGAACCCACTGTGGTCTTTTGGTGTTGCATGCTGAGATGCTTTTCTGCTCACCATGGTTGTAAAGAGTTGCTATGAGTTGATATATCCTTCCTGGCAGCTTGAACTAATCTGGCCATTTTCCTCTGACCTCTCTTATCAACAAGGCATTTGTTTCCATCCACAGAACTGTCGCTCACTCAATTTTTTTTGTTTTTCACACAATTCTGTGTAAACTCGAGAGACTGCTGTGTGTGAAAACCCCAGGAGATCAGCAGTTTCTGAAATACTCAGATCAGTCCATCTGGCACCAACACCCATGCCACAGTGAAAGTCACAGAGATCACAAAAATTTTTCCCATTTTGATGTTTGAAGTGAACATTAACTGAAGCTCTTGATTTGTATCTGCATGATTTTATGCATTGTGCTGCTGTCAAGGGATTGGCTGATTAGATAACTGCATAAAACAGCAGGTGTGTGGGTGTTCCTAATAAAGTGGCTAGTGAGTATATGTAAAGTATATGGTCTCAGACAGGGGCACTCTTCATGAAGTAAAGGCTTATGTGTTTCATGTTCAAGTTTTTTTTCCCAAAGTTGATGTTTGCCACTACTGTTGGAGCAGCTGAGAACCGCACAGGATCTTCCTGAGTTCCTAGACGTTGTCCTTAAAAGTAACGTTACATAGAAAATAAAGATAAAAGTAGAAAATTGTACACTTCTGAGGACAGCTTGCATTCACACATGTGCATACTGTAGGGAAGCACCACGACAGCAATGGTGACTTGTTTACTTATGATATTTCCCCAGATTTGTCTATAGCTGGACCACTTTTTTGCCCATGGTACACTTTCCATTACCATAACAGACTCTTATGTGTCCAAACTCCACCATATTTGGCCTGGAAGCATCACTTAACTGGGGATTACTAGTGAATATATGTGTTTTATTGTTTGGAAATGAGACAGTGTAGAAGAAAATTCTGATTTTCTCCAGACACCTTTGGTATTCAAGGACATGTCTGCCTGACTATGAACAAGCAACATATCGGACTCCTGGTTGACTCCTCACTATGATGGAATCATTATGTGTTCTTGTTACATATTGCATATCATACATTATATACTTACATTCCTAAAGGGTCAAGGGTATGGGTTTGCTTTCATCCATAACCAGGAAAAACTGTTGGGAAATCCCTGGGCAATTAATCACTCCCGGCAGCCAAGTGACACTTTTCCTCCCTTCATTCTACATCTTCTTCCCCTCATCAGATTCAACCTAATATTTCTATACTTCTTTATGCATCAGTTCCAGTATGTGTGGCTGACAACAGTGGGCATATATTTAATGGATTCCCAGAGCGTTTTATTGCTTCCAAATGCAATCCCAGCCTCATATTGTCATCTATATAATTCTCTTTGTTGATGACAACAAGCAATCATTAACGACCGTAACCTAGAATATCCTAATGGCAAATAATAGATGGAATCCATGCATGTGTGTGTGTGTGTGTGTGTGTGTGTGTATTTATATAGATATATATATGGTTCTCTCAGTGTGTATTTTCAACACTCTAAACTTGGTTGTGCATTGGCTGGAAGGAATGCTTCATGGAGAGAGATGTGTGGTTTGTTACCAAGGTCACCCAAAGCCTAACAAACAGTTTAGTGCCAGAATTGTCTGGCAGGGAGCTTTTCCATAGCTTTTCCAAGAGCTGTTGGAAATATAGTTTGTGGAATGGCCCAAATGACCCTCGCTGCCGGTCCTAGCACATTTGATATCCTGTTTTATCCAAATTTCTTGCTGAACCAGGTTATCAAGGCCTGTGGCAAGAGTTTTGTGTGTTAATTTTATGAATAATCTTGGTACAACCACCAAGCTACAGAGAGCCATGCCTGCCTTCCAAGTGCTTTGGAGCTCCATGCTGCTAATCCAACAATGGACACCAAATTTTGACCAAAGTTTGCACAGTACTCCAGTTTCAGAGAACCAGAAGTCATCTCAGATTATCTGAACCACAACATTATACCTGGCTGCAATATGTTAGCTATACATCCTGTCTGAAACAGGCCTTGCGTATCCTCCAGTCTGTGGGAATCATGAAGTTGGGTGTCAGTTGTGGTTTTGAATCACATGGTTTTTGACATATATTTTAAAGTTTGTGAAATGTCTGCCCACTCAGATGGAGCTCGAAACAGTTGCTTTTGTCACTTATGCCAAAACCCGCTCCTGCCTACCATGCAGCCTTTATCCATCACCTCTATCTGAGGTCACATGAGTCCTTTTCTTTCTTTCTTTTTCAATTTTTAGCATCAGTTGTGTGGTTGGGAAATTCCCCATTATTTATATTTCTTTGTGTGATGCACACCAGTAACCAGTATCATGAAACATGGTCAAACAGACAGATACTGAAATGTGGAGGTATGCAAACAGTGTGAAACCTGCGAGTTAAAAATGTGTTAATGGTTAACTATAAAACAGGTTTCAGCCACCAGTGAGGTTTGAAATCATTTAATATAGAAAATGTTCCATGGGCTGACCTTAACCTAGACAATACTACCCAGATTAGAAATTTAATACGCCTCATACGCCTAAACCTGAGCTACATCCAGCATTTTCTTTCAGCCTACATATCATATAAACTCAGCTTGTTTAGAGATGAAAAAATTCTGCAAGTTAGCCATCTTTTTATTTATTTATTTATTTAACCACCATTGGCAGAATTCAGCCACTGCTCAACTACAACTACAGGGGTTTTATCATCAACACCATTTAAAAAAAATTGTTTATTATTAGTCTTACTGTAGATGATGCAAAGCATCTGCCATACTCATCCTGTGTATAAGCTGTTATTATAGAAATGATAAACTATGACAAGGGGTGCTGTAATTTGCCTTCGAGTTTGCACTACTATCAGAGCTGCGGTTACAGAAAATAAATCAACACCTACTGATTAATCACTATCAAGAATTCAACATCTCTGTGATATTTCTAAAAGTATAATCTGTAAAGTATTTACTGGATTCAACAGCTGGTTCATTTGCTGAGAGGTATGCACAGTATGTTAGGGTTTTGCTGGGATTCGAACCTGGTTCGTTGGTGTGATAATCCAGCAAACCCCCACTAGGCCACCAGGGGGATGACTCAAATGCAGAGGCGTGAGGCGGAAGTAGAAAAAGAATCAAAAGGTTTATTTAAACTATATACACTATATACAGGGCAAAACAAAAGACAAAAAAAAAACCAAAGAGTAAAATCCAAAAGAAAAGCAAAGTGCAAAAATACAAAAGCTAAGAAGATCAAAAAACACAGTACAAAGGAAACTGGAGATAAACATAACAGCACAAAGACTCCGTGACAAGAGGACTGAACTCAGGGGTATAAATAGACAAACTAATTAAGGACACAGGTGAAGATAATAAGGCAATTAACACAAACACAAAACACAGGAACAGTGGCGGCCTCTAGAGGCCAAAATAAACACGACATGAAAAGGAAATAACAGCGGCCTCTAGAGGCCAAAACAGTCCTAGTCCTAACAGGACCCCCCCCTCTAGGAGCGTCTCCTGACGTTCCCAGGGCGATCCGGATGGGCCGAATGGAAGTCCCGACATAGTTCTTTATCAAGGACATCCCGAGCAGGAACCCAGCAGCGCTCCTCAGGACCATAGCCCTCCCAGTCCACCAGATATTGCAACCCGCCGCGGACCCGGCGGGAGTCAAGCAGGCGATTCACAGTGAACACAGTCTGCCCCTGGAAGATGCGGGGGGGTGGGGGGTTCCTAGGGGCAGGGGCATACGTAGACGTCAGTACGGGCCGTAACAGGGAAACATGGAAAGTGGGGTTGATCCTCAGAGTCCGGGGCAACTGGAGCCGGTAGGAGACAGGGTTCACCCTGCGCACCACCTTGAAGGGGCCAATGTAGCGAGGAGCAAGCTTGCGGTTCTCCACCCGCAGTGGAAGGTCCTTAGTGGACAGCCAAACACGCTGCCCAGGGCGGAAAGCGTGTGCAGGTCTTCTATGGCGGTTGGCCTGAGTCTGGTTGGTTCTGGAGGTCTGTATGAGGGTCTTCCTGACCTTGCTCCAGGTCTTGCGACACCGTCTCACATATTGGTTGACCGAGGGCACCCCCGCGTCCTCCTCCTGGTCCGGGAACAGAGGTGGCTGGAACCCGAATTGGCACTGGAATGGCGACAGCTTGGTGGCCGATGACTGCAGGGTGTTGTGGGCGTACTCCGCCCATGGCAGCCAGGTGCTCCACGATGTCGGGTTATCCATAGCCAGGCCTCGCAGGGTGGTTTCCAGGTCCTGGTTGAGCCTCTCCGTCTGACCATTGGACTGTGGGTGAAACCCAGAGGAGAGGCTGGCAGTGGCTCCGATGACCTTGCAGAACCCGTGCCACACTCGGGAGGAGAACTGGGGCCCTCGGTCTGAGACGATGTCCTGTGGAAGACCAAAGACTCGGAAGACATGATTAAACAAAAGTTTCGCAGTTTCAAGAGCAGAGGGGAGTTTGCACAGTGGTATGAAGCGGCAGGCCTTGGAGAATCTGTCAACTAAGACCAAAATGACCGTGTTACCTTGTGACTCAGGGAGACCCGTGATAAAGTCGACTGCCACGTGGGACCAGGGACGCCGGGGAATGGTCAGAGGATGCAGGAGACCCTGGGGACGCTGTCGTGGGTTCTTGGTTCTGGTGCAAACCTCACAGGACAGGACAAATGACCTTACTTCCTTCTCCATGTTAGGCCACCAGAAGCGTCTTTTCAGGAAGTCCAGGGTCCTCCGAGCTCCCGGGTGGGCGGTGAGAGGGGAAGAGTGACCCCACTGGAGAACCTTGGCCCGGGCTTGATGTGGGACGTACAAGAGGCCCGGTGGCCCCGTCCCAGGACCGGGGTCCTGGCGTTGGGCTCGTCGAACAGCCTCCTCAATACCCCAGCGGACAGGGGCCACAATCCGGGACACCGGGATAATAGGCCCGACTTCATTCTCCCTGTTAGTGGCAGAGAACAGCCTGGACAGTGCGTCAGGTTTGGTGTTCTTGGAGCCGGGACGGTACGAGAGGGTGAAGTCAAACCGACTGAAAAACAGGGCCCACCTAGCCTGTCGAGGGTTCAGTCTCTTGGCTTGCTGGAGGTACTCCAGGTTCTTGTGGTCAGTCCAAACCAGGAATGGATGTTGTGCTCCCTCCAGCCAGTGCCTCCACTCCTCAAGGGCCAGTTTGACCGCTAGCAGTTCTCGATCCCCCACATCGTACCGGGACTCAGCAGGACTCAGGCGGTGGGAGAAGTAAGCGCAGGGGTGCAGCTTTCCTTCCGAACGTTGAGAGAGCACCGCGCCGACACCACTGTCCGAGGCGTCCACCTCCACGATGAATGGTTGGGAGGTGTCCGGGAGAACCAGAATGGGTGCCGTGCAGAAGCGGTCCTTGAGGTCTTTGAACGCCTTTTCTGCCTGAGGAGACCAGCCATAAGATCCACCTGTCCCTTTGGTGAGGTCTGACATGGGTGCTGCCACAGAACTGAAGTTCCTGATGAACTTGCGGTAGAAGTTAGCGAATCCTAAGAACCGCTGAACCTCCTTAACGGACTTGGGAGTAGGCCAATCCCGGACGGCCAGGGTCTTGGCAGGGTCCATTTGGAGTTGGCCTGTCCGTACAATAAATCCCAGAAAGGAGACCTCGGGAACATGAAATTCGCATTTCTGGGCCTTGGCGAACAGATTGTTCTGTAGCAGCCTCTGGAGAACCTGGCGGACATGGTGGCGGTGCTCCTGCACGGTCTTGGAAAAGATAAGGATGTCGTCGAGGTAGACAAAAACGTATAGGTTAATCATGTCCCTTAAGACGTCGTTGATTAGGGCCTGAAAAACAGCTGGTGCGTTGGTGAGTCCGAAGGGCATCACCTGGTATTCGTAGTGCCCAGACGGGGTGTTAAAGGCAGTCTTCCACTCGTCTCCCTGTCGGATACGGATGAGGTGGTATGCGTTCCGTAGGTCCAACTTGGTGAAGACGGTGGCGCCTTGGAGCAGGTCGAAAGCTGTGGACATCAGCGGAAGGGGATATCGGTTGCGCACAGTGATCTTATTCAGGCCCCTGTAATCAATACATGGTCGGAGCCCCCCATCCTTCTTGCCGACAAAGAAGAAGCCGGCTCCAGCAGGTGAAGTGGAGGGTCGAATAAACCCAGAGACCAGGGCATCTTTGAGGTATTCCTCCATGGCCTTGCGTTCTGGCTGAGAGAGTGAAAACAGTCTGCCACGAGGAGGGGTAGTCCCAGGGAGCAAGTCGATGGCACAGTCGTAGGCCCGGTGCGGAGGAAGAACGGCGGCCCTGCTCTTGCTGAATACCTCCTTGAGATCCCAGTACTCTGTGGGAACTTGAGATAACTCGGTGAGATCAGGGGGCTCGGCAGGAGACACAGGAGAGCTAGAGAGCAGACAAGAGGCATGGCATGCAGGGCCCCATTCCACAACCTGGCTTGTTACCCAGTCTATGCGAGGGTTGTGGCGAGTAAGCCAAGGAAGGCCTAGAATAACTGGGAACTCAGGTGAAGGAATCAGGTGCAGGGATATTTCTTCCTTGTGACCTTGAGACTGGAGGAAAACTGGAGAAGTAACTTGGGTGACTCTTCCATCACCTAACGCTTGGCCATCGAGGGCAGACACAGACAGTGGGACTTCAAGAGGTGCAGTCGGAATATTGATGCTTTGGGCGAAGTGAATATCCATAAAGTTCCCAGCCGCCCCTGAGTCTATCAAAGCTTGACAAGAGTGGACAGACTCACCCCAGGAGATGGAGACCGGGATGTATATTCCTTGGCCAGGGAGTCCGGGAGAGAGGGTAGGCCCCGTCACAACCCTCCCTCGGCTGGACGGGGCGGTCCTTTTGCCAAGAGTTCGGGACATGATGCTCGGAAGTGACCAGGCTTGCCACAGTAGATGCAGCACTTGTCCCTCCTTCTGCGCTCCCTCTCAGATGCGGAGAGGCGAGTACGACCCACTTGCATGGGTTCTGGACAGTCACTGAAGGAGGTAGACGGTCTCCAGGTAGAGGTAGGGAGGCTGGGGGGGCTCAAGGCTTGGTGGCGTTCTCTCATCCTGTTGTCCAGACGAATAGCATGTGAGATGAGGGTTTCGAGGTCACTTGGGCATCCAATAGAGGCCAGACCGTCCTTGATGGGGTCAGACAGACCATGGTGGAAGGCTGACACCAGGGCAGTCTCGTTCCATCCACTTACTGCTGCGAGTGTTCGGAACGAGATGGCGTAATCTGCGACGCTTCCTCCTTGCCGGATGGACATGAGCTTTCGGGCTGCGTCGGTACTGATGTCTGCCTGATCGAAGACCCGAAGCATCTCTTCAGAAAACAGCTGGAAATCAAAGCACTCAGGTCCCTGTCTTTGCCAGATAGCAGTAGCCCAGGCTCGCGCCTTACCAGCTAATAAGGTGATCACAAAGGCAATCTTGCGGCGATCCGTAGTGTAGGTGGTAGGCTGAAGCTCAAAGGTGAGTTGACACTGGGTAAGGAACTCTCGGCACTCACTGTGCTTGCCGTCATACCTCTGTGGTGCAGGAAGGCTGGGTTCGCGAGGTGAAGAAGGCAGCATTGCAGGAGGCACTGGAGCAGGAGTGGGAGCTGGATCAGGAGCAGGAACTGGATCAGGAGCAGGAGATGCAGGCAGAGATGTCAGCTGTGCCAGGGTTTTCCCAATTTGCTGAAGCAGTTCCTCGTGGCGAGCGAGGGCCTCACGTTGGCTGGTGAGCGTACGTCCATGAGCGTCCATGGTCGCTCCGAAGCGTGTCAAAGCTGCCATAATTCCCTGAAGGTTGGCCGGGTAGACAGTTGAAGCAGCCTCTGCTGAGTCGGTCATGACGGAGTCTTTCTGTTAGGGTTTTGCTGGGATTCGAACCTGGTTCGTTGGTGTGATAATCCAGCAAACCCCCACTAGGCCACCAGGGGGATGACTCAAATGCAGAGGCGTGAGGCGGAAGTAGAAAAAGAATCAAAAGGTTTATTTAAACTATATACACTATATACAGGGCAAAACAAAAGACAAAAAAAAAACCAAAGAGTAAAATCCAAAAGAAAAGCAAAGTGCAAAAATACAAAAGCTAAGAAGATCAAAAAACACAGTACAAAGGAAACTGGAGATAAACATAACAGCACAAAGACTCCGTGACAAGAGGACTGAACTCAGGGGTATAAATAGACAAACTAATTAAGGACACAGGTGAAGATAATAAGGCAATTAACACAAACACAAAACACAGGAACAGTGGCGGCCTCTAGAGGCCAAAATAAACACGACATGAAAAGGAAATAACAGCGGCCTCTAGAGGCCAAAACAGTCCTAGTCCTAACACAGTAATTCTAAGCTCCCTTTATGATCTACATCACATGATACGACAGTGAAGAGTTCAGTGGCCCATAAAAATTTGCATGTAGCCAAATGGTGCATTCTAAGTCCAGGAAGGAAGTCAGGGTGATATCAGTGAGAGGGTCATTCAGATCTATATCTGCCAGCGGATAAAGAAATGGACGGATATGAAGCAAAGAGGAATAGGTGTGGAAAGACGCAAAAGTTCAACAAAGACACATCCTATTCCTTTAGTATGCAGCCAAATTTTGTTGCTAACTCACACCAGGAAGTACTACTTAGGAGCAGAGGTGGACAAAGTACCAACTTCATTACTTAAGTCAAAGTACAGATCACACTGGTCAAATGTTACTCCAATACAAGTGAAAGTTGTACAGTCAAATTTTTACTTAAGTTAAAGTACTGAAGTACTTGCTTTTAAAAATACTTAAGTATTAAAAGTACATTTTCTGTCAATGCATCATTGTATTATTGCCACAAAGCTTACAAAACCTAATGCCATTACCAAAGACAGAAATGTGAATTCACAAAATGAACACATGCTGTGCCATCATGATGGTTTAATGTTAAGCTAGCTAGTCAGTGAAGCTCCACCTGACATGCTAGCAAACTCTTTTCAAACTCATATTGGGTAGCTAATGCTCATCTCATCTCATCTCATTATCTCTAGCCGCTTTATCCTGTTCTACAGGGTCGCAGGCAAGCTGGAGCCTATCCCAGCTGACTACGGGCGAAAGGCAGGGTACACCTTGGACAAGTCGCCAGGTCATCACAGGGCTGACACATAGACACAGACAACCATTCACACTCACATTCACACCTACAGTCAATTTAGAGTCACCAGTTAACCTAACCTGCATGTCTTTGGACTGTGGGGGAAACCGGAGCACCCGGAGGAAACCCACGCGGACACGGGGAGAACATGCAAACTCTGCACAGAAAGGCCCTCGCCGGCTACAGGGCTCGAACCCAGGACCTTCTTGCTGTGAGGCGACAGCACTAACCACTACACCACCGTGCCGCCGTAGCTAATGCTACCAGATAAAATCATGTTAGCGTAACTCCGTTTTTACATGCTAACTAACAGTGTCCAAGTTAACTAGCTATGTGTAAACATTAGCCATGGACAAGGCTATGGCAACTTGGTGGGCAAATCCATAGAAAGTCATGTGACTAACCAGACTGCATACCTATTGCAACGTTATCGCAAGCTCTAAAAGCACAGACAACTTTGTTGCTTAGTTTAGTTTAGTTTAATAGAGTTCGTCATAAATTCATACAAAGCTGATTGACAGGCGAAAATTACAGGATGAATAGTCCCAATTGACAATTTTCCCTTGCACAAATACAAAAACGTAAAAATATTGTTGCTGATAAACTATGAAAATATATAAACAAATTACTGTATGTATACAATGCTGAAACAACGATTAAAAAACATTAAGGCTTTCAGGCTTGTTGCAGGCTTTCTCTTGGAATAAAACGTTTATATACTTCAATATGCTTCTGCAGGTTGGTCAGCGAGTTTTTGTAGGCCGTGATGTGGTTCGTTTTCGGCAAACAAAGCAAACATTTAAAACGAAATGAATCTTTAATCCTTTCAGAAAACTGAAACATGGGTTCATGGGCCATGGGTGTGAGTGCATTCCCCAGAAGAACCCCTTCCTTCAATTCTGCCATCAACTTAAAATCATTGAACTTGATTTTATACAGTCTATGGACGACATGACCCTAGTGATTACTGATCGGCTGTCTCAGTGTCACCTGCGAACAAACCAATCATGTTTTAGAAAAGAAAAGAAACACATATCCACTTTCAAAGCTGCTTCATAGTAACGAGCAACGAGGACCTTGACAGAAATGTAGTGGAGTGAAAAGTACGATATTTGCCTTTCAGTGAAGTTAAAGTCATAAGTTTCCAAAAAAAAAAAAATACTCAAGTAAAGTACAGATACTCAAAAAGTGTACTTAAGTACAGTACTCAAATAAATGTACTTCATTACTGTCCACCTCTGCTTGGGAGTCAGTGTTTGTTGGCAAAGGGTGTGTGTGCGAGTGAAATGACTGAGTACATAACCTGAAAGGAACAAACAGGGAATAGGTAATAGAAATAGCACTTAGTCATCACGGATTTCAATTTACAACACAGCTCCACGCCATCTTCCTTCTCCTTTTCACTTTCGTCTGTTGGTTCCTATGGTGCTCCAGGAGAGGGAATGGCAGGAGGTGGGGGTTGGGGGAGGGCCTCTGCTGCCTGGTCGGTCCACATGAGCTGGCTCCATTACGCTGATGGGGTTTTTATTAAATTAGCTAAAACAGTCTATGGATGACTCCTTCACCAGGGGCAGCAAGATTGAGAGAGAGAGAGAGAGAGAGAGAGAGAGAGAGAGAGAAAGGGACAGACTCAATCACATTTGTCCTTATCTCATTAGTGAAGGCAGGACAGAGGAAAGCATATTATTCTTTATCACTAGGAAAAGAGAAGGGGTCATAAATAGCCACATATAGTAGATATGGGGATGGGGATGGGCAGGAAGAGGTGGGGAAGACAGTTGAGCAGGTGACAACAGTGACAATTTGTCATCATCTGGCCAAGTGATAGCATGCTACAGTTTATTGGTTGGCAAAAGGAATTTGTAAATTGGTTGTGTGCTTTTCTATCTCAGCCGGTGTGTGTTAATCAGAGGGCGTAGGTTGGGGAGACGCTATAACAAGCAGTCATGCGGGCAGCATGCTCAGCTCTTTTACTGGTATAGTTTTATAAAGAGATTCCCAGCTGGGAGAACTTAGTCTCGCAAGACAGACTTCTCGACAGCCTCTTCGCAAATAAGCAATTGACATTTTCTCCTAGTCTGTTGGCAAACATGCAGGATTATCTCATTTAACCACCACAAATTGCTTCAAACTAAAGTCTTTCACAGCTTTTTTTTTTGTGTGTGGCAGTTTTCAAAAGTTTGTGCACAGATTTGCAACCTTCAAGATCCTGAAGCTTGTGACCAGAAAAGTGTACAAATTATATTAGCTCTGTGGCACCTAAATAATAAAGGGTTGAGTCTGTAATAACTTTGTGTTTTACCTTTTGTACACTTTGCAGGTCACAAGCTTCAGAAGCTTAAAGGTTACTGGTTATTTCCACATCCTAGTATACACATTTCTGTGCAGTCGCACTAAAAACAAATGTTTGAATATTGTGATGTTATAAGCATCACAATATTCAGAACATTTCTTCTTCCATCCCTACCAAATGTAAACGTAAAGCTGTTATCTGACTCAGCCATATTCTTATAGTGTGCTGGCTAGATCACTATCCCAGGTAAGAGTGACCGAAAGTTTAAAATATGGGATTGGCTACTGGATAGACCATGTACCTCCTTCCAATAGTTAATTTACATTACAGGCATTTAGCAGACACTCTTATCCAGAGCAATGTACAACATACCCAGAGCAGCAGTTGGAGGTTAGGTGCCTTGCTCAAGGGCACTTCAGCTATTCCTGCTGGTCCAGGGAATTGAACCAGCAACCTTTTGGTCCCAAAGCTGCTTCTCTAACCATTAGATCATGGCTTCCCCATGAATTCCTGATTTTGGGGAAATTTCAGGAATTCAGTTCAGTTCCATTTTATTTGTCATATATATGTTAACACAGGGTCAACTTTACAATGAAATGCGGTGGATGAGATAAGAACCAGAAGCAAGTCTTTCAGCACTGGAGCCTTACAGGAGTTTAACAGTACACTGTCAGAAACAGGGGTCCAATAGAAGTCAATTTCTGTCCCCCAAGGTACAGTCTATACTAACGTATCACCTAGGGCTCATTATTGTACCTCAAGGTAACTATGTGTACCTTTTTAGGGCCAAAAAGGTACATATATGTTCCCAAGTAGTCTATAAAGAGTACAGATAAGTACCTTAGAGAGGGCACTGCCCCAGTGACAAGCCAATGTACCCCTGAAGGTTCAATAATGTACTTTATTTTCTGAGAGTGTATCACAATATAGACATTCCAAGTCCTAAATATAAAATAGAAGTACAATTAAAGTAAAAATAGACATATAAATAATTAAAAGTCATATGGGAAAGTATGTGCATGCATTATCTCAGAGGGGAGTGTGGGGAAGGGGGTGTAGTGCAAGCTCCAGTATTTCACAATGGAGAAAGTGATATGTGCGACTACCAATAATTGCACATTGTTGAAGGACAAATTAAATACTAACCGAGTAAACAGAGTTTTGTGAAATGTTGGTAAACATGTGATATCTTGGTAAACAGTGCAGGCGATACAGTGCAGTGTGGAATATACAGACTTGGGGAACTTTCCTCAAGAAGACATACGTAGACCCAATGACACTATTGGATGTCTTTCATTTCTGGAGACTAACAATAAGCAGCATGACTTTCATATCTCTGGCATGATATGATTATGAAATAGCCAAGTGTTCTGCTTTTTAAAATTTCAAAAATGAAATCAAATACTTCCCCCAGTAGCCAAAGGATGTGAAACTGTGACTGCATCAGGAATGAGACACACGCCATCAGTTGTGAAATGTGTCATTGTCCCAAGAACACTGAAAGACTATTGCTCTGCATATTGACTCATCCTCCAAATATTTTGATGTGTATTTCTCCACTTTTTGTATAGCACAACTGAGCTAACAGACAATGATGACCAAATGACGTATATATTGCACGTGTCACTGTATGTAAAAGAATAAAACATAATGGGGTGAGATGTTATAGCAAAATAATCACAAATGAGGTGGTATGATGCGTCCTGATGTGAACACCATCAAGATGATTATTTTCCAATAACAGCACACCCAAAGGAATTCCTCTTATACCACAGCAATTTGCCAGCGATCACAGTTTTTTAATCTAATAACAGTTTTTAACAATTTATACAGTTTATTTAGACATCCGTGAGACATGTTAGTTCTTGGTTCTTTTGGACCAATCATAATCAGAAATGTAACAGGGCTTAGGTACTGTATGAGTGCTCAATAACTTTGCTAGCATTATATTCTTTCCATGTTTCATGGAAGAAGATAATGGGGGCAACCAGGGCCTGAAGGTCAGAGAAGCAGCCTTAAGCCCAAAGGGTTATTGGCTCAATTCCTGGGACTGGCAGGAAAAATGTGAGGGAGTGAATGAACAGCACTTTCCCCTCCCTCTGTATCATGGCTGAAGTGCCCTTGAGCAAGGCACCTAACCCCCAACTACTTCCCGGGTGCTGTAGCATAGCTGCCCACTGCTCTGGGTATGTGTGGGTGCTCAGCTTCAGATGGGTTAAATACAGAGGAGGAATTTCACTGTGCTTGAGTGTATACCTGTATGTGACAAATAAAGGCTTCTTCTTATATTTCTGGCCAATGTATATTTGTTTCGGTAGTACAATAAAGAAAGCCAGGCATGACAATAACACAAACTGTAAATTTAGTTGAACCAAAGAGAGGGACAGCGTGAAAGAGAAGAGAGAGAGAGAGAGAGAGAGAGAGAGAGAGAGAATGTCACTGGAATGTATTATTATCAGTGCAGACAATGATGCCAGCATCTTTCAGCTTTCGTAAACAACACTGCCTCACTCAATTAAGTTAAGAACAAACAACAGAACAACAGTGGCAAGGGTTACGTGGAGGGCAATAATGACAGCCTTGCTGGCAAACAGTCTGATTCTGGCGTCTGTGGCCTATGCCAAACACCGGGGGGCTTGTCTGAGTCCTGTATACCCCATTACAAGACAGAGAAGCTCTATTTGCTTGTGAGTTCATGATGAATTGTACACCAAACAGACCAGACAGGACAAAGTAAGACCAGGTAATGTTAATTTCTTTCTTCCAAGAGTATCATGAGTATTATTAAACATATAATCCAGTTCAATTGTTTTCACTGTGCATGGTCGAGAGTGCTATGTCATATTATAGAGTCTGGCTTCCCTGCTACTAAATACTGTCTGTTAAAACATCCATAAACATGCATGCTTTACGCCGCTTAGGGCTCATCTATTATCCATGTCTAATATTAAAGCAGCAATGAGACCAAAAACAAAAAGCAAATAAAATACACCTGGTTAAAAAGGCCAATTCATTTGAATAGAAAAGAAAGTGGGACATGAAAAAAAAACTTTCCTCAGGATGCACTGACATTTTGGCCACGTAAATGCTTCAATGGACACAAATTACATTTAGTGTTTAAATTAATTTAGCTAAAAAAATTACCGAAAATGTTGCCCTGGGGCGGCACGGTGGTGTAGTGGTTAGCGCTGTCGCCTCACAGCAAGGAGGTCCGGGTTCGAGCCCTGTGGCTGGCGAGGGCCTTTCTGTGTGGAGTTTGCATGTTCTCCCCGTGTCCGCGTGGGTTTGCTCCGGTTTCCCCCACAGTCCAAAAACATGCAGGTTAGATTAACTGGTGACTCTAAATTGACCGTAGGTGTGAATGTGAGTGTGAATGGTTGTCTGTGTCTATGTGTCAGCCCTGTGATGACCTGGCGACTTGTCCAGGGTGTACCCTGCCTTTCGCCCGTAGTCAGCTGGGATAGGCTCCAGCTTGCCTGCGATCCTGTAGAACAGGATAAAGCGGCTACAGATAATGAGTTGAGATGAGATGTTGCCCTGATTATCACGAGGAGGTTTCTTGCACTGTACATATTTTATTCATCAACTGAATTGATGAATGTTTTATTCATTGATAAGTACAAATTAATATTTTTTATACTATTGTCAAAGGCTATATACATTATTACAATTTATGTGATGGTAAAAGCACTAATTACTGCAAGCTAGCCTAGTGGTTAGTGTGTCCACCTCTTGACTGGGAGATCGTGAGTTCTACTTGCAGTCAGGTCATACCAAAGACTATTATAAAAAATTGTACCTATTGGCAAGGTGCACTGTAATACAGCTGCGAGTAGGGAGTCAAACTCTTACGGTTACCAGACAACTAGCCCCCCCACCCCACTGTAACTCTAGCTCTATGAGAGGCCGAGGGCTACAGAAGCAGAGATTGGTGTCTCCCAATGTGCCTTAAGGGCCTGGTTAGTACTGGGATGGGAGACTGCCTGGGAAGACCAGGTCCTGGCATGTAAGGGACTTTGACTTTAAAAAATACTAATTAGGAATACTTAAGAAAAAAAAAACCCAGCTCTTAATTTTCAATTTTTTGATCCAGACTGCCCTGGATTTTGGTTTGCGCCAAGAATGCTCATTTTTTTGTAAAACCAGACCAGAATGGAGGAACCAGAACCCACTAATTCAATATTTTCTATTAAATAAAACCTAGCTAACTCAATGTTCCCAAGACATTTCTTCCTAAATCAAATGACACCCCAATCACCTGATTTTCACCCTTAAACAGTGAAGAACTAGAAGGGCACACGGTAGAGTGCATACCTCCACCAAGCCATATCTTATCAATGTCAAAATCAAATCACTTGAATCTAGGATAATACTAAAGTTGTCCACCAAATTTCATCCAAATCCATTCACTACTTTTTGAGTTACATTGGGAAAAGACAAAAAAAAAAAAATCCTGGATTCACATACATATCCAGATTTGCATCAAAATCTAATCAGTTGTTCCTTGACCCATGGCTCACCTTTCCTCAAAATTTCATCAAAATCTGTTTACTCCTTTTTGAGTTACATTGGGAACAGGTGAACAAACAAACAAAAAAAACAAACAGAAGTGAAAACATAACCTCTTCCAACAAAGTTGGTGGAGGTAAAAATCCAGTGTAAACTGATGGCGTAAACATACAGTGCATGACTACGTTGTCAGGTCTCTTGCTTCCAGCATTCGTTCTCATCTTTCTGGTCTTATTTTAAACAGCCGTTTGTTCTGTAAACAATACCTGAGCCTGTCACTCCTCAGGGTCACCAAGGTAAAGTCCACAGTACAGAGGACTACACACACCACACAGGAGTAAATAACGCATGGCATCGTGGGAAGGGACTCCCAGGTTAATAATCAAATAGCAGCAGGATTTTGCAATTGGACACGCTTTCTCTGCGTTTGTCTTTTTTATGATGGCCGGGCAGGGCTTGGTTCCTTTGAAGGCGAGATCAGAGAGAGGTAGACTCCATAGGCCTGAGTGGTGGCAGTAGGATCCATTACACCGGCCATGACCTCACAGGCAAAGCACGGCATCTGTGTGATTGCTCCATTAGAGCGAGCTGAAACTCACGTGCAGGCTTTTATTGAGAGCAGGGCAGAGGTCAAAGGCACACACATCAAAAAAAGAGAGCTTTCTTCCCACCCCTGTCTTTACTGCTTACTGCCATTCTTAAGTGAGAGAAATGGATATGTATGTACGTAAGTGTAGGTGTGTGTGAGAAAAGAGAGAAAGATAAACAGACAAAATTTGTGAGACATGACAAAAAACAATCAGAAAATTATAGCAATAAAAGGAGACAGCTGAAAATGAGACAAAATAAGTTGATCTTTGCTGACACCTTTACCTCTTAAAGTTTCTGACTGCAATGTTGAATTCTGGGCAAAATGTTGTGTTTCTGTTGCTGTTGAATTTTCGAGATGTTTCGCTGCTGCACACATCATGTATCCTGTGTGTAAATGTTTTGCCAAGATAAAATGCGTCCCACATTTTCCGATTCTGGAGATTGCCAAAGCGTGTTTGTTTGCCCTACTTTTAACCACAACAAGTCGGCATGGGCAAACATGGTGGACTCCGCTCTCCCGCCAGCTAAAAGCCAGCAGAAAAGGAAAGGAAAGCCTGCCTAGTGAGTGCAACTGCAAGATAGAGCAAGGTTAGATGATGTCATTTTACTGGACAGATAATTAAATCATTCTAGCTAGTGTTTAGCTATCTTAGCCTTAGAATGAATGGTCTTGACTCCATGGTAGCAAGTATGGAGTTATACACCTAATGTTTTGATCTTACACAGAAAGAAACAGTAACACAAAAGGAGTAACATCTCATCTCATCTCATTATCTCTAGCCGCTTTATCCTGTTCTACAGGGTCGCAAGCAAGCTGGAGCCTATCCCAGCTGACTACGGGCGAAAGGCGGGGTACACCCTGGACAAGTCGCCAGGTCATCACAGGGCTGACACAGAGACACAGACAACCATTCACACTCACATTCACACCTACGGTCAATTTAGAGTCACCAGTTAACCTAACCTGCATGTCTTTGGACTGTGGGGGAAACCGGAGCACCCGGAGGAAACCCATGCGGACACGGGGAGAACATGCAAACTCCTCACAGAAAGGCCCTCGTCGGCCACGGGGCTCGAACCCAGACCTTCTTGCTGTGAGGTGACAGCGCTAACCACTACACCACCGTGCCGCCCAAAGGAGTAACAGAAAAAATATATATTCGTCTTTTGTTTCATGGATCTATTCGCAAATGTCAACCGCAAATTACATCCCCGTGACTCAAAATTCTCCGAGGTTGATGCAGAGTTACAATGTTCTCCATGTGTCGCCTTCTTGGTGTGATGCAGTTCCGTGGTTATGCTAATTAGTTCAAGTGTTTGGCTGTTTCCATAGGGCCATATTACTTACCTCAAAAGGTAGGAAAATGGTCCCAAAATGGAGGAAAGCGACCCTCAGCACGTCAAAATGATCACATCTTGTCTGCATGATATTGTTTGTTCTTGCGGGACATAAGAAAATGCCATGCACAATAAAAAAAAAATTCAAAATTTCAGATGACTTTGCAGTCAGCACCTTGAAGCTACATTAGAAATTTGTTTAGTTTTGCTTGAGTTAGCAATTTAGCCATGACGTAGAAATGGAGATTGGCGCCGCCTAATGCGCCATATGGTGCAGGAAGGACTTTAGACTTAGCATTTTAGATATGGCTAGCAATACCATCGTGAAAACAAGGAAACATCGGAGTATGTTAGCTCTGCTTCTGGTGGTACAAAATCAAGTTTTCTATAAACACAAAGTTTTATAATTTACAATCTATTTTTGCTATGAAAAACTATTTAAAAAAATAACTTAGCTGCTAGCAAGCTAGTTAGCTTGCCAATCAAAAACAATAAAAAACCAAACAAACTACAATATAGCGATTCCATCACATCCAGCCTCCTCAATGACTATGTACCATGCCATCTCTCTCTCTCTCTCTCTCTCTCTCTCTCTCTCTTATTGAATAATGTATAGTCATGGCAGGAAGTATTATCTAAAATATCATACCTACACCCTGCTACAATTAGCTTGTCCTCCATTTTGGATCTTCTGTCCTAGATCATCCCTTGAGAGAAGCTGCAAATGTGTCAAACCTCATCATAATTGAGCTTGCCATGAAACTTGAGTCACGAAATGTATCCACCGTAGATGTCTATGACACAAACATTTGATCGAGACTAATCTAGTTAAATGAATTGAATTTTACTGTGAAGAATTTCACTGACAAAGTCTGGAATGATTGGCCCTTTATATTGTGTATATTGTGTGCTGCGGTCAAAATAATGAAGTGATTTCATTTCATTTCATTATTTCTGTAATTGTCTATCTTGATGATAATACTCCTATTATTTGAGAAACAAACATGAATAAAAAATAGATACACAGTACCATCAATTCCAGCCTCGGTACTAACTGTGTGCTATACCAGGTCTTTTTATTGAATAATTTATAATAATGGCAGGAAGTATTATAGTGGAGTCAAGCTCCATACTTGGTAATGCAACGACTTGATTTTTGATGGCTTTTGCAACTGTATGACACCCATGTACTACCACAGGGAACCTGGTCATAAGTGCAAGGCAACGTATCTCATAAACACTTGACCACCGGACAATGAAATTTGTATCATTATTTACATAAGATAGGTTTTTATCCAGCACTTATTTTTAATTTGCTTTTTAAAAAATAACATGGGATTCTTTACCAACACATTTTCTGATAAATATTCACAACAGTTTTATATAAAGCTAGTTAAAACAGTTTTATTAGTCTACTAGCTTGTTGGACAGTTGTAACCAGACAACTGTTTGACATCAAGTTTGAAATATCAGGATTGCAGCTTGAACCCTTGGAGCTCATACACTGTATTCAGTCGAAGAGGATGTTTTCCAGTAGTTTTTTTTTCCCCTGAAGGTTTTTATCCTCCTGTTTTTTTTCATAGCAGGCAACATATCTTTGTATTGTGTGCTTTTTTACCTGAACGATTTCTCACTCTGCACACTCGTAAAAATAATTATTGGAAAGTTCAATAGCAATTATGAGCATCTTTCCTTAGCGTTAGATCATCTAAACCTACCACAGATCAATATTGATTAGTTCTTATGTCCAATAATATTGGATTGTAACTATATACGAGATCATCAATGACAGCGTAGCTCACTCCGGCCCCGTTTAGTCCAGAAGGAACAATCTAAAGTGGGCCACCTTGCACAAAAATTGTTGCAAGCTATATACACTATATACAAACTATATATAGAAGCTATATACACCCTAGGAATACTGACCTATTTGCCAGAAAGAATCCAAAATGGCGAGGAATAGACCAAGAAGAAGCGATTTTTGTTGAACTGCTCATTAAGGCTTAATTAGTCCATAACTTCATTAATAATTGTAATTAAGCAAATCTGGGTAGAAGTTATATGCAACCTAGGTATCCCTACCTTCATGCCAGAAAGAATCAAAATTGGTGAAGAATGGAGAGAGAAGAAGCAATTTTCATGAAATGTGGATGATGCTGGACAGACGACGGACAACAGACGACAGACAACGGACGACAGACGGACAGCATATGATGGTATAATACATGATGGTATCATTGCCTATCAGCCGGTTGAGCTAATAATGATGTAAAGTGAGAGCGCTGGTTCACTGCTGTCCACCAGGCACCCAGCAGAGTCACACCATAATAAATGTCATGGTGTTGTTTCTAGCGCATGGCATGTGGTGTCAAAGAAAGGAATAAATATGTATTCGTAATTGCGATGCATATCTCATTATTGGTATCACTGTCACAAGACAATGCAGCAATTTATTGATGTAAAATACACGAAACTACAGAATTAGATGGATCATATGCTATAATATGATTATTCTATTCAGGTTGATTTTGTGCCATTGTAAATATTTTGCTCATACACTCATCAGGAGCTCCGCTTTTAGGCAGTTCTTAAATATCTATATTATATTGTGCAATCTGCTACAGTTAGCTTTTGGATTTTTCATGCTTGTGCCAACTTAACATGGTACAAAAATGCTTTACTTTTAATATTTCAATGTGTCTGTATCTATATGTCTGTTTGACCTAGTAGTTCTTTTCTTTGCTCAAATCTGACTGACAGGAAAACCACAGGCATGATTCAGATTAAGCATCACAGTTACCGGATATTACTTCCATCCTCAAATGAACTAATGCATTCAAGTATGTCAACAGGGAATACTAGATGTTTTTTGACGCAGTAAACTTTATGGCACACACTCTGTCCCTCTGGAACAGTGCCGGAAGTGAAGTCACCCACAACTTTTCCAACAGGAAAATGAAACTTGTCAAATGTGACCCCCCCTTTTCCTCCCTCCCTCATTTCTCTGTCTTCCTTGGGGGCATAAGAAGAGGGGGGAACAGGAAGCCCATTCATTGTTCTGAGTGATTTCAGAGCTCTCGCTTCATACAGCCCAGCCCCACCATTCATCTAAATAGAGTGCTGATGTAAGCGTGCCAGCCATGACAAGTGTCACATTATGAGTTCCTCTTCAGGCTTTCTTCCTTTATCTTTCAATAGTATTAGTACATCTAGTTCCACAGAATGAATGTGGGATATAAAAAGCTCACATACAAGTCCAGTGTACAATCAGTGTAATGTCCTTTTCACTGCTATACACCAATTTTGAAGTAATGAATGTGTTTATACAGTATATGGCTGCCAAGCCAGAAAATCCCTTCCTGTAATGCTCCACCAACAGGAACATAACCACAGGGGGAATTCTCTGACAAGCTTCAGGCATCTTCACAGAAACAAAGGAGATGCAAATGTACTTAAAAACGATTGTATGAAATAAACAAAAGTTAAAAGCACTGATGTGTACCAGTAGCTCAACAGGACATGGTCAATGAGATCAGCACAAGGACAAGAAGCTCAAGCTCATTCATCAGCAGTCTGTTAGTGAAGATTTCAGTGAGCCCTTGTTGCCCTACAAGCTGAACTGTACCGTTCTTGGCAAACACACAGGCATGACAATGCAGTCAGCATTTCCATTCATTAGCCCTACAGCTGTGTTAATTAAAATCTAAAAGGCTGAAAGTCAAACAAGGTTGAACAAAGGAATTATGATTATGCATAAACAAGCTACTACAATCTACAACTAGAAGGGCACTCGGTGGCGTGCATACCTCTGCCAAGCCAAATATTATCCACATCAAAATCAAATCACTTGATCCTAGGATAATACTAAAGCTGTACACCAAATTTCATCGATATCCGTCCAGTACTTTTTGAGTTATATTGGGAACAGACAAAAAAATCCCGGATCCAAATACATATCTGGATTTGCATCAACATCTACTCAATTGTTCCTTGGCCCATGGCTCACCTTTTCTCAAAATTTCATCAAAATCCATTTAGTACTTTTTGAGTGATGCTGGGAACAGTCAAACAAACAAAAGGAGGCGAAAACATAGCCTCCTCCAACAAAGTTGGTGGAGGTGATTAAACAACTAGAAACCTATGAAGATGAACCACGTACATTTTAGATCTGTTTTTAAAAATACAGTGATGCTTGAAAGTTTGTGAACCCTTTAGAATTTTCTATATTTCTGCGTAAATATGACCTAAAACATCATCAGATTTTCACATAAGTCCTAAAAGTAGATAAAGAGAATCCACTTAAACAGATGAGACAAAAATATTGTACTTGGTCATTTATTTATTGAGGAAAATGATCCAATATTACATATCTGTGTGTGGCAAAAGTATGTGAACCTCTAGGATTAGCAGTTAATTTGAAGGTGAAATTAGAGTCAGGTGTTTTCAGTCAATGGGATGACAATCAGGTGTGAGTGGGCACCCTGTTTTATTTAAAGAACAAGGATCTATCAAAGTCTGATCTTCACAACACATGTTTGTGGAAGTGTATCATGGCACGAACAAAGGAGACTTCTGAGGACCTTATAAAAAGCGTTGTTGATGCTCATCAGGCTGGAAAAGGTTACAAAACCATCTCTAAAGAGTTTGGACTCCACCAAACCACAGTCAGACAGATTGTTTACAAATGGAGGAAATTCAAGACCATTGTTACCCTCCCTAGGAGTGGTCGACCAACAAAGATCACTCCAAGAACAAGGCGTGTAATAGTCAGCGAGCTCACAAAGGACCCCAGGGTAACTTCTAAGCAACTGAAGGCCTCTCTCACATTGGCTAATGTTAATGTTCATGAGTCCACCATCAGGAGAACACTGAACAACAATGGTGTGCATGGCAGGGTTGCAAGGAGAAAGCCACTGCGCTCCAAAAAGAACATTGCTGCTCATCTGCAGTTTGCTAAAGATAATGTGGACAAGCCAGAAGGCTATTGGAAAAATGTTTTGTGGACGGATGAGACCAAAATAGAACTTTTTGGTTTAAATGAGAAGTGCTATGTTTGGAGAAAGGAAAACGCTGCATTCCAGCATAAGAACCTTATCCTGTCTGTGAAACATGGTGGTAGTATCATGGTTTGGGCCTGTTTTGCTGCATCTGGTCCAGGACGGCTTGCCATCATTGATGGAACAATGAATTCTAAAGGAATTCTAAAGGAAAATGTCAGGACATCTGTCCGTGAACTGAATCTCAAGAGAAGGTGGGTCATGCAGCAAGACAATGACCCTAAGCACACAAGTCGTTCTACCAAAGAATGGTTAAAGAAGAATAAAGTTAATGTTTTGGAATGGCCAAGTCAAAGTCCTGACCTTCATCCAATTGAAATGTTGTGTAAGGACCTGAAGTGAGCAGTTCATGTGAGGAAACCCACCAACATCCCAGAGTTGAAGCTGTTCTGTACGGAGGAATGGGCTAAAATTCCTCCAAGCCGGTGTGCAGGACTGATCAACAGTTACCGGAAATGTTTAGTTGCAGTTATTGCTGCACAAGGGGGTCACACCAGATACTGAAAGCAAAGGTTCACATACTTTTGCCACTCACAGATATGTAATATTGGATCATTTTCCCCAATAAATAAATGACCAAGTATAATATTTTTGTCTCATCTGTTTAACTGGGTTCTCTTTATCTACTTTTAGGACTTGTGTGAAAATCTGATGATGCTTTAGGTCATGTTTATGCAGAAATATAGAAAATTCTAAAGGGTTCACAAACTTTCAAGCACCACTGTAGCCATGAAGACTACATGTTTAATGTTCTCTTGAACACTATTACAAAGGTTAAGGAATAAGTAATAGAAAAACTTATTCCAGCTGAGCAGTGAGTGATGCTCAGGATAAACAATAGCACTTATAATGTGCCACACTGCTTCAGGAGCTCAGCCAGATATTCCAGAACCAAACATTTTAGGAAATCATAAGCAGGACATTGTAGTCCATGTGAGGCTTCAAAGGATGCCACTGTAGACTTATGCTGCAATCCATTGTACTCTGAATTCAGAATGTCAGTTTTTCCCAGTTCTAGTGCTTCAGAAAAAAAAAAAAATAGTCCATAGCATATGGCAAGCTAGCATGTATGCATATGTAAGCTCTAATCAAGACCATCCATAACCGCTTATCCTGTGCAGGGTTGCAAGCAAGCTGGAGTCTATCCCAGCTGACTATGGGCGAGAGGCGGGGTACACCCTGGACAAGTCACCAGATCATCACAGGGCTGGCACATAGAGACAAACAACCATTCACACTCACATTCACACCGACAGTCAACTTAGATCCACCAGTTAGCCTAACCTGCATGTCTTTGGACTGTGGGGGAAACTAGAGCACCCGGAGGAAACCCACGTAAACACAGGGAGAACATGCAAACTCCACACAGAAAGGCCCCTGTCAGCCACTGGGCTCGAACCCAGAACCTTCTTGCTGTGAGGCAACAGTGCTACACCACCGTGCCGCCTCTAGTCAAGTCAAGTCAGTTCATTTGAATAGCAATTTTAACAACAGACATTGTTGCAAAGCAGCTTGACAGAAAAATAAAGACTTTTAATATATGAAGTAATTTTATCCCTAATAAACTTATTTATCTCTGATGAGCAAGCCTGAGGCAACGGTAGCAAGGAAAAACTCCCTCTGACGACAGGAAGAAGAAACCTTGAGAGGACCCAGACTCAAAAGGGAACCCATCCTCATCTGGGTGATAACAGACTGCATGGGCAAACAGTGCAACAATTTAAGAATAACATTTCTCAATGTAAAATTGCAAAGAATTTGGGGATGACATCATCTATGCTACACATTATCATTAAAAGATTCAGAGAATCTGGAGAAATCTCTGTATGCAAGAGACAAGGCTGAAAACTGACATTGGATGCTTGTGATCTTCAGGCCCTCAGGCGACACTGCATTAAAAGCAGAGCTGTATCTGTAGTGGAAATCACTGTATGGGCTCAGGGACACTTCAGAAAACCATTGCCTGTGAAAACAGTTAATTATAGCATCCACAAACGCAAGTTAAAACCAGAAAAACAATATCCAGAAACACCGCCACCTTCTCTGGGCCCGAACTCTTTTACGATGGACTGAGGCGAAGTGGAAAATTGTCCTGAGGTCTGATGAATCAAAAGTAGAAATTCTTTTTAGAAATCATGGACACCACGTCCTGCAGGCTAAAGAGGAGAGGGACCATCCGGCTTGTTATCAGTGCACAGTTCAAAAGCCAGTATCTGTGATGGTATGAGGGTGCATTAGTGCACATGACATGGGTAGCTTGTACATCTGGGAAGGCATCATTAATACTGAATGATATATACATGTTTCAGAGCAATATGCTGCCATCCAGACAAAATCTTTTTCAGGAAAGGCCTTCCTTCTTTCAGCAAGACAATGCCAAACCGCATATATTTTTTACAAAAAACAATAACATTTCTCAGTTTCAACTTTTGATATGTTGTCTTTGTACTATTTTCAATGAAATATAGGGTTTCCATGATTTGCAAATGATCATATTCTGTTTTTATTTACAGTTTACACAGTGTCCCAACTTTTTTGGAATTGGGGTTGTATTCTAACCATATCCACAGGACCAAGCGATAGATCACTAATCAGTTTAATGCTAAATCGGTTCTATGATGATTCCAAAAACAAGACTGAATACGCAATCTTAGATAGAAAAAGTGTGGACAGAGACTGCAGAGATTATTTGCATTGTAACATGACCTTTGAATACAGCCTCCTGTGTTCAGCAGAGTGATTTGTGTACTTGTCTGCGGTCTGTATGCATCCTCAGTTCCCTCTAATCTTCTTCATTTTACTCAGCCACACTTACCTCACCACTGGAGCTAAGAAAAAAGGACAATTCATGCTACTGTAAGTCAGTGTGACCCCAACCACCCCGGAGGTCATCGTGCTAATGAATCCCATTGATTCTTTCACTACGCCTACACACACGCTAAGTCTCCACACACACGTCTCATGCATGCCTTTCTACACAGCCAAACTCTGATACAAGATAAATGTGTAGTGTGTGTGTGTGTGTGTGTGTAAAGTGCAGTATGTGTTTGTCATTTAGACAATTTCTGACACTGATCAAACCGACAACATTAAACATAGGCACAAATATGGATGAACAAAACTGTATTTTTGCAAAAAAAAAAAGAAAATATTTATCATCAATAACTGGTCATTACTCTGGTCAAGGTCACAGTGGATCCCATGCGAGGCAGATGTACACCCTGGACTAACACATGCATAATTATGCTCCTTTGGGAAATGTATGTTATATTTCATACAATTTTTCACAACTTTTATATACAGTGCATGTGATTTTTTTCACAATTCATTTATTTTCACTTTTTTTTTCAAACGATTCATTTACTCATTATTTTTTCAGGTTATTCATTTATTTTCACATAACTTTTCCCCCCAGATAACTCATTCTCATGTATGATTAATACACACTATGATTTTCATATTCATTTATTATGCCTCCGCCACCTTAAGGTGCATGAGGCATTATGTTTTCGGGTTGTCCATCCGTGCATGCGTCCATGCATGCGTCTGTCCCAAAACCTTGTGAACGCGATATCTCAAAGGCTAATGAAAGGAATTTCACCAAACTTTCACCATTTGTGCGCTTTGGGACAAACATGAACTGATTAGATTTTGAGATGAGATGAGGTTAAAAGGTCACAGGTCAAGATTACTGTGAGGTCAAATGTCCATCCCCAAACGTTGTGAACACCATATCTCAAAGACTAATGAAAGGAATTTCACCAAACTTTCACCATTTGTGCACTTTGGGACAAAGATGAAATGATTAGATTCTGAGATCAAAAGGTCTGAGGTCAAGGTCACTGTGAGGTCAAATGTGTGTCCAAAAACCTTGTGACCACAATATCTCCAAGGCCAATGAAAGGAATTTCACCAAACTTTCACCATTTGTGCATTTGGGGACAAAGATAAACTGATTAGATTTTGAGATCAAAAGGTCTAAGGTCAAGGTCACTGTGAGGTCAAATGTGTGTCCAAAAACCTTGTGAACACAATATCTCCAAGGCAAATGAAAGGAATTTCACCAAACTTTCACCATTTTGTGCGCTTTGGGACAAACACGAACTGATTAGATTTTGAGGTTAAAAGGTCACAGGTCAAGATTACTGTGAGGTCAAATGTCCATCCCCAAATCACAACTTAATAAGGCGTGTAGTCTACCAGGCGGAGGCATCCCCATCGACGCCGTTGGCGTCGAGTTCTATCTAGTTTTTACATATGACTTGTGGGTTGATTCATTTGTTTTCATATTTGAGTATTTTTAGAGGAATCATTTATTTACATGTAATTATTTTCATAGATTTTTTTCATATGATTCATTTATTTTCACGTGTTTTTTTCATATGATTCATTTATTTTCATGTGATTTTTTTTCAACTGATTCATTTATTTTCCACACATTTTTTTCATATGGTTCATTTATTTTCACAAACAATTTTCCTCAGATGATTATATGCACATGTAATATTTTTACGATTCATCTGTTTTCACATGATTTTTTTCACATGATTCATTTATATTCACATGTGATTTTTTTCACATGATTCATTTATATTCACATGTGATTTTTTTCATATGATTCATTTATATTCACATGTGATTTTTTCATATGATTCATTTATTTCCATGTGATTTTTTTCATCTGATTCATTTATTTTCCACACGTGTTTTTTTTTCATATGGTTCATTTATTTTCACAAACAATTTTCCTCAGATGATTCATTTATATGCACATGTAATATTTTTAATATTCATCTGTTTTCACGTGATTTTTTTCACATGATTCATTTATATTCACGTGATTTTTTTCATATGATTCATTTATATTCACGTGATTTTCCATATGATTCATTTATATTCACATGTGATTTTTTCATATGATTAATTTATTTTCATGTTTTTTTCATCTGATTCATTTTCTACACGTCATTTTTTCATATGGTTCATTTATATGCACATGTAATATTTTAACGATTCATCTGTTTTCACGTGATTTTTTCATATGATTCATTTATTTTCACGTGAGATTTTCATATGATTAATTTATTCACGTGATTTTTTTATATGATTCATTTATTTTCACATGTGAGTTTTCATCTGATTCATTTATTTTCACAAGCAATTTTCCTCAGATGATTCATTTATTTCTACATGTGATTTTTTAAACATTATTCATTTCCCCCTTTCATGTGTTTTTTTCCCACATGTAATTACATATTACTATTTTAATATATGATTGCATGTAAAAATATATGTGGTTTTTCAGGTAAAGACAAGAGCATCAGTGCGATGCCGAAACAAGAGCCAGAGCTGAGTGCTTTCCTTGTCCTGCCCCTGTGTTGCTTAGCATCTTTGACCTGCTTTAGAAAGATTAAAAATGAGGTCACAGACAATGACAGGGTCAGTTAATGTCTCTTTGGTTTTGAGACTTAATTAAATTTCCCTGGACGTCAATGGAGGAAAGTGGATGTGACAGCTTTAGCCCATTCAGCCACTTGAGATGACGTATAGGTAGAAAACAGAAACCAAGCACTATAAAAGAATACACAATTATGCTGTACATACATATTCTAAAACACTATAGTTATATTCCAATAGAATAAAGATGCTACAATGACCTGTTCATGAACCGACACCCCCCGTCAAGTCTTATCTGCAGGAACCGCACTCCTCTGCAGACTAACATGCAGAAATAGCTGAGCTGAGTTCGCTTGTGTTCAGCAGAACATGACAGCAAAATTGCACTTGTGTTTGCCATCAGAATCTGTTTAGAAAGAGCTTGAGCAGTCCCTGTCATTTGGGATGTTAGTAATTTTCAAGACTGGTGGGACGAATATGAGAGGCTTTGCTTGTGTCTTATTTCAGAAGAGCGCTTCGATGTTATCAAGGATAATTGCAGGAAGCCCATCCTACAGTGCATGCATACAAAATGATTAAGATGTGAGCAGGGACAGGGGAAAGTGTGTACGAGTGTGTTAGTGTCTGTTAGCTTATATAAATGTGGCTGAACAAGCGTGGGTGAACGTTAACTGCCCATCTTGGAGTGGTCCTGGCACAGATGTGCTACAACTGGGGCCAGCTCCATGAGTTTCACTCATCTGGTTTAATAGAGCTCTGAGCTCCGTTGCCATAATGCCGTGTTCTCATTAGCAGGCAGAAAGCCCAGCTCACTTTGCTGTAGTGTGTGTGTGTGTGTGTGTGTGTGTGTGTATGACTGCTCCAGAGCCACATGTTCTCAATGCAGCAGGTTTGGCTTACATATCCAGATTCTGGAAAATCAATCTCATTTATAGTACTCGTAATGATGATGATGATGATGATGATGATGACGACAAAAACAGGCTATTACAAAGACAAGGTCAGAACTGTCTAATTTACCAATTCCTATCTTTTTACCACCTACTGTGCCTGTTTGGGTGCAAGTGAAATTCGTTAGATTATACTGACGCAACATTTATTACTGCCACAGCGACTATGCTGGGGTCAGAATAGCCAGTTGCCATAGCAATTGTGACCATATCCTTTTGTGCTGGAACTAAAACGACAAAGATTTCCCTCCTGGGATTATTCTAACAAGGCTTGACTCCACACATGGGCAACGATTTCCATGTGAACTTAATCCTCAGAGACAGCCAGTTGTAACGACTATACACCAGGGATTGTATGGATCCGGGTCATGGCATCATAATTTGCCTGTAAATATTGTTCCGGCTGCCATGTGGTTGGTGAAATCATCTCTGAAAGCCCTCCACCCACATGCTAAGAGTAGCAAGTTCTGCAGCTGACTGCGCACAAAGCATAGTATGGAGGGAGCCCAGCTGAGTTCAGCATGATCTAACCTCGATTGGGATTTTCCCCTTCATGATGCATTACACTCAGGGAGCACATGCATGTCTTGTGAAATATGTTGTTTGTTTTTTTTTTTTTCCCCCTTATGTGTATGTGTGTTCTTGCATGTACTTGCTAATCAAGATCAATCAACATTGTCATCACAGCTGTAATTAATGTAGGAATGTGTCTGTGCATTAGACTTATTATACATAAATCAGACGAGTGTTTCTTTTCACAGCTGTGCAGTTAATATAAAGTGTATGGGCAGAGGTGTGCAGCAGGTACAAGGAGGAAGACTTGAACACTTGAACCCTTTTTCAGAATTATATCCCATAAAATTCATACAGTCTCCTGACATCAAGCAGAGCAATCCAGGCTTGCTTACATTTTGCAAAGTGAGTTGAGGTCGTTGTCGTCATCATCACTGCCGAATCTGATCCAAGCTTGAGGCGAACCATGCTTAGTTGACTTGGCCAGAATTGCAGCAGTAGAGTGGCCAGTTCCTTTCTGCGCACTCACACCTGTGGGCAATTTAGAGCCACCAGTTAACCTAACCTGCATGTCTTTGGACAGTGGGGGAAACCGGAGCACCCGGAGGAAACCCACACAGACACGGGGAGAACATGCAAGCTCCACACAGAAAGGCCCCCATCGGCCACTGGGCTTGAACCCAGAACCTTCTTCCTGTGAGGCAGCAGTGCTAACCACTGCACCACTGTGAGAACGAGGTAAGAAGGGTATTTTTTCTCTCAATTAACATGTTTTGGATACATTTCGCTATTGACACTATTGTATTGGCATTATCCTGTGAGTTTCGCATTATCCTACTGAAATCCTTCTACTGAAACCCATCCATCCATCCATCCATCCATCCATCCATCCATCCATCCATCCATTGTTTATACCACTTCACTTACCCTACAGAGGGTCGCCGGTGAGCTGAAGCCAATCCCAGATGACTTTAGAAGACACAAAAAGACAAACAGCCATTCACATTCATATTTCACACCACTAGATGACTTGCAACCACATGATCAAAATGTGCTACATTATGAGCGTCCACCATGATGGTGGATATACAAAGCAACTAAGATGGCAGCTGCTGAAAGTGTGTTTGTAAACAATGCTGAATTTTCTCAGTATTACCACAATTTGAACGGTCAAGCGAAGATAGATATGTGTGGTTTTGACCCATATTATTTAAAAAAAAGTCAGACTTTTCTGAAGATAAGATGCTTCTACTGACCATCGAGTACCCAGATATCGCATTCTATCTGGTTTGGCTGCTGAAGAATCAAGTCCAACCTTGGACAAAACAGTCCATTTTCTGAGTGGGTGCCCAGTCTGGATTGTTTCTATTGTATAATTTTGCTGGCGCTCCTAGAAGCGAAATGGTAATACACGTGTTAAAATTATAACAACGACTGAGTGAACCACAAGAGACTGCTCATTTTATAGCAAAATTCTAGCAACATTAATTAAATTCTTCCATGATATTATTGAGAAAGCTTTTGAATCTCACCTGAGATAAAATGATTAATGCAAACATGAGCTGTTTTGGTTTTAGCCTCTGTTAGATCAGCCCTGCTGATGTTGTTCAGCCGTGCTCGTCTCCTCTCCGTACTAAGCCTCAGAGTTTCCTCGCCCTCTTTCCAAATCACGGACAGAATTCTAAAAAAATCGGAACGTGCCAAGGTCACGAGTACTGTTGTGACCACAACCATATACAGCACAAAGATATGGCCTAGCTAAAAGAATGCTTAAAGCAGTGGAAAAACAAAGAGAGTTGCGCATGCATGATTGTTTTATATGGAATGTTGCTTGACCCCGCGTTTGTATATCCATCAACATGGCCGACATCCGGGTTTCTATTTTGCTTTGATGTCACTTGCAAGTCAAGGATGGGAAGTTTAGAGTAGCCAGTTGACCTAATCTATATGTCTTTGGATTGTGGGAGGAAACCGGGGCACCAGGAGGAAACCCACACAGGCACAAGGAGAACATGCAAACTCAACACAGAAAGGCTCCTGCAAGGTTTGAACCAAGAACTTGCTTGCTGTGAGGCTCACTGAAATTTTAACGAAAAATCTCTGACACTGTCTTTGGTCACCATTATAACAATTGCACTAAATTGACCATCATTCAGCAATATAGCTTCTAAGAACAACCAATCTCAATTCACACCAAAGAATTCTTTTACAATATGTGATTTGTGTCCATGACAGCAAAATTGGACTGACAATTGTATAACGTTTACCCAGCTTTAGGCAAACTCCTTTAATATACACTCACTGGCCACTTTATTAGGAACACCCATCCACCTCCTGCTTTATGCAGTTACCGAATCGGCCAATCCCTTGACAGCAGCACAATGCATAAAATCATGCCGATAGAAATCAAAAGCTTCAGTTGATGTTCACTTCAAACATCAGAATGGGAAAAATTGTGATCTCAAAGTGTGCCTTTCACTGTGGCATGGGTGTTGGTGCCAGATGGACTGGTTTGAGTATTTCAGAAACTGCTGATCTCCTGGGGTTTTCACACACAACAGTCTGTAGAGTTTATACAGAATGGTGTGAAAAACAAAAAAACATTGAGTGAGCAACAGTTCTGTGGGTAGAAATGTCTTGTTGATAAGAGAGGTCAGAGGAAAATGGTCAGACTGGTTTGAGCTGCCAGGAAGGATATAGTAATGCATACAGTAGCAACTCTTAACAACCACAGTGAGCAGAAGAGCATCTCAGCATGCAACAGCAGAAGACCACATTGGGTTCCACTCCTGCCAGCCAAGAACACGGATCAAGAACATGTGGATAGTGAATGTAGTTTATGATTGTTTAACATTTACTCGCTACTTGCTTTAACTGTATTATCATCACCTTACTACTGTAGTTTAAAATGTAGTTGAACTCATACAGATATGAAGTTCCATTAGTACCAAAGACATGCAGAGCATTTTCCCCAAAGTTTTATCAACAAAAACCTGCTGACGTTTTGCCATTTTAATAGTTTTTCTCACTGTCATTCTTATCATCATTTTCACTGTGTCTGGTTGTGTTGTGTGCTTGAGGGATGAAATAAAACAAGCATATACGACCCCGATTCCAAAAAAGTTGGGACAAAGTACAAATTGTAAATAAAAACGGAATGCAATGATGTGGAAGTTTCAAAATTCCATATTTTATTCAGAATAGAACATAGATGACATATCAAATGTTTAAACTGAGAAAATGTATCATTTAAAGAGAAAAATTAGGTGATTTTAAATTTCATGACATCACCACATCTCAAAAAAGTTGGGACAAGGCCATGTTTCCCACTGTGAGACATCCCCTTTTCTCTTTACAACAGTCTGTAAATGTCTGGGGACTGAGGAGACAAGTTGCTCAAGTTTAGGGATAGGAATGTTAACCCATTCTTGTCTAATGCAGGATTCTAGTTGCTCAACTGTCTTAGGTCTTTTTTGTCGTATCTTCCATTTTATGATGCGCCAAATGTTTTCTATTGGTGAAAGATCTGGACTGCAGGCTGGCCAGTTCAGTACCCGGACCCTTCTTCTACGCAGCCATGATGCTGTAATTGATGCAGTATGTGGTTTGGCATTGTCATGTTGGAAAATGCAAGGTCTTCCCTGAAAGAGACATCGTCTGGATGGGAGCATATGTTGCTCTAGAACCTGGATATACCTTTCAGCATTGATGGTGTCTTTCCAGATGTGTAAGCTGCCCATGCCACACGCACTAATGCAACCCAATACCATCAGAGACGCAGGCTTCTGAACTGAGCGCTGATAACAACTTGGGTCGTCCTTCTCCTCTTTAGTCCGAATGACACGGCATCCCTGATTTCCATAAAGAACTTCAAATTTTGATTCGTCTGACCACAGAACAGTTTTCCACTTTGCCACAGTCCATTTTAAATGAGCCTTATACGAAAAAGAACAGTAAAGAACTTATAAGAATTTACCACTGTCTTAGTAGTAAATCCTTATAAATATAAGGATAAATCCTTATAAGGATTTATAAATAAATATATATGCCATGTATGATTTACTCCTGAAAGTGGCCCATTTTCCATTTTCCTCATACAAATTTTTTATGAAAATCTAGTATGTATGAAGTGAACATTGTGCATGGTTTTTACAGATAATGTGTATGATGAATTACACCGTCTTTGTATGCTTCATGTAATGTTTGTAGTTTTAAATTATATTTTACAGTTTAAAATGTATATGCCTTTTATAAGTAAATCCAACGGATATACTAGATTTTCATAAAAAATTTGTATGAGGAAAATGCAAAATGGGCCACTTTCAGGAGTAAATCATACATGGCATATATATTTATTTATAAATCCTTATAAGGATTTATCCTTATATTTATAAGGATTTACTACTAAGACAGTGGTAAACTCTTATAAGTTCTTTACTGTTCTTTTTCGTATTTGGCCCAGAGAAGACGTCTGCGCTTCTGGATCATCTTTAGATACGGCTTCTTCTTTGAACTATAGAGTTTTAGCTGGCAACGGTGGATGGCATGGTGAATTGTGTTCACAGATAATGTTCTCTGGAAATATTCCTGAGCCCATTTTGTGATTTCCAATACAGAAGCATGCCTGTATATGATGCAGTGACGTCTAAGGGCCCGAAGATCATGGGCACCCAGTATGGTTTTCCGGCCTTGACCCTTACACACAGAGTTTCTTCCAGATTCTCTGAATCTTTTGATGATATTATGCACTGTAGATGATGATATGTTCAAACTCTTTGCAATTTTACATTGTCGAACTCCTTTCTGATATTGCTCCACTATTTGTCGGCGCAGAATTAGGGGGATTGGTGATCCTCTTCCCATCTTTACTTCTGAGAGCCGCTGCCACTCCAAGATGCTCTTTTTATACCCAGTCATGTTAATGACCTATTGCCAATTGACCTAATGAGTTGCAATTTGGTCCTCCAGCTGTTCCTTTTTTGTACCTTTAACTTTTCCAGCCTCTTATTGCCCCTGTCCCAACTTTTCTGAGATGTGTTGCTGTCATGAAATTTCAAAGGAGCCAATATTTGGCATGAAATTTCAAAATGTCTCACTTTTGACATTTGATATGTTGTCTATGTTCTATTGTGAATACAATATCAGTTTTTGAGATTTGTAAATTATTGCATTCTGTTTTTATTTACAATTTGTACTTTGTCCCAACTTTTTTGGAATCGGGGTTGTAAAACTTCAACCTGAGTGCTACAAAAGTGAAATCTGTGTGCTGATTTCCACAACAAAACTCAACTTGGATAAATGAAGGATTATAGTAAGTCTTCTTACTGGCTTATTTATTTATTTATTTATTTATTTATTTAAATGAACTAACATTTGAAAGGATTTGAGACTAAAGGACTTAAAAGTCCGAAAGTCAAAATATCTTGTAAACCTTATAATAGAAAAAAATCTTTTTTAAAAGAAATCGTTTATAAATCTTTAAAGTGAGTGAGTGAGTGAGAGAGAGAGAGTGTGTGTGTGTGTGTGTGTGTGTGTGTGTGTGGCGGCATGGTGGTGTGGTCGTTAGCACTGTCGCCTCACAGCAACAACATTCTGGGTTCAAGCCCAGTGGTTGATGGGGTCCTTTCTGTGTGGAGTTTGCATGTTCTCCCCGTGTCCGCGTGGGTTTCCTCCGGGTGCTCCGGTTTCCCCCACAGTCCAAAGACATGCAGGTTAGGTTAACTGGTGACTCTAAATTGACTGTAGGTGTGAATGTGAGTGTGAATGGTTGTTTGTCTCTGCGTCAGCCCTGCGATGACCTGGCAACTTGTCCAGGGTGTACCCCCGCCTCTCGCCCATAGTCAGCTGGGATAGGCTCCAGCTTGCCCGCGACCCTAGAGATAATGGATGGATATATATATATATATATATATATATATATATATATATATATATATATATATATATACACACACTGCCTAAAAGTGGACCTCCTGGTAAGGGCACAAAATCAACCTGAATAGAATCATAATATTATAGCATACAGTATGAACCATCAAATTGTGTTGTCTAGTATATTTTGCATCAATAAATTGCTGCATTGTCTTGTGACAGTGATACCAATAATGAGATATGCATCGCAATTACAAATACATATGTATTGCTTTCTTTACATTATTACTATATAGTTACGATCGAATATCATCGGACATAAGAACTACCCGATATTGATCCGCGGTAGTTTTAGATTATCTAAAACTAAGGAAAGATGCTCATAATTGCTATTGAACTATACAATAATTATGTTTACATGAGTTTGCAGAGGAAGAAATTATTCAGATAAAAAAGCATACAATGCAAAGATATGTTGCCTGCAATTAAATAAAAACAATATTTTTTTCATCAATAGTTTCTGTGAAATGTGTTAGTAAATAATCCCACATTATTTTTTGAAAAGCAAACAAAAAATAAGTGCTGGATAAAAAAACATCTGTCTTGTGTAAATAAAGATACAAATTTCGTTGTTTGGTGGTCAAGTGTTTATGAGATACGCTGTCTAGCACTTACGATTGGGTTCCCTGTGGTGGTACACGGATGTTGTTTGTATGTATGGTCACAAAAGCCAACAAAAATCAGGTCGATGCATTACCATTTCCTCTTAAGTATGGAGCTTCACGCTGCACTTTTATTCAGAAAATACAATAAACATACACCACTGATCAGGACCAAATGTCAGTAGATGGAGTGATTTTATTTGCTCGGGAAAGCAGACAACAGCAAGAATAACAAAGACAACATGTCTGACGACACATCATAACAACAGTGAGAAGGAACAATACACAACACATTGGTGACAACTAAAACACTTGCTTTTTTGTTGGGAAATTGCAGGTTCAAAGCAATGCCACTGTGGTTAAGTGTCCAGATTCCTCAAGAAACAAAATCTTCCGGTTCTTAATTTATGTTACAATTTTAAGGTTTTCATTTGACTCACCCTCATATTAACCCCATTTCCAGAAAAGTTGGGATATTTTCCAAAATGCAATAAAAAAAAACAAAAATCTGTGATTTGTTCATTTACATGAACCTTTATTTAACTGACAAAAGTACAAATAAAAGATTTTCAATAGTTTTACTGACCAACTTAATTGTACTTTGTAAATATAAACAAAGTTAGAATTTGATGCCTGGAACACACTCAAAAAAAAAAAAAAAGTTGGGACAGAGGCATTATTACCATTGTGTTACATCACCTTTCCTTTTAAGAACACTTTTTAATCGTATGAGAAGTGAGTTTTTATTGCATTTTGGAAAATATCCCAACTTTTCTGGAAATGGGGTTAGTACATCAACAGCCAGTATTTAACTCAAAAAGATTTCTCCAATGACAGTACACTGTCAGAAATAGGGGTACAGTAGGAGTCCATTTCTGTCCCCCAAGGTACAATCTACACTAATTTACCCCCAAGAGCTCATTATGAGACCTCAAGGTAACTATGTGTCCCTTTTTTAGGGCCAAAAAGGTACATGTTCCCAAGCAGTATATAAAGGGTACAAATAGGTACATTAGATGGTACTGCCCCAGTGACAAACCAATGTACCCCTAAAGGTACAATAATGTACTTTATTTTCTGAGAGTGCACTTGAAATATTTTTGGTACTAATAGAACTTTGAAGTACCTTCAAATTAGTCTCAGTCTCTAATTTAACCCATCTGATATTTCTTGGGCACTTTTCTGGCCACAAGCTTCATAATCTTGTCTTCACCAATCTGTAATGGGTTTCCCAAAAGCCTCTTCACGCTAAGAGCATCTTAACTAGGAGAGATCGTTCATTGTGCTGCTCGCTCTACCATTTAATGATGATCTTTGTGCTGCAATGCTTTTAGGAAACTCAGGCCTGATTGGCTCTTCTACCTACACTATGTCTACTAACATATGCTGTTGTATGTTGAGCTTTTCAAAGAACAACACAGTCATTGGATTAAAAAATCAGCAACGTGTATTTATATTTTTCCCCCAAGAGTTTTGTTTAAAACAGTTCGTGGTAAATACATGTTTTTGACAGTTTGTAATATCAGTTAGACAGCTTTTTCTTCTGAAAGTAGGCATTTCATGAGTACAGGTATTGTTGTAAGTGTACTGGGCACTCTAGCTTGTGAAACCTTCAGTTTGCTGACATGTCTGTGGTGAGATCATATCATTATTGTTCATTAAACTATGTGTTAGGGTTTTGCTGGGATACGAACCTGGTTCGTTGGTGTGATAATCCAGCAAACCCCCACTAGGCCACCAGGGGGATGACTCAAATGCAGAGGCGAGAGGCGGAAGTAGAAAAAGAATCAAAAGGTTTATTTAAACTATATACACTATATACAGGGCAAAACAAAAGACAAAAAAAAACCAAAGAGTATAATCCAAAAGAAAAGCAAAGTGCAAAAATTCAAAAGCTAAGAAGATCAAAAAACACAGTACAAAGGAAACTGGAGATAAACATAACAGCACAAAGACTCCGTGACAAGAGGACTGAACTCAGGGGTATAAATAGACAAACTAATTAAGGACACAGGTGAAGATAATTAGGCAATTAACACAAACACAAAACACAGGAACAGTGGCGGCCTCTAGAGGCCAAAATAAACACGACATGAAAAGGAAATAACAGCGGCCTCTAGAGGCCAAAACAGTCCTAGTCCTAACAGGACCCCCCCCTCTAGGAGCGTCTCCTGACGTTCCCAGGGCGATCCGGATGGGCCGAATGGAAGTCCCGACATAGTTCTTTATCAAGGACATCCCGAGCAGGAACCCAGCAGCGCTCCTCAGGACCATAGCCCTCCCAGTCCACCAGATATTGCAACCCGCCGCGGACCCGGCGGGAGTCAAGCAGGCGATTCACAGTGAACACAGTCTGCCCCTGGAAGATGCGGGGGGGTGGGGGGTTCCTATGGGCAGGGGCATACGTAGACGTCAGTACGGGCCGTAACAGGGAAACATGGAAAGTGGGGTTGATCCTCAGAGTCCGGGGCAACTGGAGCCGGTAGGAGACAGGGTTCACCCTGCGCACCACCTTGAAGGGGCCAATGTAGCGAGGAGCAAGCTTGCGGTTCTCCACCCGCAGTGGAAGGTCCTTAGTGGACAGCCAAACACGCTGCCCAGGGCGGAAAGCGTGTGCAGGTCTTCTATGGCGGTTGGCCTGAGTCTGGTTGGTTCTGGAGGTCTGTATGAGGGTCTTCCTGACCTTGCTCCAGGTCTTGCGACACCGTCTCACATATTGGTTGACCGAGGGCACCCCCGCGTCCTCCTCCTGGTCCGGGAACAGAGGTGGCTGGAACCCGAATTGGCACTGGAATGGCGACAGCTTGGTGGCCGATGACTGCAGGGTGTTGTGGGCGTACTCCGCCCATGGCAGCCAGGTGCTCCACGATGTCGGGTTATCCATAGCCAGGCCTCGCAGGGTGGTTTCCAGGTCCTGGTTGAGCCTCTCCGTCTGACCATTGGACTGTGGGTGAAACCCAGAGGAGAGGCTGGCAGTGGCTCCGATGACCTTGCAGAACCCGTGCCACACTCGGGAGGAGAACTGGGGCCCTCGGTCTGAGACGATGTCCTGTGGAAGACCAAAGACTCGGAAGACATGATTAAACAAAAGTTTCGCAGTTTCAAGAGCAGAGGGGAGTTTACACAGTGGTATGAAGCGGCAGGCCTTGGAGAATCTGTCAACTAAGACCAAAATGACCGTGTTACCTTGTGACTCAGGGAGACCCGTGATAAAGTCGACTGCCACGTGGGACCAGGGACGCCGGGGAATGGTCAGAGGATGCAGGAGACCCTGGGGACGCTGTCGTGGGTTCTTGGTTCTGGTGCAAACCTCACAGGACAGGACAAATGACCTTACTTCCTTCTCCATGTTAGGCCACCAGAAGCGTCTTTTCAGGAAGTCCAGGGTCCTCCGAGCTCCCGGGTGGGCGGTGAGAGGGGAAGAGTGACCCCACTGGAGAACCTTGGCCCGGGCTTGATGTGGGACGTACAAGAGGCCTGGTGGCCCCGTCCCAGGACCGGGGTCCTGGCGTTGGGCTCGTCGGACAGCCTCCTCAATACCCCAGCGGACAGGGGCCACAATCCGGGACACAGGGATAATAGGCCCGACTTCATTCTCCCTGTTAGTGGCAGAGAACAGTCTGGACAGTGCGTCAGGTTTGGTGTTCTTGGAGCCGGGGCGGTATGAGAGGGTGAAGTCAAACCGACTGAAAAACAGGGCCCACCTAGCCTGTCGAGGGTTCAGTCTCTTGGCTTGCTGGAGGTACTCCAGGTTCTTGTGGTCAGTCCAAACCAGGAATGGATGTTGTGCTCCCTCCAGCCAGTGCCTCCACTCCTCAAGGGCCAGTTTGACCGCTAGCAGTTCTCGATCCCCCACATCGTACCGGGACTCAGCAGGACTCAGGCGGTGGGAGAAGTAAGCGCAGGGGTGCAGCTTTCCTTCCGAACGTTGAGAGAGCACCGCGCCGACACCACTGTCCGAGGCGTCCACCTCCACGATGAATGGTTGGGAGGTGTCCGGGAGAACCAGAATGGGTGCCGTGCAGAAGCGGTCCTTGAGGTCTTTGAACGCCTTTTCTGCCTGAGGAGACCAGCCATAAGATCCACCTGTCCCTTTGGTGAGGTCTGACATGGGTGCTGCCACAGAACTGAAGTTCCTGATGAACTTGCGGTAGAAGTTAGCGAATCCTAAGAACCGCTGAACCTCCTTAACGGACTTGGGAGTAGGCCAATCCCGGACGGCCAGGGTCTTGGCAGGGTCCATTTGGAGTTGGCCTGTCCGTACAATAAATCCCAGAAAGGAGACCTCGGGAACATGAAATTCGCATTTCTGGGCCTTGGCGAACAGATTGTTCTGTAGCAGCCTCTGGAGAACCTGGCGGACATGGTGGCGGTGCTCCTGCATGGTCTTGGAAAAGATAAGGATGTCGTCGAGGTAGACAAAAACGTATAGGTTAATTATGTCCCTTAAGACGTCGTTGATTAGGGCCTGAAAAACAGCTGGTGCGTTGGTGAGTCCGAAGGGCATCACCTGGTATTCGTAGTGCCCAGACGGGGTGTTAAAGGCAGTCTTCCACTCGTCTCCCTGTCGGATACGGATGAGGTGGTATGCGTTCCGTAGGTCCAACTTGGTGAAGACGGTGGCGCCTTGGAGCAGGTCGAAAGCTGTGGACATCAGCGGAAGGGGATATCGGTTGCGCACAGTGATCTTATTCAGGCCCCTGTAATCAATACATGGTCGGAGCCCCCCATCCTTCTTGCTGACAAAGAAGAAGCCGGCTCCAGCAGGTGAAGTGGAGGGTCGAATAAACCCAGAGACCAGGGCATCTTTGAGGTATTCCTCCATGGCCTTGCGTTCTGGCTGAGAGAGTGAAAACAGTCTGCCACGAGGAGGGGTAGTCCCAGGGAGCAAGTCAATGGCACAGTCGTAGGCCCGGTGCGGAGGAAGAACGGCGGCCCTGCTCTTGCTGAATACCTCCTTGAGATCCCAGTACTCTGTGGGAACTTGAGATAACTCGGTGAGATCAGGGGGCTCGGCAGGAGACACAGGAGAGCTAGAGAGCAGACAAGAGGCATGGCATGCAGGGCCCCATTCCACAACCTGGCTTGTTACCCAGTCTATGCGAGGGTTGTGGCGAGTAAGCCAAGGAAGGCCTAGAATAACTGGGAACTCAGGTGAAGGAATCAGGTGCAGGGATATTTCTTCTTTGTGACCTTGAGACTGGAGGAAAACTGGAGAAGTAACTTGGGTGACTCTTCCATCACCTAACGCTTGGCCATCGAGGGCAGACACAGACAGTGGGACTTCAAGAGGTGCAGTCGGAATATTGATGCTTTGGGCGAAGTGAATATCCATAAAGTTCCCAGCTGCCCCTGAGTCTATCAAAGCTTGACAAGAGTGGACAGACTCACCCCAGGAGATGGAGACCGGGATGTAGATTCCTTGGCCAGGGAGTCCGGGAGAGAGGGTAGGCCCCGTCACAACCCTCCCTCGGCTGGACGGGGCGGTCCTTTTCCCAAGAGTTCGGGACATGATGCTCGGAAGTGACCAGGCTTGCCACAGTAGATGCAGCACTTGTCCCTCCTTCTGCGCTCCCTCTCAGATGCGGAGAGGCGAGTACGACCCACTTGCATGGGTTCTGGACAGTCACTGAAGGAGGTAGACGGTCTCCAGGTAGAGGTAGGGAGGCTGGGGGGGCTCAAGGCTTGGTGGCGTTCTCTCATCCTGTTGTCCAGACGAATAGCATGTGAGATGAGGGTTTCGAGGTCACTTGGGCATCCAATAGAGGCCAGACCGTCCTTGATGGGGTCAGACAGACCATGGTGGAAGGCTGACACCAGGGCAGTCTCGTTCCATCCACTTACTGCTGCGAGTGTTCGGAACGAGATGGCGTAATCTGCGACGCTTCCTCCTTGCCGGATGGACATGAGCTTTCGGGCTGCGTCGGTACTGATGTCTGCCTGATCGAAGACCCGAAGCATCTCTTCAGAAAACAGCTGGAAATCAAAGCACTCAGGTCCCTGTCTTTGCCAGATAGCAGTAGCCCAGGCTCGCGCCTTACCAGCTAATAAGGTGATCACAAAGGCAATCTTGCGGCGATCCGTAGTGTAGGTGGTAGGCTGAAGCTCAAAGGTGAGTTGACACTGGGTAAGGAACTCTCGGCACTCACTGTGCTTGCCGTCATACCTCTGTGGTGCAGGAAGGCTGGGTTCGCGAGGTGAAGAAGGCAGCATTGCAGGAGGCACTGGAGCAGGAGTGGGAGCTGGATCAGGAGCAGGAACTGGATCAGGAGCAGGAGATGCAGGCAGAGATGTCAGCTGTGCCAGGGTTTTCCCAATTTGCTGAAGCAGTTCCTCGTGGCGAGCGAGGGCCTCACGTTGGCTGGTGAGCGTACGTCCATGAGCGTCCATGGTCGCTCCGAAGCGTGTCAAAGCTGCCATAATTCCCTGAAGGTTGGCCGGGTAGACAGTTGAAGCAGCCTCTGCTGAGTCGGTCATGACGGAGTCTTTCTGTTAGGGTTTTGCTGGGATACGAACCTGGTTCGTTGGTGTGATAATCCAGCAAACCCCCACTAGGCCACCAGGGGGATGACTCAAATGCAGAGGCGAGAGGCGGAAGTAGAAAAAGAATCAAAAGGTTTATTTAAACTATATACACTATATACAGGGCAAAACAAAAGACAAAAAAAAACCAAAGAGTATAATCCAAAAGAAAAGCAAAGTGCAAAAATTCAAAAGCTAAGAAGATCAAAAAACACAGTACAAAGGAAACTGGAGATAAACATAACAGCACAAAGACTCCGTGACAAGAGGACTGAACTCAGGGGTATAAATAGACAAACTAATTAAGGACACAGGTGAAGATAATTAGGCAATTAACACAAACACAAAACACAGGAACAGTGGCGGCCTCTAGAGGCCAAAATAAACACGACATGAAAAGGAAATAACAGCGGCCTCTAGAGGCCAAAACAGTCCTAGTCCTAACACTATGTAGCTACTACTATTGACTGAATCAGAGTCGCCTTGACAGAGGTGCCAACATTTATGGTTTAGTCATAGCATTTATTATGTTTGACCCCTGCTATAAAGATACAGGAAACACCTAAAATTATGTAAATAAATTAATAAATAAAATTATGTTTCTGTGTTCTCAGAAAGAAACCCCCCCACACAGAGATTAGACAAAACATAGCAGAAAAAGCAATTCAGTGAAGGGGAACAGATATGGTACATGAAAGTCTCATTTCCTTTCTTCCTTTTCCTTTGACTTTATCTTGGTGAACTTTGAACTTTGAAAGTCTTAGTCTTGAGAGCCAGTAGGAACCAAAAAAGGCAGGATGGTTAAAAAAAAATGGAGAAATGGAGGAGTGGTTCATTATTAGGTATCGATCAGCTCAACCTTTTGCCTCGCTGTTTTCTTATTGTTGATTGCCACACATCTGAAAAGACAACCATCTCGCCCACCAAGATACACTTGGGCTTTAGCGTGCTATGATTTTCTTGTTAGCAATATTAGTACCACTGTGTTTAGGCACTATAAGTATCATATAGTCATATTTTTATATATACACCATAGTAGCAATGCTTCAACTCAACATTGCTATTTGCCTCTTTAACACAATCCAAACAGTCAAATTTCACAATGCAATACCTTGTGACTATGACATCAAGAAGTACTCCACACACACACACACACACACACACACACACACACACACACACACACACACACACACACACACACACCATTCCAGGTTATTCCAGGTTAATGAGGCCTCTAATGGGAGAGTTACTGGAATATCCTCCCCTTTTATGTGTTTATATGTATGTCTTCTGCACTCACTATCTCCTAATAGGTATTCATTCCTGTCTCGTGTAAGCAAAAGAGGCTGCATCGGCAGTACACAATGCGCCGCAAAAGAATTCCAGTTCAACAGAAACCACTACAGTCAACTCAGGTCACACTTCTTTTAACTCTCAGCATTCTGCTATGGCAGCAAAATCCTGACGTGACACAAAAGCAGAAAACATACAGATAAAGGAGGAGGGTTTTTAAGAAGCTCTTACATCTCCACATAGAATGATTCAGTTCAAGAGCACCAGTTTGACCCAAGGGTCAGACAGGTCAGCAGACACACACATGCATGCATCGGTCAGATAACACAGTGGATTAAAACATAAAAGCCTAAACGTCCTTCAGGGCATGCGACTGGGATGAATTTCAACTTTATTGCAACCATGATGGATTCCCGCCTTTGAGGGAAGATTGTCTGATGTCAGCACCTGCTGACGATTTTTCCAGGAAAAGAAAAAAAAATTACCAGCTGTTACAAAAAAAGAATGAGTAAAAGAGCAACATGTCTGTGTCTCTTCCAAAAGAGATGCTCAGTCAGTTGGGGAAAAACATTGCGTTTAAGTGGGTGAATGTGTTTATTACTGTGGTTAACATGCATCAGCATGCACTCCATATCTATTACTGCCAAGAGCTTGAATAACAAGCTGAGTGATATACAAACTGAACACTATTCCTAGTATAGGGTCAGGACAAGGGCACTGGTATAAATAAGTATAACTTGGCTGTATAATATTTCATGAACAAACATGTTCATGAATGAACATGAATATAATTTGTGAGAAAATAAGTAAAGCTAGTGAACTCATGACTCACTCTTTGCTACTGTATCATACTGTATTTTCTCACATGGATACCCAAAACATTACACTACCCAAAAAACAATCTCACCCCTGCCTCAGTGAATTATCTCACATGGATACTGTAGACTTGTACCTAAGAACTGCTGCTGTAATCATAAAGACTATGAAGCTCACACTGAGTAATATTTAAAAGTTATTCCATGAAATTGAGTCTTACATGAGGTGATAGCCAATGAGGTGCATAGTGCCAAGCCATGTACGACGAGATTGAGTGGAATAACTCCTTTATTCGATCCACATTCACTGGATTTTGAGAAACAGAGCATTTTTTTTTTGCAAATTCAATAAATCAAAACTTTGTACAAAACGTCTGACAAAATCATTTCCGCTTAAAATGTAAACAAACCAGTGAAATGACAGTAACAATTTGTGAAAAATACTATAATAATAATTCTTGAAAAATTAAAAAAAAGAGGCGGCACGGTGGTGTAGTGGTTAGTGCTGTCGCCTCACAGCAAGAAGGTCCGGGTTCGAGCCCCGTGGCCGACGAGGACCTTTCTGTGCAGAGTTTGCATGTTCTCCCCGTGTCCGCGTGGGTTTCTTCCGGGTGCTCCGGTTTCCCCCACAGTCCAAAGACATGCAGGTTAGGTTAACTGGTGACTCTAAATTGACCGTAGGTGTGAATGTGAGTGTGAATGGTTGTCTGTGTCTATGTGTCAGCCCTGTGATGACCTGGCGACTTGTCCAGGGTGTACCCCGCCTTTCGCCCGTAGTCAGCTGGGATAGGCTCCAGCTTGCCTGCGACCCTGTAGAACAGGATAAAGCGGCTAGAGATAATGAGATAAAAAAAAGATACGTTCTTACCATTAAATACTTTTATTCCATATTTTGTTGCTTTTTTGTATTTTGGGGGGTTTTGTTTTCAAGTAGAGTTTTTATTTTGTCCTCAGCTGGTTCAGCAACACGCTTTGTTAATTTCTTTTTCTCCTTTAGGGTTTTTTGGCGGTTGGCAAACCAACTTAAAGGTGCATTACCGCCACCAACTGGGCTGGAGTGTGGAACAGGAGATTGGGAAGGGGGGGAGGACTATATTCTTTTAGCTATTTCTGTTTCTTTTAGAAACTTGATAAAGTGATATATCTGACTTGATGCGCTTTGCCATTTTGTTTTTCTCTACTCACGGTATATGAGCTGATATCCTAGTAGTAGCATAGCCAATCAGAACACATGATTGCTCATATTCAGTGAATGTGGATAGAATAATTTAATTTATACAGTATACAATTATAGTTGAATAACGAATAACAGATTTAATCTCATTATCTGAAGCAGAGGGCGGCACGGTGGTGTAGCGGTTAGCGCTGTCGCCTCACAGCAAGAAGGTCCGGGTTCGAGCCCCGTGGCCAGTGAGGGCCTTTCTGTGCAGAGTTTGCATGTTCTCCCCGTGTCCGTGTGGGTTTCCTCCGGGTGCTCCGGTTTTCCCCACAGTCCAAAGACATGCAGGTTAGGCTAACTGGCGACTCTAAATTGACTGTAGGTGTGAATGTGAGTGTGAATGGTTGTCTGTGTCTATGTGTCAGCCCTGTGATGACCTGGCGACTTGTCCAGGGTGTACCCCGCCTTTCGCCCATAGTCAGCTGGGATAGGCTCCAGCTTGCCTGCGACCCTGTAGAACAGGATAAAGCGGCCAGAGATAATGAGATGAGATGAGATCTGAAGCAGATGTCAAACAGAAGAGGACGAGATTTCTGTGTCTGGGTCTTCTCAAGGTTTCTTCCTCAGGTCATCTCAGGTAGGGTTTCCTTGCCATTCTCACCTCTGGGTTGCTCTTTAGTAATCTACATCCAGATATCTGTAAGTAGAGTCCTGGGTATGACTTTAAACTGCAACCGGTAGTGAGTCTCAGGTCTGGGAGGACTTGAGTATTGGGGAAAGTGGAGTTATCCCTTAATCACCATTGCTCCCAGGTCCGCTCTGACCTGGAGTGGTAGCACCTGTCTGGGTTCCAGCTATGGGTTAAATAGTACATCACCAATAAGGCACTGGCAGCAGGGTGTTTTTGGTGTAATGTGACAAATGAACCCAACAGGGTCCATGGCACACCACCAGATGGCATTTGGAAGATCCACTCAAATGGCCAACAGATGGCATCACTCAGCAAGCCAGTTGTCACTGCAGGGCAACTTCCATACCTGTCAGGTCTGTGGCACTTTTGTGCACCACTTGGCATCAGGTCTACAGGTCCAGAGAGACAACATGATAGGGGTACGACATCATTTGTCTTACCTTACTGTGCAAGGCACTTTGTTAAGAGAGGAGAATAGTATGCAAAAGCTCACAAGGCCAGACATTCCATGGTGGCTCAGCTGGGCCGTTCGTGCCGCCGCTGCAGGTGACTCTGTCACTTTGGTGCAGGCCTCGCGGCCCATCTGCATTTCTGTGCATCCTAATGAAGCAGTCATCATCGCTAGCAACAGACAGCCGACAATGGCAATCCAGATTTCTGTAAAGCTGTTCTGTCACAATGTCTATTGTAGGTAAGGGATGTGACCGAATATGAATACTTTAGTCATTTATTCATCCTTAGTCACTGCCTGGAAAAACACTAGGCAGTGCTGCAATGTTTTTCCATTCTTCAACTGTCTAGTTTCAGTGAGTCTGTGCCCACTGTAGTGTCAGGTTCCAGTTCTTGCTAATAGCAGTGGAACCTATGGTCTTCTGCTGTTGTAGCAGATCCATCTCAATCATTGTGCATTCTGTTGTGCATTCTGAGATGATATATAGCTCACCACGGTTGTGAAGCATGGTTATTCGAGTTACTGTAGACTTCCTGTTTAGCCATTCTTGTCTCACTTCACTCAATAACAATGCCACAAAACTACTGCTCACTGGATGTTTTTTTTATTTTTCAAACCACTATTCTGACCAGCTGCATCACGGTCTGATTTGGGAATTGCACCATCTCGGATCGCAAGACCCTACAGCAGATAGTGAGGACAGCTGAGAAGATCATTGGAGTCTCCTTCCCTCCATCAAGGACAATTACACCACACACTGCATCTGGAAAGCTACCAGCATTGTGGATGACTCCATACACACCTCACACAATCTCTTCACCCTCCTGCCATCTGGAAAAAAGTACTGAAGTATTCGGGCCTTCACAGCCGGGCTCTGTAACAGTTTCTTTCCACATGCAATCAGACTTCTTAATTCTGAGGTACTGGACTGATACACATGGACTGTTGATCACACCACTCCCACTGCAGTCTTTGCACAGTGAACAATCACTTTTACAATGTTTACAATGCTTCTCACATACACAATGTTTACACTTATTTATTCCTTTTTATATATACTACCTCATTACGCACACTCAACTTTCCATACATTATCAGGGCTAGGTACTGGTTGGCAATATACTGTTGTTTGTGTTAGTAGTTGTTTTTGCACTGTCCTTGTTGTCTGCACTGTATGTTGTCGATGTCTGCACTTTATGTTGTATGAAGGTTATTGTCTGCAATATTTGCACTTGCTGCACTCTTGCACTTTATGTTGTATTTGATTTGTAGTCCTGTGATGTTTAATGTAGCACCATGGTCCTAGAAAAACATTGTTTTGTTTTAACTGTGTACTGTACCAACTGTATATGGTTGAAATGACAATGAAAAAGGCTTGACCTTGACCACTTTAGAGACTGTTTTGTGTAAAAATCCCTGGAGATCAGCAGGTTCTGAAATACTCTTACCAAACCGTCTGCCACAAACCACCATGCCATGAACAAAGTCACCAAAGTCACTAAGATCACATTTCCCTCCCATTCTGATATTTGATTAACTGAAGTTCTTGACCGTATATTTTAACATTATATTTCTCATCTGTCCTAGAAACGCATTGGCATCTCCCTGGAAGAGCCAGAGGAGCTGGAGGAGGTGACCGGGGAGAGGGAGGTTTGGGCATCACTTCTGAGACTGCTATCTCCGCAACCTGGATTGGATAAGCAGTAGAAAATGGATGGATGGAAGTTCGTGACCTGTATGTACATGATTTTCTGCATTGCACTACTGTCACATGATTGGCTGATTGGATAATCACATGAATGTGCAGGTGTACAGATGTTCCTATTAAAGTGGAAGATGAGAGTATATACTCTAGGCCATGCCCACTTTGTGTTTAAATCTGAATACAGATGATGGCATGGCGTTATACACCTAGTAGTGATGTGCAGGTCAGTGTTTTTTGAATACCTGCCCCCACCCAACCCATTATGAAAGCCAACCCGCACCACACGAACCACAAAATATATGCTAATCAACCACTCGGACCTGATCTGACTTGTAAACTGCTAATGTTAGCCAAACGGTAATGCTTTATCACTTTTTGACCCATGCTGCCTGAACCCATAATATTTTTCTAGTTAGCTTCCCTGGACTCATCCCAACACATCAGTAACACCTAGCCTAATAAGATTGAATTAAAAATAATAAATGATGCCTGTGTGTGTGTGTGTGTGTGTGTGTGTGTGTGTGTTTATGTGCATGTGTGAACATGTTCTAAGCTTTATTTCAGAAGGTCCACAAGTTCACACTGACATTAAGCAGATAAAAAGAGACATGGGACCTAATAGTCCTACAATTTCCCAGCCACTGATACCTGCACTGAGACAGATAACTGAATGGGATGAGCATTTGTGATCTGTGTAGTCTGAACGCAAGCAGCGCCAAACGCCGACCACCTACAGGCTATCACGGGTCACGTTTGTGACATTATGCAGAGCTCTATACAGGAACAGTACTCTGATAGCATTGCTCACCATTTACTCTTAATGGAGACAGATCAGCTGAAGGGTTATGTCTGCCTGGGCAAGACGAGAGCATTTAAAATCCATATGAGCAACATTTTAAATGATACAAAAAGCTTCCAGGTCTCTGCATTTCTAGGAACTTCCACAGAATTGTAGTGCCAAATAACAATATATAAATAACACATCTAATGCATTCAGCGATAAAAATAAATAAATAAAAAATAAAAATAACTTTGATTACTTGACTATCAAAAACCAAGAACACTGTGTTAGCCATTGCATTTTATATGCTGCAAAGAGGAAGTTTGTCTGCACTGAGCACAACAAGAGTGCATTAGCAAGCAGAATGAAAATAAACAGATCTTTAAAACAGGCTGGATAGTCGTAGTGGATGAAGGCAGAGGGAAGTGCACTGGGGAAGAGGTATCTCAGAGGTCACGCTGGTGGTAATGTGTGTCTGTGTGTTTTATATGCACTTATCTGCATTCCTAAGTGGCACAAACAGTACAGTCCATGGCCAGGAGCACTAAAGAGGACTGCATGAAAAAAATGTCACTGCGCAGACATCTAGATCTGTTATATTTCTACATATTTAAACCAAAATGTCAGGTTTTGGGCACTCAGGAGTAGCAGTAAAGCACTGTAAGTGTATAGAGAGTGGAAGATTTAGCCAAAGTGATAAGAGACACAAGCGACAAGAACAGGAAACCATCAGAAAACAACTGTAAACAATCTCTGATGTTCTGTCAGTGAAGCTGTGGATATACAGGAGGATCGAAAGTCACTTCAGGGTCCAACAGCTTTTGAAAGAACTGTTACAATTTATCAGTTATCAAAATTGCATATAGTTTTGTAAATTATACTTCTAAAACAAGATATGTTAAAGTACAGAAGTCAAAAAGCTTTGATATTTAGTGAGTGGAGTTCCACTAGTAGTTATATTACATTACAGGCATTTAGCAGACACTCTTATCCAGAGTGACATACAACATACCCAGAGCAGCAGCTGGGGGTTAGGTGCCTTGCTCAAGGGCACTTCAGCCATTCCTGCTGGTCCAGAGAATCAAACCAGCAACCTTTTGGTCCCAAGGCTGCTTGTCTAACCATTAGGCCATGGCTTCCAATCTTAGTTAGGTATAACTTGCTCATTAGAGATAAATACAGGGACAAACCTGTATAAAAAATATTGAACTGAATGGTATTGAACTTGGTATCGTTCAGTGTAGTTGACATAACATGCCTTATACTCTGAGTACGCTCTCTTTTTCAGTTTCTATCTCTCTTTCTTCTAATTTATTTGCAGCACTTCATTACTTCCACTGACTTTGTAGGAGGAGGTTATGTTTTTGCCTCCATTTGTTTGTTTGTTTGTTTGTTTGTTTGTCTTTTCCCCAACATGATTCAAAAAGTAGTGAACAGATTTTGATGAAATTTGGAGGAAAGATGAGCCATGGGCCAAAGAGCAATTGATTACATTTTGATGCAAATCCAGATATGTATGTGGATCCAGGATTTGTTTTGTTTTGTTTTGTCTGTTCTTAGTGTAACTCAAAAAGTGGTGAATGGATTTTGATGAAATTTGGAGGAAATGTGGGCCATGGACCAAGGAACAATTGCTTCACTTTTGAAGCAAATCTGTATGTAAACATCATAAACATCTGGATACTCTAATATGTGGCTTGGCAGAGGTATGCACTCTACTGAGTGCCCTTCTAGTTATGTCTTTTCCACCATCTTTCATTTTTCATAGCTCTGCTGCTGAATCTGGATAAATTATTGACATTGTAGACATGGTAGTGTAGTGGTGAGCACTGTTGCCTCACAGCAAGAAGATTCTGGGTTCAAGCCCAGTGGCCGATGGGGGCCTTTCTGTGTGGAGTTTCATGTTGTCTGCATGGGTTTCCTCTGGGTGCTCCGGTTTCCCCTGCTGTCCAAAGATATGCAGTTAGGTTAACTGCATGGCTACTCTAAATTGCCCATGGGTGTGAATATCTGAGCATGAGTAGTATGGCGGCTGCCAGCGGCACCTTTGTATGCCTTTGACTTGGCCATGTTGAGCTGTATCCTTCATAATTCAGCTGTAAGAAACGATGGTTCCAGTGCTATTGAACTCACAGAAATGGTGCTATATAAGTTCAGTATCAGTGACATGAAGGCCAATATTCCCATGACTGAAAATTATGTCCAAGCAGCTATAGTAGAAAAGTAAAGGGCCTAAAACTTAACCCTATGGAACAACATATCATTCTATTTTCAGCTCCGTGACTCTCTATTAATGTTAACAACATAGTAAAATGAATTCTTGATAAAGTATTCAGTATGAGCATCATTAAATTATGATCTGTTTCAATTCAGAAGGAGAACGAAAGATTGGATAACCTCCAAGACTCAAGGAGAACTTGAATGCAGCCTCCAGAAATTAAGCTTTTGTAACTCTACATGTTAACAAAGGGAGGCTAAATCACTAAGCATGGCTGATCTAAGGAAACTAAGTCCACCCAGTTTATCTAATCAGCCTTTCGCCTTTCACTCTTTTCTGTTCTGTTCATAATCAGCCGAGAGAAAGATGACATAAGTCTCAGTTGTGTGGTTCTATCTGGCTTTCCCAAACCTCTTTCATCTCACTTCTCTCCTTTCCCTCTAGAGAAAAGAAAATGTTGGACATACGACAGTAAAATCCTCAGAAGTCAATTAACCGTTCAGGCTTCTATCATACACCCATCTAGTAAACAAAGCAATGATTACATATGGAGCATCCTGTCTTAAATTTCACTAAACTCTTCACCAGTTTGTTATTTGTTATTTGCAAAACAAAGAATGCAGAGATCAACATTCCACAATCATACTTGCACATTTTTGTCCTTGTCTTGTTGAAGCACAGTGATGCCATTCAGCCTGCATGGTAGGGGTGACATTCTTGTTGGGTGTGAATCAGATCAATAGTCAATGCATGATGGTATTTATTATTCATACCTAACTAAGTGCCATGCATTCAGCAAGTAATTCTGAAGATGTAGCTGCTAAACAAACAGGTTTAAAATGGGAATTGGGTGCACCAAATATTAAAGGTTGGATAATGCCATTAGGGATTCACTAAGCGCAATACTTCAAGCGAAGAGTCTTTTATTGTTATTCCTGTGTATATCCATCCATCCATTATCTGTAACTGCTTATCCTGTGCAGGGTCGTGAGCAAGCTGGAGCCTATCCCAGCTGACTATGGGCAAGAGGCAGGGTACACCCTGGACAAGTCACCAAATCATCACAGGGCTGACACATATGCCGCTTTTCCACTACAAACGCGGCTGAGTCGGGCTGAGCCGTGCCGTGCTGAGTCGAGCTGAGCGGGGCTGTTGGAGTTGCATTTCGACTACAACCGCGCTGAACCGTGCTGGCTGGAAGTGGGTGGACACATTGGGTGGAGTTAGCGAAAGTGGGTGGACGTCAGGTGATGTCGTTAAGCAGTGCAAACAGTGACATCAGTGATCTTTTAAGCGGTAGTCTCAGGACCCGAATAGTAAACAATAAACATGGAGGACATGGAGTCGTTAGTGTTGCTGGTCTTGGTGCTGTGGCTTGTTGTCACCGACAACGCCAACAGATACTGGCAAGAGCGTATAGATGAGGCGAGGCGCATAAGGCTTCAGAAATTCTCGTAATTCGTAATTCTTCTCCTTCCGGGTTTGCGGTGTTTACAGATCCCAGCGCGCTCGCGGGGCGTGTATGGGCGTGTGAGGACACTCCTCCTCACCAATCAGCGCGCAGGGGAGTGTCTGCTCATGCCCCCAGCCTCACTCGGCACGGTTTGGCTCGCTTCAGCCCTACTCCAAAACGGTGCGAGTTTTAGGGGCTAAGCAGGGCTGAAGCGAGCTGAGTCGTGCTGGTTTTTGGTAGTCGAAACGCGAGCCGTGTCAGGCTGAAGTGAGCTGAAGCGAGCTGAAGTGAGCTGAAAAAGGGTAGTGGAAAAGGGCCAATAGAGACAAACAACCATTCACACTCACATTCACACCTATGGTCAATTTAGAGCCACCAATTAGCCTAACCTGCATGTCTCTGGACTGTGGGAGAAACCAGAGCACCCAGAGAAAACCCATGCAAACATGGGAAGAACATACAATCTCCACACAGAAAGGCCCCCATCGGCCACTGGGCTCAAACCAAGGACCTTCTTAATGTGAGGAGACAGTGCTAACCACTCCACTACCGTGCCGCCCCTCCTCTGTATATATTGTAACAAAATTGTTGTCTTGTGTACAGTGGTACAACACAAAGCCTACTATCTTGACAGGACAACAGAACAATGTTGGATGGGAGAAACCATTACAAACATCCATCCATCCATTATCCATAACTGCTTATCCTGTGCAGGGTCGTGGGTAAGCTGGAGCCTATCCCAGCTGACTATGGGCGAGAGGCAGGGTACATCCTGGACAAGTTGCCAGATCATTGCAGGGTTGACACATAGAGACAAACAACCATTCACATTCACACCTATGGTCAATTTAGAGCCACCAATTAGCCTAACCTGCATGTCTTTGGACTGTGGGGGAAACCGGAGCACCCAGAGGGAACCCACGCAGACACGGGGAGAACATGCAAACTCCACACAGAAAGACCCCTGTCAGCCACTGGGCTTGAACCCAGGACCTTCTTGCTGTGAGGCAACAGTGCTAACCATGATACCACCGTGCCCCCATTGCGAACAATTATTTATAAACTATTGACTGTGAAGAAAAGTGTATCAGCAAGATCAATGAATAAAAAGCAGCAGCAATTTAAAAAAAAGTCTTTCATGATAGCAAACGTGTCCCATATCAGCATTATAAAGAGCAGGTGTCCATATGGGAAATAAAATCGCAGTGGAGGTTGTGGCGTATATATGCAGTGAAGCAGTGACTGTGATTGAGAACGCGCGCACGCGTGTGTGTGTGTGTGTGTGTGTGTGTGTCAGATTAGAAGTTCAGGGCATGAAAGCATAGTAATAGGTCATGTGACATAAATGCTTAGTCTCACAGTTCATTAGTTGGTGGAAAATTCTGGGAAATGGAGTTAACGAGAGTTAGGGTTCATTTTAGGTTTCATAAATGTTTAAAACCATCACCACATGCATCTAGAAATAAAGTGGCTGCCTCAGAATGGATTTACCATCTTGCAAAATATACAAAAACCGACCTATCATGTGGAAAAATGATGAGTAATAGCTCCCCAGCATAACTATGTCATCACTTGTTTATCACAGTGCATTATGGGGAATAGCCAGGGTCAGTAGTTGTGCAATATAGCGGATGTTAGATTAATTTTACGTGAGAGCGATGTGAGAGGAGCAATTTTGCTAAGCTCTGTCATGGAAGACAATGAAATTGGTGATTTAAAGAGGTGGATAACATGTCAAGGGTTTACAGCAGGAAAATCTGAATCCAAATCAAGCTTGGTGAGAAGGTAAGACATAAGTGACAAGAATTTGTACAACCTAGAGATTGACTGAGTCGACCACACTGTACAACAACATCAAATCTCAGAATGTCTTTGTGGCAGCGGGGGCATGGTCAAGTGTTGGTCTGTGACCGGAGGGCGGAGTCAGGGAAGGTAAGTGGCAGAATCACGACACCTGATGTCAGTTAACGTGTGTTTGTGTGTCTTCCCCAGTGACCGCGCCCTATATAAGGAGAGAGAGAGCAGAGGAAGAGAGGAGATCTGCTATCCTGCCGTCGGAACAGCCGCCAAATGGTCCTCCGCCAGCTCGATGGCCTGATCCAGCGACGCCGGGTGATGGCACTGGACCCACTCCGCGGTCCCTTCGGGTAGTCGGGCGGTGAACTGTTCTAGTACCACCAGATCAACGATTCCCTTGGCGTCGCGGTTGTCAGCCCTCAGGCACCACCGGAAGGCGTCCCGGAGTTGCTGACCAAATGCAAATGGCCGGCCGACCTCCTCCAGGCGCAGAGCGCGGAAGTGCTGTCAATGTTGTTCTGGGGTGCGCCCCACATGCTGGAGGACAGCCCGGCGGAGGTCTGCGTCGACCAGCCGGCTGTCGGTGGGGAGCTCTAGTGCGGCCAGCTGTGCCTTGCCCATTAGTAGGGGGAGGAGGCGCGCCGCGCGCTGTCCCACCGGCCAGCCCGAGGCCTCTGCTGCTTGTTCAAAGAGCGCGAGGAAGGCCTCAGGGTCGTCGTGCAGGCCCATCTTCGTTAGGGTGAGGTGGGGAGGGCCCACAGTGGTGGAGGTGGTGGACCCTGCCGACGCGAGGAGGTGCCAGAACGCCGGACGATCTTCCTGCTGCACCAGCACCAGGGCCTCGAACCTTTGCTCCTGCTCCTTCTTGAGGGTGACTAGCGCCTGGTGCTGGCTCTGCTGGGCCGTGGTGAGGACGTGGACCAGGTCCACGAAGGGGGAGGACTCCATGGGGCTGTTCTTCTCCGTGCTCCGACTCCCGGGTTTCGGCACCACTGTAGAAATTCGGACAGGTGGGTGGAGCACAGAAGGATGGCAGGCCAGAACTGAGTTCAAAAAACCTCTTTATTGTCACTTTTCAGTGATTTTTACACTCTCCCAGCCACACACGCACGCACGCACACACACAGGTCATCTGGTTGGGGAGAGAGCTCTCTTCCTCTGTTCTCTCTCTCCTTATATAGGGCGTGGTCACTGGGGAAGACACACAAACACACGTTAACTGACATCAGGTGTAGTGATTCTGCCACTTACCTTCCCTGACAGCGCCCTCCGGTCACAGACCAACGCTTGACCACGCCCCTGCTGCCACATACCCCCGCAGCCGACTCCCCCCCCTTGACAGGAGAGGAAGTCCACCAGGACCATCTGCACCCCCGTCCTGTGGATCACCTTGAAGTTAAAGGGCTGGAGTGCCAGATACCAATGGGTGATCTGCGCGTTGGCATCCTTCATGCGGTGGAGCCACTGGAGGGGCGCGTGGTCCGAACAGAGGGTGAAAGGGCATCCCAGCAGGTAGTAGCGGAGGGCAAGGACCGCCCACTTGATGGCCAAGCACTCTTTCTCTATTGTGCTGTAGCGCCCCTCACGCACCGACAGCTTCTGCTGATGTACAGTATGGGGCAATCCTCCCCCTCCACCTCCTGGGACAGAACAGCCCCCAGCCCTCTGTCTGACGTGTCCGTCTGCAACATAAAGGGGAGAGAAAAGTCAGGGGAGTGTAACAGTGGCCCCCCACACAGTGCAGCCTTCACCTCAGAGAAAGCCCGCTGGCATTGCTCCATCCACTGGACCGGATCTGGTGCCCCCTTTTTAGTGAGATCAGTCAGCGGGCTGGTGATGTCCGAATAATTAGGTATAAACCTACGATAGTAGCCAGCCAGCCCCAGGAACTGTCTCACCCCCTTTTTGGTCTTGGGCCTCGGGCAGGCCGTAATCACTGCTGTCTTATTAATTTGGGGACGCACCTGCCCATTGCCCAAGTGGAAGCCCAGATACCGTACTTCCACTCGCCCAATCGCACACTTCTTCTGGTTGGCCGTGAGACCCGCTCGCCTCAGCGACCCAAGGACAGCCCTCAGGTGTTGTAGGTGCTGCGGCCAGTCGTTACTATAGATTATAATATTGTCCAAGTATGCGGCCGCATAGGTGGCTGGGGGCGGAGGAGTGACCTTCCCCAGTGACTGCGCCCTATATAAGGAGAGAGAGAGCAGAGGAAGAGAGCTCTCTCCCCAACCAGACGACCTGGTCCATGGCCGGGGCGCCGTCCGGCCTGAAGCTGACTCCCCCCCCTCCCCCCGACAGGACAGGAAGTCCGCCACCACCATCTGTGCCCCCAGCCTGTGGATCACCTCGAACTTAAAGGAATACTCTGGAGTGAAATGCTTTCTAGGTCTATTTTCACATTATTGGGAGTGCATACGTTGAGTTGCTATCACAATCACGTCAATCGGATGTGTTTTGAGAAAATTATTTTTTTGTGATTTCAACCGGAAAGCACTAACACAGCAGTGCGCGGGGCATGTCTTTTTGCCTATACAAAACGCTAGTTTTAAAACCATTGCAAAGCTCAAAACAATATGACAGTTCTGTGGAAGTGAGTAGAGGGTTCCTACAAACAAAACGAAGTGTCCCTGGCTCTGCAAGTGCATGGATAGAGTGTGTAGAAGAGTAAATACAAAGCCAGTGACCTTACCTGAATTTGGTCTTCTCCAGACGCTATCTTCATGGGACATTCCGTAAAAGTCGAGTGCCGAGTGCAGAGCCCATCCCGCTGGAAATGCACAACATACCACAATTGCCGCCTCAGCAACTTTAGAACGGCCCTCAGGTGTTCCAAGTGCTGCAGCCAATCATGACTGTACAGGGCTCGAAATTCATATATTTTTTCACCAGCCAACTGGACTAGTTACCTTCCAAAGTAACTAGCCAAACAAAAAATCAACTCGCCAAAATTTATTCATGTATGAATTTTACTTCTGTCAAAAATAACACAAAAGAGAGTAGTTACCATTGTTCATGACTAATGCGCATTTATTTCAAGACCCGAGTATTTTGATACTGTTTTTTTTGCACACTTTACAAACTGGCATTTGCTGTTCCACGTCCTCCTTGCAGGCGGCACGGTGGTGTAGTGGTTAGCGCTGTCATCTCACAGCAAGAAGGTCCGGGTTCGAGCCCCGTGGCCGGTGAGGGCCTTTCTGTGTGGAGTTTGCATGTTCTCCCCATGTCCGCGTGGGTTTCCTCCGGGTGCTCCGGTTTCCCCCACAGTCCAAAGACATGCAGGTTAGGTTAACTGGTGACTCTAAATTGACCGTAGGTGTGAATGAGAGTGTGAATGGTTGTCTGTGTCTATGTGTCAGCCCTGTGATGACCTGGCGACTTGTCCAGGGTGTACCCCGCCTTTTGCCCGTAGTCAGCTGGGATAGGCTCCAGCTTGCCTGCGACCCTGTAGAACAGGATAAAGCCGCTAGAGATAATGAGATGAGATGTCCTCCTTGCAATATCCAAAAAAATGCCAGATGACTAACCCCTTACTAGTTCTTTTAGGAACCAATTCGTCCGCTTCCATTTTTAATTTGTCGTTGAAATTGACTGAGCTTACATGGAAGCCTATGCAGCACCAGCGATTGCACAAACTGAGTCAGCGCTGTAAACCAAAACCAGTGTTGCCAGATACTGCTGACGTTTTCCAGCCCAAAATATGTTCAAAACCCGCCAAAATGCACTTAAAACCGCCCAAAATATACTTGATGCCTATCTTGTAAAGTAAAAATATGCAGCTAAAGACCAGTATACTGTTTGTAAATCGAACAATGCAAACAACTTCTAAATAGCAACATGAGACCGTCAGTGCTGGAGGTGAAAAATCTGCTGTTTGGTACTAGGCTACGTATGGTTGAATCAGATTATAACTTTGCAATCATCTGCTGTTTTCTGAATCCTACATGCACCCGTAGGTGACGCACACTCATAATATTATGTAGGCTATGTTAGGCTATGATGCATATCTAACATCTGCATTGCTGAGGTTATTTATTTTTTATTTGTATTTTATTTATTTATCTTTTTATTTATCCTGTTTTATTAATTGTATAGGCCTAGTTATTCTGCTTAATTTATTTTTGTCTACATCCATGTATTTTCTTCATCTGTTATCCTTATTTTTGTGGATTTGTTAGATTGTACCTGTTTTATATACTTCAATTTAAAAAAAAAAGTTAGGCTACGATACATGGCTGAATGTAACATGAGAAGAGAAAATGGAGAATGGATTGCATCATTCTTATTTACTAGTTTATGAGTTCAGTTTCTGCACTACATTACACACATTCATATTAGTCTTACAGTTACATCGACTTTTTTTGTTTAACTAATACTTAATGAGATTAATGTTTATTGTTAATGACTAATTTAGGTCAATGCTCGATTTTGGTTGTTTAAAATACCTAAGGGGTACTGGGTAAACTAGGTCTGTGACTTGCCTCAGTTGACCAAAGATAGCTGTTTTTCCTGATTTCCTTCGCATATTCAAGAACATAATTTGGCTTAGGTGTTTACATTCTCTCCCATCTCTGCTTTCTAGTGGTAGTGAAACTATATAAACATCTGATAAAAACCTGCCGAACTAACGTCAAACCCGCCCAATTTTTGTCAACCAGCCCAAGCCATTTTTTGCCCACAAAGTAGAATTCAAAACCGCCCAATTTGGCAACACTGCCCGAAACTAGAAAATCTTCCCGCAAGTTCCTTTCAGCACCTAGATGTCACCCAGAATTGGTTGGCGAGTGCGTGACATTATTTTTTTTTACCCTTAGACAGCCTCTCACGTTACTGCCTGAGGGACAGGGAGAAAACCACCGGAAAATGTTTTAAACAAATGCAACAAACACGAAACAAACGCAAGTCGGCAGATGACCATAAAATACTCGATAGTTATGATATAATAATTTTATCTATCTCACACAGAATTTTCGGAGATATATCGAGTATATTCAATATATCATACAGCCCTAGTCTGAATCTTCACTTCATATATATTTTTTATTTTCAACTAGCCAGCCGGGCTGGCTAGTGACAGGAATTACCCGCCAAATGACAAATTAAGTTGCCCGGGCGACCGGACCGCCGCGAATTTCGAGCCCTGCTGTAGATTATTATGTCATCTGGATAGGCGGCCGTGTAGGCAGCATGAGGGCGGAAGACCTTGTCCATAAGCCGCTGGAACATAGCAGGCGCCCCAAACAACCCAAAAGGGAGCGTGACAAATTGGTGTAAACCAAACAGTGTGGAAAAGGCTGTTTTCTCTTGGGATAGAGGAGTCAAGGGGATCTGTCAATATCCCTTTGTTAGATCCAGTGTCGAATAAAAGCGAGCAGCCCCTAACCGATCAAGCAACTCATCAATGCGAGGCATTGGGTACGCATCAAATTTAGACACTGCGTTGACCTTTCTATAGTCCACACAGAACCAGACCGACCCATCGGTCTTGGGAACCAGGACCACTGGGCTGCTCCAGTCACTGTGGGACTCCTCATTTATGCCCATTTCGAGCATGGCCTTAAGTTCGTCCCGAACCACCTCTTTCTTGTGTTCGGGCAAGCAGTAAGGGCAGCTACGCACTACCACCCCCGGAGGCGTTTCGATGTGGTGTTCTATGAGGTGGGTACAACCCGGAAGGGGCGAGAACACTTCGGAAAATTCCTTCTGCAACTTGGCTACCTCCGTGAGTTGGGTCAGCAAGAGGTGGTCTCCACAAGGGACCGGAGTGGTCTGAGATGTTATCTTTTTTACCTCCAGCCCCAGCTCCGCCTTCTCTTGGACTACCGACGCCAACGCCACGGGGACCCCCTCATTCCAGCGTTTGAAAAGGTTGAGGTGGTAGACTTGCAGTGCCCCACCCCTATCCATTCGCTTCACCTCATAGTCGACGTCCCCAACTCGCCGTGTGACCTCAAAGGGCCCTTGCCACTTGGTGACTAATTTAGAACTCGACGTGGGCAATAATATGAGTACTTTGTCTCCTAGCGTGAATTCTCTAAGGCGCATGCCCCTGTCATACAGCTGGCTTTGACGTTCTTGTGCCTGCCGCAAATTCTCCTGGGTTAGGTGTGTGAGGGTGTGGAGTTTTGCGCGCAGGTCAAGAACGTACTGGATTTCATTTTTACTCAGTGAAGGTCCCCTCCTCCCAATTTTCCCGCAGCACATCCAGAATGCCATGCGGCTTATGCCCATATAATAATTCAAAGGGAGAAAACCCTGTGGAGGCTTGCAGGACCTCTCGTACTGCGAATAACAGGGGTTCGAGCCACTTATCCTAATTACGCGCATCTTCACTAACGAATTTCTGGATTATGTTTTTGAGTGTCTGGTTAAATTGCTCTACTGATCCATCCGTTTGTGGGTGATAGACACTGGTGCAGATAGACTTAATCCCCAGTAACCCATACAGCTTGTGCAGTGTGTGTGACATAAACGAGGTGCCTTGGTCTGTCAGGATTTCTTTTGGAATCCCGACCCGGGAGATAAAGCGGAAGAGCGCTTCTGCAATACTGCGTGCTGAGATACTGCGGAGAGGCACTGCTTCCGGATATCGCGTTGCATAGTCCACTAGAACTAAAATAAAGCGATATCCCCATGCTGACCGATCTAATGGCCTGACGAGATCCATCCAAATTCGCTCAAACGGGGTCTCGATTAGAGGAAGAGGGCACAATGGCGTTTTTGGAGTGGCCGCAGGATTTACTAATTGGCATTCACGGCACGCTGCACACCACTGACGGACATCTCCGCAAATCCATGGCCAATAGAACCGGGCCATCATTTGGGCTAGTGTTTTGTCTTGCCCCAAGTGTCCAGCCATGGGATTGAAGTGAGCTGCATGGAACACAAGTTCCCTACGGCTCTTTGGGACTAACAACTGGGTTACTCGTTCCTTAGTTTGAGTGTCCTGCATCACTCGATACAATCTCTCTTTAATAATGGCAAAATAGGGGAAGGTCAGTGCCGCACTTAGCTGAAGAGTTTGACCATCGATTACTCTCACTTGGTCAAACGCATGCCGCAGAGTCTTGTCTCGTGACTGCTCTAATGGGAAATCCCCAAGGGAATCCCCGAGAGAGGGAGGAGGAGCAGGCTGCTCCTCACTCTGACGCAGTGTTGACGTAGACGGCTCTGTGACAGCTTCTCTAGACAATGCCACACTGGGATCTTCCCATGACCTACTAGGGCAGGACCCACTATGTGTTAAATACTCCATTAGTTCTTTAAATCCTGGCCAATCAGTACCCAAAATCAGCGAGTGGGTAAGACGAGGACTAACCGCCACCTTTATTCTATGCGTTTGGCCCTGGAATAGAATATAGACAGACACTAGCGGGTAATGGTGAACATCCCCATGCACACACAACACCTTCACCACTTGTGCTCCCCCCATTGCCTCACCTTATACCAGGCATTGGTGAATTGACGTCTGATTACAACCGGAATCCACCAAAGCGTGATATGTATCCCCTTGAATACTCACCGGTATGCGATACATTCCAGCCCGATCGGGGTCGGTTTCTGGTGTGTTGGGGATCTGGATGACAGCACCCACCTCCCTCGCGGAGCTCTGACTCTGGAGATGCTCCGAATCCCTACCGGCCCAGGCTTTCCCTCTGCACTGGTGTTATGAGTGTCACTCACCTGAGGGGGAGACAACACAGACACAGAAGAGGGACATGGAAGGACGCCAAAGGTGTGATGGGCCGGCTGGGGAGGAGCCAGCTGCCGCCTTCATGGCAGGCGAACAGGGTGCAGAGGGGGACAAGAGACAGGAGAGAGGGAAAAGAGAAGCGAGGGGAGAAGCCTCGTCTGCCTGCCATCGGAGCCACCTCCAGATGGTCCTCCGCCAGCTCAATGGCTCGTTCCAGCGACGCCGGGCAGTGACACTGGACCCATTCCGCCATTCCTTCCGGAAGTTGAGAGATAAACTGCTCCAGTGCCACTAGATCGATGATCTCGTTGGTGTCACGGTCTTCTGCCCTCAGCCACTGCCAGCAGGCGTCCTGGAGTTGCTGGCCGATTGCAAACGGCCAGCCGACCTCCTCCAGTGCCAGCGTCCGGAAGCGCTGACAATGTTTCTCCGGGGAGCGGCCAAGCCACTGCAGAATGGCTTTCTTTAAGTCAGCATAGACCAGTCGGTTGTCAGCAGGGAGCTGCTGTGCTGCGAGCTGCGCCTCGCCAGTCAGGAGCGGGAGGAGGTGTGCCGTACGCTGCTCCTGTGGCCACCCCCACGCCTTGGCTGCTTGCTCAAAGAGAGCGAGGAACACTTCCGGATCGTCCTGCAGTCCCATCTTCGTGAGGGTGGCGGCAGCGGTGGCCGGCGGCCCTGCTGACGTGAGCAGGTGCCAGAACGCCTGGCGATCTTCCTGCTGGGCCAGCATCAAGGTTTTGAAGCGCTGCTGCTGCTCCTTCCAGAGGGTGATCAGCGCTTGATGCTGGTTCTGCTGGGCGGTAGCAAGGGCAAGGATGAGCGCTTTGAATGGGGAGGACTCCATGGGGTGGTTCCCTTCTGTGCTCCCGGGTTTTGGTACCACTGTAGTAATCCCTGATGTGGGTGGAGCACAGAAGCACGGCAGACGAGAGTTGATGTTCACACAGACACTTTATTTTACTTATTTTCATTAGCTTTTCAGCTTCTCTTACTCACACAGCCACACACGCAACACACACGTGTTCTGGTCAGGGGAGACTCTTCTCTGCTCTCCCCCTCCTTTTATACTCCATCCCTGCAACAAACAAACACACACACGTTAATTGACACCAGGTGTAATGACTTACCCACTTACCTTCCCCGACCTCCATTCACAGACTGCTACTTGGCCACGCCCCCACTTCCACAGCATGGTTAAAACCGGTTAGACAGAACAATGCAGTGTTTAAAAAAGGCGGAAGTAAATAATACAGCGGAGCTGACCCCAGGTATCGCCCATAATGCATTGCAGTAAACAAGCAATGATGTCGTTATGGGTTAGGGTCATTGGGCCCAGTGGTAACAGATTAGCTAGCTACAGTGTTCTACATACTAATGCATCTCAAACAATTAGAATATGAAAAAAGTTTAATATTTTCCATCAATTATAAATGAAAATGAAAACTGAAGATATTCTAGACTCATCTCATCTCATTATCTCTAGCCACTTTATCCTGTTCTAAAGGGTCGCAGGCAAGCTGGAGCCTATCCCAGCTGACTACGGGCGAAAGGCAGGGTACACCCTGGACAAGTCGCCAGGTCATCGTAGGGCATATTCTAGACTCATTACATCTCATCTCCTCTCATTATCTCTAGCCGCTTTATCCTGTTCTACAGGGTCGCAGGCAAGCTGGAGCCTATCACAGCTGACTACGGGTGAAAGGCGGGGTACACCCTGGACAAGTCGCCAGGTCATCACAGGGCATATTCTAGACTCATTACATGTAAACTAAAATGTTTTCAAATGTTGGCTGGCTTGATTGGCCAGCCAACTAGCCTGACCTGAACCCTAAAGAGAATCTACAGGGTATTGTCAAGAGGAAGATGAGAAACATCTGACCCAAAAATACAGACAAGCTGAAGGCCGCTATCAAAGCAACCTGGGCTTCAGTAACACCTCAGCAGTGCCACAGGCTGATCACCTCCATGCCACACCACACTGATGCAGTAATTCATGGTAAAGGAGCCCCAACCAAGTACTGAGTGTATAAATGAACATACTTTTCAGAAGTTGGACATTTCTGTATATTTTTGAACCAAGTTTTTATTGGTATTCATATGTATTTACACATATCTTTTAGTTTACATCAGATTTTTCTTTCTGTTACATACATATGAAAAAGAAAACTCCAATGTTATTCATGAAATGTATAAACTGAACAATCAAAGAAATAACAGTTTGTCAAACACTCAGTCACTGGACTGTTTCTGACATTCTTCTAAATCACACTTGGACAGTTCTGAGATAGCATAGTTTGTTTATGTTTCACATTGGCAGGTTTAAGTATTTGCTTACAAGGCCCCACCTTGTTGAGAAAATGTCCATCTTGAGATGAAGGTGTGCTGTCATCTTCTCCATCACGTATACCTTTTTCACTCTCTCCTGCCACTGGGGTACAGTGGGAGGGAGCGGTTTTAACCACAAGACAGTTATCATCTTCTTAGCTATTAATAATAGGACATGTAATAGATACAGCTTCATTTTTTCCCATCTTCCCTTAAGGAGTGCTCCTATAATATAAAATTGTGGGGTCAGAGGTAAATCAATGTTTAATATAGAGAATATTTCTTTCTGAATCCCTTCCCAATAGTTTTTCAACTTTGGGCAGTCCCAAAATATGTGTGTGTGGTCTCCTATCTGGTGACAATCCCTCCAGCACAAATTTGTTTTGTTACTGTCAAATTTGGAAGTTATGGAGGGGGTTCTAAAATTTCTCACTTTCAGTTTCCAATTGAATTCTTTCCACATTGGGCTATTGGTTATTTTATGTCCCTCCTCACACACATCTTCCCAGCATGTATCTTCGATAATAACATTCATTTCTAACTCCCATTTCCCTTTTATATCAAGAGAGCTCCCTGACATCAACAAATTTAAACATTTATAAATTCGTGAAACAACCTTAGTACCTGTCTTTTCTTTTATAATATTTATGAACAATTCTTCTATAGGAGTGGGTTGTTTCTTGAGTAAACTCCATTCTTTGTGTGACATCAAGTAACTTCTCAGTTGCAATCTGTGGTTGGTAGAAGAGAGCAACTGGACTTGCTTGAAAAGTCTTGAAGACGTTTCGCCTCTCGTCTGAAAGGCATCCTCAGTTCTGTCTGTCTAATAGGGAGTATCAAGTATTTATCCTCTCATGGATCATCATAGAATCCGAATCAGAATGCTGATGGCTGCATTGTAGGTGGCTGATAGATGTCATAGACACCCACCTCTGTTCAGTGATGGTCGTTCCAGGTTGACAAAAATGAATGATCCTCTCTGGCTAAGATGTCTGCCAGTTTTCTGGAAGTCCTCTCATACTCCCGCACCAGTCGAAGGGAACTCATCCCAAAGTGCGTAGAAACATATCTGTGAAGATACTCAGTCATCCAGGTACATAGTAATCTGTGGTTGGTAGAAGAGAGCAACTGGACTTGCTTGAAAAGTCTTGAAGACGTTTTGCCTCTCGTCCGAAAGGCATCCTCATTTCTGTCTGTCTAATAGGGAGTATCAAGTATTTATCCTCTCATGGAACATCATAGAATCCATGAGAGGATAAACTGGTGCGGGAGTATGAGAGGACTTCCAGAAAACTGGCAGACATCTTAGCCAGAGAGGATCGTTCATTTTGTCAACCTGGAACAACCATCACTGAACAGAGGTGGGTGTCTATGACATCTATCAGCCACCTACAATGCAGCCATCAGCATTCTGATTCGGATTCTATGATGATCCATGAGAGGATAAATACTTGATACTCCCTATTAGACAGACAGAAATGAGGATGCCTTTCGGACGAGAGGCGAAACGTCTTCAAGACTTTTCAAGCAAGTCCAGTTGCTCTCTTCTACCAACCACAGATTACTATGTACCTGGATGACTGAGTATCTTCACAGATATGTTTCTACGCACTTTGGGATGAGTTCCCTTTGACTGGTGCGGGAGTATGAGAGGACTTCCAGAAAACTGGCAGACATCTGAGCCAGAGAGGATCGTTCATTTTTGTCAACCTGGAACGACCATCACTGAACAGAGGTGGGTGTCTATGACATCTATCAGCCACCTACAATGCAGCCATCAGCATTCTGATTCGGATTCTATGATGATCCATGAGAGGATAAATACTTGATACTCCCTATTAGACAGACAGAACTGAGGATGCCTTTCGGATGAGAGGCGAAACATCTTCAAGACTTTTCAAGCAAGTCCAGTTGCTCTCTTCTACCAACCACAGATTACTACGTATGTACCTGGATGACTGAGTATCTTCACAGATATGTTTCTTAGTTGCAAGTACCTATAAAAGTCTTTACTTGTCAGACCAAATCTATCTTGCAGTTGTCTAAAAGACTGCAGGATTTCCCCTTCAAACATCTGGTGTATCATTGTAAGCCCTCTTTTCCCCCATTCTTTAAACCCAACATCCAGTTTGTTTGGTTCAAAATTCACTAGGCCTGAAATTTTCATTGCTCTTGAAATCTCCAGGGGAGCTCCACTCTTTTTCTTAACCATGTTCCAAACTCTTTGAGTACACTTAATCCAATCATTTTTAATCTTAAATTTGCTTTGTTTTCTTATCCAAAAAAGGTAGTGCTTCAAGAGGTATTGCTGCACATGAATCTTTTTCTAGCGAAAGCCAATTTGTTTCTTCATTTTGCAATAGCCACTCCACCATTGCTCTAAGTTGTGCCACCCAAAAGTATAATTTCAGGTTCGGCAAGTCAAGACCTCCCAGCCTCTTGGACCAAGTTAATTGTTTTAGTCTAATTCTGGGCTTTCTCTTTTGCCAGATGAATGTAGATATTAGCCTGTCTAGCATTTTGAATACAGAGGGTGAAATCCAAACCGGAAGCGACTGAAAAAGGTAGAGCAACCTTGGGAAGATATTCATCTTGATTGTTTCAATCCTGCCGAACAAGGATAACGGGAGTATCTTAGACTCATTAACCTTATAGCCTGACGCAAATCCAAAGTCCCCCAAGCAATTAAGCAGTGTTGGAATAGAACTCAAAGGATCACTTATATACAATATTATATCGTCCGCATGCATCGATATTTTGTGTGTCCCTCCTTTACTAGATATCCCATGGATCAAAGGATTTTCCCTTATCATTTCTGCTAAGGGCTCTATGTTAATTGCAAATAATAGGGGGGACAACGGGCATCCTTGCCTTGTCCCTCTTTTAAGTTCAAATTGTTCTGAGGTATGTCCGTTGACCCTCCCTCTAGAACTTGGACTCATGTATAATACTTTAATCCAGCTAATAAAGTCCAAATGAAAGCCCATTTTTATCAAAGTATGTTCCAAATATCTCCAGCCTACCCGATCAAATGCTTTCTCTGCATCAATGCTGAGAAGCATGGAAGATTGATCACTAGTCTTAGCTGTTGAGATAATGTTCAGGGTACGCCTAATATTATTCGATGCCTGCTTTCCTGGTATGAAACCTGTTTGATCTGATTTAATTATTTTGTTAATGTGTATCTGAATTCTTTTGGCCATTATTGAGCATAATATTTTCATATCATTACAGAGCAGACTAATTGGTCTGTATGAGGCACACTCTGTAGGGTTTTTCCCTTCTTTATATATTACAGAAATAATTGCCTCTGACCATGTTTTCGGAGGATCTTTTTTATTCAGGGCATAACTGAAGACTCTTTGTAATAGTGGTGTGACTTCTGCCTGAAGACATTTATAAAATTCTCCAGGGTACCCATCTGTCCCCGGTGATTTTTTTTTTTTTTTAGGTTCTTTATAACTTCTTTTATTTCATTTTCTGTGATCGGCTCAGCCATCACTTTGACATCATTTTCATCTAGTTTTGTTAATTTGAGTGGACCTAAGAAGTTTCTAATAATTTCTTCTTTATTTTCTTCTTCTGGTGAATCGTATAATTTCTTATAGTAAGCTGCAAAGGCATCTCCTATGTCTTTGGGATGGGACATTTGTTTTTTAGAGGAGGGACACACAATCTTATGAACCACACGGCTTGCCTGTGCCTTGCGTAGTTGAAAGGCCAGAAGTCTGCTGGCTCGGTTTCCTAACTCATAGTACTTTTGGTTGGAGAATCGCAAAGCGCTCTCTGCCTTATGTGTTAGCAAATCGTTCAATCTCTGTTTGTTTTGGCTTAAAGATTTTAGAATGGAATCATCTTTCGTTCATTTGTGTTGTTGCTCCAGGTTTTTTATACTCTCTTCCCATTCAGATTGTACTCTCTCACGTTCTCTTTTAGTTTGGAGGAGAGGGCAATTATTTTCCCTCTTAGCACTGCTTTAGCAGCATACCACAGTGTCGATACAGACACCTCACCATTATCATTGTGTTCCAGGAAGTTTTTCAATTAATCTTTTATGTTCTGCACTATCTCCGGGTTATTTAGCAGTTAAACATTTAACCTCCAATGTTTGGCAGGTTTCTCTGGACTTAACCTCAAAGATAAGATGACAGGTCCATGGTCTGAGATGGTCGTGGGTTCAATATGGCAGTCAACTGCTTTATAAGCGTCTTGTTTCGATATGCAGAAGAAGTCTATTCTGGAGTAGCTCTTATGTACCCCTGAAAAATGCGTGTAATCCTTCTCTTTAGGGTGTTTCAAGTGCCATATATCTATGAGCCCCAGTTCTACCATCATACTACGTACATAGTGATTTGGATTTTGATGTTTGAGCCCTTAATTCAAAGGGAGATTTATCTATTTTTTGATTTACTATGCAGTTAAAATCCCCTCCCACTATAATTATCCCTTTAGAATGTTCAGCTAAAAGTGATGCAATTTCTCTGAAAAATGTTGGATTATCTTCATTTGGTGCATAGAGATTCATAATAGTTATGTTTATACCACCAATTATACCCAACACCATCACGTAGCGTCCCTCTTTATCTGCATGTATTTTGTCTGGTAGGAGGCCTATCGATTTGTGGCACAAGATGGCCACTGCTTTTTTTTTTCTGTTTTCGTACAATGCACTAAAAATCTGGCCCACCCATTCTCTTTTCAATTTTTGGTGTTCCCTGTCATCCAATTGTCTCCTGAAGTAGTGCTATTGAGCAGTTTGATCTTTTTAGTTGAGAAAATATTTTTTTCCTTTTTATAGGGTGATTAACCCCATTTACATTGTAAGTAATTACATTTAACATATTCTTCTAGTTTCGTCCTTAATTTTTCCTATGCTACACTCATTCACTGTACTTCATAAATGCACAGTTAAATTCAGATCACAGTCCAAGAGATTTCTGTTTGCCAATAACAGTAGAACATAAAAAACAAATAAACAGTAAGTTGTGAACATTTTAGAACTTCCAACTGACTAGTGGTCTGACTCCATATACCAAAAAACATCCCGCAACTTTTTGCAAATGAAATTTCTATAGGCAGACCACTCTCGATCTAAAATGAGCAGAGAGATGGAACTCTCTGGGTGAAAAACACAAAGTGCAATTGCAACAGTCTCCCAAATTACCCTAAATTGGGGATTATGTTGCCTTGAATTCCCTGTTGTCAGCATACTTGACTTTCCCTCTTTATTCCCCCTCCCGCCCGGCCCGGCAATGTTCATTGTCCTTTTGTAGTAGTGTATAGCCCGAAATTCTCATGTCCATAAAAATTACAGTGTCACTTCACAGAAGATTATTTTATAGTGAAGATGTCTGTGTATTTAGCATATGGGATGAGATTTAACCAGCAGGACTGACTTTACTCACGTCCCTCACATAGGTGTGTCCACTCTTTCAATAATGGTTCTGAGTTCTGTGGGAGACAGTAACTGTCTCCTCTTCCTCCAGTTGTCCTGCGTTGTCCAAGTGTCCTGGGTCAGCTTTCTCTCCAGGACATCTCTCTCCTCTATTTCAGCTGCAACTCCGAGCTCCTTCAGAAACGACTGTGCCTCCAGTAGGGAGGGAAACACCTTCACACCAGTGTCCAGAAAAACTTTGAGTTGGGCCGGATATGGAGATTGAGCTTTGATGTTTTTCTCCCTCAGCTTTTTAATCACCTCCCGCAGTTGTTTCCTCTTTCTTTGCACATATGGCGAGTAATCCTGATCAAAATAGACCCTTTGGCCCTGGAATGTGACGTCTCGTTGCTTCCAAGCTTGCTGCAGCACCGCTTGCTTCACACTAAAGTCCAAAAATCTTACTATTATAGATCTTGGTGGAGCCGTCGTCTTCGGTTTTGGGGTGATAGCTCTGTGTGCTCGTCCCAATTTAATTTCCACATCATCTTTAATTGCCAGTGTTGTCCTGAAGAACTCAAATAAGAATGGCACCATTTCTTTCCCCTCTGCTTCTTTGAGAATCCCATACACCCTGATGTTATTGCGCCGTAGTCTGTTCTCCATATCCTCCTGTTTAGCCGTGAGCATAGCCTCCCTCCTCAGCAGGTAGCCGAGAGCCCTCTCCTGGCATATGCCCAGTCTTCGGCGGTACTCACTTTGTGCTCTACCATGGTTAATCTTTCGTCTAGCTTCTCCATTTGTTGTTTTATTTCCCCCACGGATGTTTCGAGTCTGTTTAGGGACTGTTTGGTCTCTCGGAAGGCATCTCCATTCTCTCGCCTAAGTTTCTTTAACTTTGTTAGCAGTTCCGATTCCCCATTGTTACTGCCGCCAGCCATGCTAGCTCCTAGCATTAGCTGTTTCCGGTTAGACTTAGTTTCGTCAAGTTTTCCGCCTTTAGCATCTTTCTTGTTTTGTTTCTGGCTGGTGCTCATTTTGGAGCACTGTTGTGTGTTCTTCTGGAAAGTTTACCTTTGTTTCGGGAACTTTTATTCTTGGGTCGGACAGAACACCTAAATCAAGCGTCTGCCTTGGGCATACCGGAAACGGAAGTCTCCGACATTTCTGTATTGTAAATCCTTTTTTGAATAATCTTAGGAAATGTTCTAAAAATTTAAGATACTGGATTTATGATTTTCATGCGCTATAAAGCCATAATCATCAAAACTGAAAAAAAGTCTTGAAATATTTCACTTTACGTGTAATCAATATATAATATACAACCCCAATTCCAAAAATGTTGGGACAAAGTACAAATTGTAAATAAAAATGGAATGCAATGATGTGGAAGTTACAAAATTCCATATTTTATTCAGAATAGAACATAGATGACATATCAAATGTTTAAACTGAGAAAATGTATCATTTAAAGAGAAAAATTAGGTGATTTTAAATTTCATGACAACAACACATCTCAAAAAAGTTGGGACAAGGCCATGTTTACCACTGTGAGACATCCCCTTTTCTCTTTACAACAGTCTGTAAACGTCTGGGGACTGAGGAGACAAGTTGCTCAAGTTTAGGGATAGGAATGTTAACCCATTCTTGTCTAATGTAGGATTCTAGTTGCTCAACTGTCTTAGGTCTTTTTTCGTCGTATCTTCTGTTTTATGATGCGCCAAATGTTTTCTATGGGTGAAAGATCTGGACTGCAGGCTGGCCAGTTCAGTACCCAGACCCTTCTTCTACGCAGCCATGATGCTGTAATTGATGCAGTATGTGGTTTGGCATTGTTATGTTGGAAAACACAAGGTCTTCCCTGAAAGAGACGTCGTCTGGATGGGAGCATATGTTGCACTAGAACCTGGATATACGTTTCAGCATTGATGGTGTCTTTCCAGATGTGTAAGCTGCCCATGCCACACGCACTAATGCAACCCCATACCATCAGGGATGCAGGCTTCTGAACTGAGCGCTGATAAATTGGGTCGTCTTTCTCCTCTTTAGTCCGAATGACACGGCGTCCCTGGTTTCCATAAAGAACTTCAAATTTTGATTCGTCTGACCAGAGAACAGTTTTCCACTTTCACAGTTTGCCACAGTCCATTTTAAATGAGCCTTGGCCCAGAGAAGACGTCTGCGCTTCTGGATCATGTTTAGATACGGCTTCTTCTTTGAACTATAGAGTTTTAGCTGGCAACAGCGGAGGGTATGGTGAATTGTGTTCACAGATAATGTTCTCTGGAAATATTCCTGAGCCCATTTTGTGATTTCCAATACAGAAGCATGCCTGTATGTGATGCAGTGACGTCTAAGGGCCTGAAGATCATGGGCACCCAGTATGGTTTTCTGGCCTTGACCCTTACGCACAGAGATTCTTCCAGATTCTCTGAATCTTTTGATGATATTATGCACTGTAGATGATGATATGTTCAAACTCTTTGCAATTTTACACTGTCAAACTCCTTTCTGATATTGCTCCACTATTTGTCGGCACAGAATTAGGGGGATTGGTGATCCTCTACCCATCTTTACTTCTGAGAGCTGCTGCCACTCCAAGATGCTCTTTTTATACCCAGTCATGTTAATGACCTATTGCCAATTGACCTAATGAGTTGCAATTTGGTCCTCCAGCTGTTCCTTTTTTGTACCTTTGACTTTTCCAGCCTCTTATTGCCCCTGTCCCAATTTTTTTGAGATGTGTTGCTGTCATGAAATTTCAAATGAGCCAATATTTGGCATGAAATTTCAAAATGTCTCACTTTCGACATTTAATATGTTGTCTATGTTCTCTTGTGAATACAATATCAGTTTTTGAGATTTGTAAATTATTGCATTCCGTTTTTATTTACAATTTGTACTTTGTCCCAACTTTTTTGGAATCAGGGTTGTAGGAAAGTTTAGATTTTGAATTAAATTATGAAAAAATTAACTTTTTCACCATATTCAAATTGTTTGAAAAGTCCTTCCCGCACCTCGGGCGCTGCTGAGTCTCTCGCCTATACAGCTATGGTTACAGTGGGGGGCTAGTCCTCTGGTAACCGCGAGAGTTTGACTCCCCACTCGCATCTGTATTACAGTGTGCCTTGCCAGACAGTAGAAGGTACCATTTTTATGATAGTCTTTGGTATGACCCAACCGCGAGTAGAACTCACGGTCTCCCACTCAAGAGGCGGACACACTAACCGCTAGGCCAACTTGCAGTGAATTGTTTGAGATGCAGTAATAATAGACAAAAAGAGCATCTAAAGAGCAATATTCAATTAGCTATTACTGGCTGTCACAATGTGATACAGCATCCCTCCATCCATTATCTGTAGCCGCTTATCCTGTACACTATCACAGCCAAGCTGGAGCCTATCTCAGCTGACTATGGGCGAGAGGCAGGGTACACCCTGGACAAGTTGCCAGGTCATCGCAGGGCTGACACTTAGAGACAAACAACCATTTACACGTATGGTCAATTTAGAGCCACCAATTAGCCTAACCTGCATGTCTTTGGACTGTGGGGGAAACCCACGCAGACAACATGCAAACTCCACACAGAAAGGCCCCTGTTGGCCACTGGGCTCGAACCCAGAACCTTCTTGCTGTGAGGCAACAGTGCTAACCACTACACCACCGTGCCACCATGATGCAGCATCATTTGTCCCAAATATAGCATTTTGTCTTATTCAGAAATGTAATCATTGATATGATTATGAACCAGTTATGAAAGACTGAGTTTTCTGCCACTCAGTCTTTCAGGTCTTATTTGACTCTCAAGGTCACAAAACCCAACATGACATTACATTACATGGCATTTAGCAGATGCTCTTATCCAGAGTGATGTACAATGAGTGCAAACATCAGGTACATGAAGTGCTGAACTTCTAAACAAGAAAGTTCTAGTGCCAACTGAGCAAGTGACAGCAATACCAGGTGTAATATGCTGTTGAAATACCACTAGTCAAACAGCCAAGGAAACAAATCAACCACATGAAGTAAAACTAAATAGAACTCAAAACAGCTAATGCCAGGCTAGACCATACACAGCCTGGGTTGGTCTAGACTGAAACGCAGTTACACAGTGGGCAGGAAAGAAGGGGAGAGGTGCAGCATGAAGAGGTGAGTTTTCAGTCCGCGCTTGAAGGTGGTGAGGGCGTCAGCAGTTCTGACCTAATAGGAAGGTCATTCCACCAACGGGGAACCAGGACAGACAGCAGTTTTGAGTGGGCTGGGCAGGAGTGGAGAGGAGGAGAGGCCAGGCGACCAGTAGTAATGGAGCATAGGGATCTGGCTGGTGTGTAGGGGCTGAACAGACTCTGGAGGTATGCTGGCCCTAACCCCTTGAGAGCCTGGTAAGCTAGCACCAATGTCTTAAATTTGATGTGAGCTGCGATAGGTAGCCAGTGCAGTTCGGCAAGCAGAGGGGTGACATGGGGAGGATGTAGACCAGGCAAACTGCAGCATTCTGGATGAGCTGTAGGGGTCTGATGGCAGAAGCTGGAAGGCCAGCAAGGAGAGAGTTGTAGTAGTCCAAGCGGGAGATGATCAGCACTTGGACCAGGAGCTGAGTAGATGGTGATATCAACATGACGGTGTTGTAGAAAAAATGAGCAATGGAAGAAAGAGAAAACAGCAGAGTTGAGATGAGGAATAGTGAGGAACATATTATAGCCATGAAATCATCACAATCAACAACTATAGGGTGGAGTGCAACTGGGCAAATGGGAGGTCAGTGGAGAAAGAATCCCCACTGCTCCAACTTTAATCCAATCTCATCACCTAATTAGCATCCAGTTTCAGCCAAAGTGGAAAAGGAGTGTCTATTTGTTCTGCCTACAGTCACAATCTTAAATTTGGCTGTGGAGGACTGATGATGGTCCCAGTCAGGATATTTATCAGCTTAGAGCTGCAGGTCCAGAAGACATCATGAGCAGGCAATAGAGATGGTGCTTTTGTCACATATTTTATGTTCTAAGGAAGGAATCTATTACATTACAGGCATTTAGCAGACACTCTCATCCAGAGCGGCAAACAGCATACCCAGAGCAGCCTGGGGAGGATTTTGAGGTTAGGTGCCTTGCTCAAGGGCACTTCAGCCATTTCTGCTGGTCCAGGGAATCAAATTGGCAACCTTTTGGTCCCAAAGCTGTTTCTCTAACCATTAGGCCATGGCTTCTGTTGCCATAGTTCCATCTTGTAAACCAACGAAACAAGTCCCCTGGATTATGATAGTCACCAAGCTAAATGACCTAATCTATCCAGACTATCAAGATCAAGCCGACGACTGTTAGGATAAATGCCTTATGCTCAGTTGCACACCCACATGCATCATCCACCTATACATATAGAGCCATGTCTTGGAACACTTTTTTTTTTATCACATCCCATACCACATCTCAATGTCAATAACTCTCCTCTATTTAGCCCAATTATTACTGACTATTTAACAACATTCTCTAATTATGCTAATGACTATAGCATTAGCAGGTTCAGCTCGGGGTCGTATGATATATCTGTTGGAAACACCTGTTCCATTTACAAGGCACCCAAGGTGTGCCAAGTACATAAACAAAACATCCTGTGGAGCATTTAAAGTGCTTACAGATGGAAATGCTTCCTCAAAAACACATCTAAACAAGTCAGAACTTCTCACATGAACAAGAACACATTTTAAGGATGATGACAGTATGTCAAGACAATCCTGTTATGTTGCTCACCATGCTGAGATCCAACTGTGATGAGAAACCAGGGAGTAAATTATGAACAGATTCATGCTCTTAGGGTTGTCACAATTTACTCACAGCTTTCTGGTCAAAAGTGGTCAGTTACATTGAAGCACATCCTTTAATCCTTTCAATACATCCCTCCATATGGTACTGGATCGTTCCACTCCTGACCTGCTGGCGTAATTTAGACAAGATGGTATTTTACTGGGGTAGAACAATAGGGTAGTATGCTGAAGCCACTGGTGTTTATATTCTCTGCATTGAAAACGTGCCATCAAAAGACAGGATTTTCAGCTGTGTAGTTCCATGGCCATAAAGAGCCTTACAATAAATCAGAGCAAATATGAACACATGCTGCTTTTCATGTACATCATATGAAACAGATTCAATATCTGTATCCTCTGAAAGTATTCACATAAAAGCAGAGTCTGTGGAGGAAAATAAACAAGATACAATGTTTTAAAGAAGTTTGGCTGACTCGAAATGTATTTTTTGGGGTGTGAAATATCCCAAATGTATCAAAGTAAAATACAAAACACGAAGGCATTTTGGGACTTTCATCTGTAAAATATTATATTACTAGTGTTTGGATGTTCTTTGTTTTCTGCAGTTAGTTCAACTTTAGCTTGATCGTGCAAACCAAAAAGAAAGTATCTGTTGTATTCTTTACTGAATGTGGATTAACAGATGTATAAAAATGGCAAACGTAGCTTAGAGCTGGGCAATTAACCATGCTCGAAATATGTAGCCATATATGAGGGCAAACAAGTAGCAAAACATTAAACTAGCTAATTTTGGAAGATAGCTCGAGGAGAGCGGGGAGACTTAGGACAAGTTTTCAGCTTTTGTAGATTGTGTGAAATTCTTTGCAGGTAGCATCATATTCATATTGCATTAGAGAGTATTTACTGCTCAATTCTTCAGCAGAGAGGCCAAAATTATGAAATCATTAAGATTGCCTTAACTTGTCAGCTCAGTGATATACAGTGGTGCTTGAAAGTTTGTGAACCCTTTAGAATTTTCTATATTTCTGTATAAATATGACCTAAAATCATCAGATTTTCACACAAGTCCTAAAAGTAGATAAAGAGAACCCAGTTAAACAAATGAGACAAAAATATTATACTTGGTCATTTATTTATTGAGGAAAATGATCCAATATTACATATCTGTGAGTGGCAAAAGTATGTGAACCTCTAGGATTAGCAGTTAATTTGAAGGTGAAATTAGAGTCAGTTGTTTTCAATCAATGGGATGACAATCAGGTGTGAGTGGGCACCCTGTTTTATTTAAAGAACAGGGATCTATCAAAGTCTAATCTTCACAACACGTTTGTGGAAGTGTATCATGGCATGAACAAAGGAGATTTCTGAGGACCTCAGAAAAAGCGTTGTTGATGCTCATCAGGCTGGAAAAGGTTACAAAACCATCTCTAAAGAGTTTGGACTCCACCAATCCACAGTCAGACAGACTGTGTACAAATGGAGGAAATTCAAGACCATTGTTACCCTCCCCAGGAGTGGTCGGCCAACAAAGATCACTCCAAGAGCAAGGCGTGTAATAGTCGGCGAGGTCACAAAGGACCCCAGGGTAACTTCTAAGCAACTGAAGGCCTCTCTCACATTGGCTAATATTAATGTTCATGAGTCCACCATCAGGAGAACAATGAACAACAATGGTGTGCATGGCAGGGTTGCAAGGAGAAAGCCACTGGTCTCCAAAAATGATCAGAATCAGAAACACTTTTATTGCCAGGTATGTGGACACACACGAGGAATTTGACTCCGGTTCACTTAGCTCTCATAGTACAAAACAGATAAAAAAGCGTATACACAAAACAAACAAACAAGCAAATAGGGCTGTGCTCGTTTGCCATCAGTTGCTCATGATATCATACCATATATATCGCGATATATCGAGTTAAACGATGTCTTTAATGTATTGTAAGCAGAGGGCGCGAATACGTTTGGCGCCAAAATTATTCAATCAATGAGTCTCGAGACAAGGCCATGGAGACATGGGGGACGTAATTAGCGGCTTGCAGCGTCTGTAACAGAGCGCATTGAAACTTAACAATCTACTGATAATAACATACCAATTGAGCCACTTCCAGTTGATATTATCCAAGCAAACTTCAGATTTGGGTCACCAAATGTCTAAAGATGTTATCTACTTCGTCATTTGTTGTGTTTCAATAACAAAAGTCGGACAATAAAGGCACAAATGACAGAGATATTGGATACTAATTAGACAACAAACAGCCATTACGGCATGCTGCTGCCTTAAGACACTGATTCTGATTGGCTGGCTTATAATACACCAGCCAATCAGAATGAGGGTTTCAAAAAGTAGTTTGGATGAAAAAAAGGCTCATTTCTAGTGCGCATGCCCTGAGTAACTGGAAGCACCATTTGTAAATAAAAACATTTTTGGTTGGAACAGGTTGCAAGCATGAATTTCCGTCGATTTCTGGCATGAAACATGCTTTAAATCAAATGAAAATTGATGATAACCTGCTACAGAACCAGGAGATATGCATGAAATATGTCATATATGGGATTTTCGATTTTCAAGTGAGTAAAAGATATCGTATCGTACCCCCGAAAATCGTGCATGATCGAGTATCACGAGCTGTGAGCACAGCCCTACAAGCAAACAACAACAACAAAAATAGGTGCATAGTGCAAAGTAATCCAGGTAAGTCAAGTATGGAATAGTTAAATAAATATAAAGTATACAGTGTGCACAGAATGACGGTATAAGTGTTCAGATATTTTACAAGTGATATTACTGATATATGAATCTGGATTTTTGCTGCATCTGGGCCAGGATGGCTTGCCATCATTGATGGAACAATGAATTCTGAATTATACCACCAAATTCAAAAGGAAAATGTCAGGACATCTGTCCATGAACTGAATCTCAAGAGAAGGTAGGTCATGCAGCAAGACAATGACCCTAAGCACACAAGTTGTTCTACCAAAGAATGGTTAAAGAAGAATAAAGTTAATGTTTTGGAATGGCCAAGTCAAAGTCCTGACCTTAATCCAATCGAAATGTTGTGGAAGGACCTGAAGCGAGCAGTTCATGTGAGGAAACCCACCAACATCCCAGAGTTTAAGCTGCTCTGTACGGAGGAATGGGCTAAAATTCCTACAAGCCAGTGTGCAGGACTGATCAACAGTTACTGGAAATGTTTAGTTGCAGTTATTGCTATACAAGGGGGTCACTCCAGATACTGAAAGCAAAGGTTCACATATTTTTGCCACTCACAGATATGTAATATTGGATCATTTTCCTCAATAAATAAGTGACCAAGTATAATATTTTTGTCTCATTTGTTTAACTGGGATCTCTTTATCTACTTTTAGGACTTGTGTGAAAATCTGCTGATGTTTTTGGTCATATTTATACAGAAATATTGAAAATTCTAAAGGGTTCACAAACTTTCAAGCACCACTGTAGCTAAAGTATGGAGTCCAAGGCAAAATGTACTACAAACCATATTTAAAAATCATCACAGCAGTTCTAGCAATGTCACTTCAGAAAAATCTTGGTTTGAATTTTAGGAAATGAAAGTTAAGTTTTTTTCTGACATAATTCCGTTACTGACTTTTCTTTCCTCATAATAGATTTTGCATTCAGAATTAAACATAGCCAATTTTTCTATGCTTTTTTAGGGTCAAAAGATACCTCACAGTGTGAAATTTTTTATTTAATTACCTTGAGTACTGCAACTAAAAAAGTTACCACATTTTGCTGTGAATGTAATTCCATTATTGAATAACTACCCTACTACACCCTTTTACCACAACATTAGTTTCTCAGCTTTTCACATATACTTATTTTTACAGGGAGACATGAGACATTGAGGGGAGACATGGAACAAAAATAAAATACCTAGGCCTACATGTTTAATTTTTATTTATTAGCAAAACTTGTGACATATGAACTGGTTGAACACACAATGCTGGTACAGCAATAGAAAGATGTCAGTTTACCCAAAGCCTGACAAGACAAAACAGTTCCATTCTTAAAAGGATAGTTCGGGATTTTTGACATGAATCTGTATGGCATCCCCATCAATAGTGTCGTGCAAACACACTGACTTACCCCTGACAGCATCCTGTGAGTCCAGCTCTTGTCCAGTTTTGGTCCAGACGAAAGTAGTCCGGCAAGTTTGCTGGGGTCACGAAAGTAAAACGTTTTTCGTCTCAAAACAGTATGTGTTCAAAAGAGTGATATATTTGCATCACAAAACCGTTGCCAAATAAAAAGTCAGACCTCGAAATCGCTTGGCACTGTTTTCTCTCCCTTCTTATCACTGCGCGCTGCCGCCAGGTGACAGCCACGGCTGTTTCATTCCTTGTTTTAGTGATGGGAATTTCGGCTCTTTTTCGGGAGCCGGCTCTTTTGGCTCTTCTTACTATAAGGAGCCGGCTCTTTCGGCTCCCAAACGGCTCCTGAGATTTTATTTTTGATTTAATTGCTGCAATTAACTAGTTAATTAATTACATTATTATTTATATTTTATCAATAGGATGTTTTCCATTTTATTTTTTAGTTTTTGTAGCCATTGTAAAGCTTTGTAAAGTATAGCAGTGTAACAATGTTCTAGCTATAGAAATAAAACTTACTTACCAATTAATAAATTATTTTCTCACAAACATAATGCAAAACTGTGTTATATTACCAATATAAAATACACAGAAGACATCAACTGTTTATCCTTTATGGCTTTATTTCACACTCGACCTTGAACAAAATGCCACAAAATAAATTATGAAGTATAAATCAGGCCTAAGAAACTATGAAGCAAAGTTGGAAATTATTTTAACAAACACAGAACAATGTGCAACAAAATATGTGGCACCTTGAGCGCATGTAAAAAGAGAAAAAAGTGCCGCACTCTGCTCCACCAGTAATGAGAAGCCGCTGGAACAGCAAATATGCTCCTGTTATAATGACTGCTGTCTCGTTGTATACCGCAGATTAATCTGGCCATGCCAAGGCGGTTGCCGACCGAACCTGTCAATTTATGAGCGACAATTTATATCATGAGCTTTAGGAATTCACGGCAACAAAACAATGATCATGGTTGTCAAATAGACAATCATCCTTCAGCTGAGCTGAGCTGAACTCTCTCTCTCTCTCTCTCTCTCTCTCTGAGGCACCTAAGGACAAAAAACTAATTCGGCTCCCCAACTCGGCTCCCACCGAAGAGCCGGCTCCCGTCGTTCACTTCAAAGAGCCGGCTCTTTGAACCAGATCATTCGCGACCGACACATCACTACATTGTTTACTGCTAGCAAAGTTAGCGACAACATGTCTGACTACGATGGTGAAATGTGTGCGGAGATTCAGCCACATCTTTGTTGCTACAGCCTGTATAGTCGCAAGTGTGCACCATCTCATCTCATCTCATTATCTCTAGCTGCTTTATCCTTCTACAGGGTCGCAGGCAAGCTGGAGCCTATCCCAGCTGACTACGGGCGAAAGGCGGGGTACACCCTGGACAAGTCGCCAGGTCATCACAGGGCTGACACATAGACACAGACAACCATTCACACTCACATTCACACCTACGGTCAATTTAGAGTCACCAGTTAACCTAACCTGCATGTCTTTGGACTGTGGGGGAAACCGGAGCACCCGGAGGAAACCCACGCGGACACGGGGAGAACATGCAAACTCCACACAGAAAGGCCCTCGCCGGCCCCGGGGCTCGAACCCAGGACCTTCTTGCTGTGAGGCGACAGTGCTAACCACTACACCACCGTGCCGCCCCAAGTGTGCACCATTTTCACAAATATATTATTGTATAGGTTATAGAAGGTGATAAATTTGTCGCTGTTCTTGCTCTCAAATTAGCTTGTTAGCGCCGCTGATCTGAACTCCTAATCACTGCCAAACAATGGGAAAGGTGTTGATTCCTGCGCAGATGTCAACATGACAGCGCGCAGTGATACCAAGGGAGAGAAAATAGTGTCAAGCGATTTTGAGGTCTGACTTTTTATTTGGCAACGGTTTTGTGATGCAAATATATCACTCTTTTGAACACATACTGTTTTGAGACGAAAAATGTTTTACTTTCGTGACCCCAACAAACTTGCCGGACTACTTTCGTCTGGACCAAAACTGGACAAGAACTGGACTCACAGGATGCTGTCAGGGGTAAGTCAGTGTGTTTGCACGACACGATTGATGGGGATGCCATACAGATTCATGTCAAAAATCCCGAACTATCCCTTTAAGAAGGAATGAAATAAGTTTAATCCTCATGCAAGGACATGCCCACTTTTTAACACAAAAATTAAACAAGTTGATATAAAAATCCTTAAATGTTTTTTCTCCAAAATCTAAGTTTCATAAACGATACCATATATGGTAACTCTCAGCTGCATACTTTAATTCCTAACAAACCCCAAATTCACCAGCATGCATTACACCATAGAATGGAGGTGGAGGCAAAGGAGAAAATACTAGTTTTGGTTGATAAAAATATTAAACTGCACAAACCTTACTGCAGTGCCCAGCTTCATGGCTCCAAAGGAAGTATGCTACTCTAATGGGCAACATTATCTTCTGATATAATCTAAAACCTGATTGGGTGAAATTAATTTATGGGAATACAAACTGTCCCAAGTCTCCCTTGTCTCAAGTTTCCCCACTTTCCCCTACAAAACACTATGAAATTTACATGTCCCATCCTGATATAACTGCAGAGACACATTTGTCTTTACTGTCTGAGAAAAAAAACTTCTATAAGTGTTTATGGATACAGAATTACATTTTGTAAATGAGATGTGAGATGAGTAGCGCAGTTTCAGTCAGTAAGGTTAGCAAACTGTGCACTTGCTGCTAGTTATGCTTCAGAAACCAAACTGGTGCTGTGCTCTATATCATAAAGTATTTTTCATTTATAAATTATAACTATACAACAAATGTTAACCTCCTGTTTTACAACAAGCCCCCCGGTCTTAGCAAGGTCTTATTGGGTCTTATTGCAAAAAGTTTGTTAAATCTTTGCCTGTTAGCTAGCATCCAAACTGCCAACCACTGAATGTATGTTGAATACTGTAACATCTTGAAATGTTTAGGTCATATTTTTTGTCATCTGTGCAATAAAAATTATAACTTTTTATCAATGACCTTGTTTCCATTACATACTTATTTTTTTCCATGACCTCAAAAAATCCAAATCAGTAAACGTATTTTATGTAATTTCCTTGTTTCACATATCAGAAGACCAGAAATCTTTGAACATGAAGCTCAGATAAAGACAGCAAGATGGAGAATCAACATTAATAATATATTCACCCACATTTTGTGAGCTGCTTTAGCGTTATAGCTTTTATGAGTTCGCTCTCGTGTGTATCTCCAGGGTGCTGTGGACTGAGCTCATGGAGGTTATGGGAACTGCAGAGTGAGCTCATCACTGCTGAAGACAGGACAAGATTTTCTCTCAGGAAACAAAGTGACCCGGACAGACACCCCCTGACCCTGACAAGCACGTCCTCTGATCCCCACACATCTGAGGGATGGTACTCATTTCGCCACATGATAAGCCTTCTGTTATGTGACTTCTTTTTTGTTTGTTTGCGATATGAGAAACCTGACGGTGTAAACCACATGATAGGCTCAGGGCATAGGGGAATGCCACTTAATCAGATAAGTCAGCCTGACTAGAAGAACCCTGTTGTAGGAGAAGGAAAAGTAATTTCCTGCATGATCGCAGCTCATCGGTATTCTGGCCCAGTTTAAAGGAATCATCATGAAACTGCTTTACATAATTATAGGCTTTATTATCCATAGAACATGACAAGGCTGCAGAGTCTGCTGAGTAAGAGAAAGGCAAAGAGTCATTTCCAGACTGTCCCTTCACCTTAACCAAAGTCCTTATAGTAAAGTCTGTCTACTCATTTCCCTACACTACAGTCTGTCCACTCAGTGGCCATTTTCACAGTCATTTTCAGTCATACAAGATCAGGCTGTTTACATGAATGGGGCAAGACCCATAAACACAAGACAGATTGCCAAGTTGATGTTTCAAGCACTGTGAAAATTGAAATCAGTTCCACTGCTATCTTACAAAAACAAAAATTTAAATAAATAAATAATTTATGTTCTTTGGCTCCAGTAACACTAAAATATTTTTGGTTGCTCTGGCTACTACTGTGCATGCATATTTCTATGGCAACAGTGCTCATCAGACAAAACATCAAGGCAAATCCTAAAAGCTTTCTTACTTGAGCTCGACATAGGGCAAAACATAATAGTCTTTACACCCGATCCACTCTATCTAGTGCACTATCTGGGCAATAAGAAGGTATGTAGCTCAGTAACATGTTGGCCTATAGTTTCATTTAGGTTATGGGTATGGGTTGTTATCGCCTGGGGCGGCTTAGAGGACGTGCTCTCGAAGTCTCATAAAATTCCCCAAAGGCATGTTTAAAATAGAGCCTCTAACAACCAAAGTCCAGCTCCTAGCCCTGTCATGGCAGAACTGTTTATACTGACAGGGGAAGGGGCAAAGGCAGGTTACTGGCGCCTCAAAACCAGTTGCTCTCTTCAACACTCGCTCATTGGTATACAACATCTTCGATCTGCTAGCTTTATGTACCATTCCAGGTGGTAAGCTCTCCTGTAGAACTCTGGTCCTCCAGGTTGGGGGTTTTGCACAGGGGTAGCTTCCCTGCCATGTAAAACTATCACTAGATATAAAAACTCACAACCAACCACAATGATCTTGTGAGCAGGCAGACCTGTTGCAAGATTGATAAAGACCTGACCAAGGTACAAAGTAAGGTTATGGGTATAAGCTGAAGCAAAATATGTCATTGGTAATGTATTAGCCAATATGCAAGCTGGTGTTGTCGACAAGACCACCTAAAGCAAGACCAAGTCACAACCAAGACCAGAGTGTATTGAGACCAAGATAAGACCAAGACTTTGAGGGGTCGAGACCAAGTCAATACCAAGACTAAAGAAGGGCAAGATCAAGTCAAGACCAGGACCAGACCAGTGTATGAGAAGGGGGCAGGGAGGGGTGACAATGAGTTGTGTCATTAGTTGCATTTGAAGCAGGAAGTTTTGCATCCAATCACAGTAATGATTTTAACAAATAAATCAGATAAAGCACAGGCAATTTAGTGATATTCCTGCAGTTGTGGTCTTGATCGGTCTTGAAATAAAATCTCAAGTCCTCTATGTCTGAGAAAGAGACAAGGCCAAGTAAAAATGCAGTCAATTCTGAGAATAGAATGAGGCCTTCAAAAAGACTGATCTCAAGTACTATAACACTATTGCGAGCTTTAAATAGGCTGTATTATTATGGAATAGGGAGGTTATTTGTAGCTGCTTGGTTTACATGAATACTTTTATTTCACTAATCCACAATAAACTGTATATGCTCTGTATAATCTTCATTTTACATCAGTTTATGAAGTTTGGTATTGGGAGAAGAACAATTATACAACTACAGCTTGCTAACTGGCTATCATGCATAGTCAAGTTTTTATTTTCTGCAGTTCTATATTTTAGCTTGGTAGTTCTAGTTGGTTGGGCGGCACAGTGGTGTAGTGGTTTGCACTGTCACCTCACAGCAAGAAGGTTCTAGGTTTGAGGCCAGTGGGCCAACAGGGGCCTTTCTATGTGGAGTTTGTATGTTCTCCCCATGTCTGTGTGGGTTTCCTCTGGGTGCTCTGGTTTCCCCACAGTCTAAAAGACATGCGATTAGGTTAACATGGGGCAGCCATGGCCTGAAGGTTGGGCTGAAGTGTCCTTGAGCAAGGCATCTAACACCCATCTGCTCCCCAGGTGCTGTAGCATTGCTGCCCACTGCTCTGGATATGTGTGTGTGCTCATTGCTCACTTGTGTGTGCATGTATGTGTTCACTGCTTCAGATGGGTTAAATGCAGAGGAGGAATTTCACTGTACTTGAGTGTACGTGTGATAAATAAAGGCTTCTTGTTCTTTTTATTCTTGTAACCGTGAGCTCAAAACAGCTCAAAAACCCAGACACAAGCTAGATTAACGTCAAATAATCAAGTTATGCTATACAAGGAACCTGAATTACAGTCCAGTGCTGTGGTAAATGCATTTGTAGAGCAGTTAACACCATTCTATTCAAATAACTAGTTAGAATAAAAAGAGGGATTGCATCAATTCATACAGTTGTATGCATGTTTACGAAGTCTATAACTTCTCTTAGATTTTTAAAAATTTGCCCAAAACCTCTTACACTGAGGAAAAATGGCTTGTGAATGAGTTTATTTTGCTTTCTTTTCATTTTTCACATCTATTATGTTTTTCCCCCCATTTCTTTCATCATGCATGATGACAGTTTCCCCAGTGGACTTATTAGTTTACAATCAGACTTCTGATGTTTTGTTTCAGATTTACTCAAACCCATTTTTTTCAATGAAAAACCTATCACAAGAAGGACTTGCCCTGAATTGTGCTTTAACCTCATCAAAGCTTTTGTCAACTGTTTGTCTCCTGCTTGTTGTTCAAGTAATGACACCCTTTTTAAGAAGACCTTAAAGGCCTGTGGAAAATTTCCATGTAATTCTGAAGCACTAATCGGACATGCTGACTAGGTTGTTTTGTGTTGTTGCTGATCCGTGTGTGTGTGTGTGTGTGTGTGTGTGTGTGTGTGTGTGTGTTCATGTGGAAATGCTGCCCGGATGCAGAGGTTAGTTCTGTAACACAGGCAGGCAAGAGAGCAAAAACACAAGCAAGCTGCCAGTGAAACTGTTTCAAAGATAACACCTCTGAGATTCAGTATAAGTACTTGAAGATTGAAGATTATAAAACATGACTAGGTTGCAGAGGCAGCAAAGCAAATGTACATTTCTCACACACACACACACACACACACACACACACACTACTATTGTAGACAGGTTTAAACAGAATCTAATTATAAAGGGTATTTACATTTTCCACCCATTAAAAAAAAATATATATATGCCTTACTTTACATTATATTGCATTATAGGAAAAAAAACTGCTGAATTTTCGAATCCATGTGGTTAGAAGGTGTTGATTAATTTTCTATAACAGCAGCTCTGACAATACTTCTGGCTGCAAGGCAAATCACAGGATTATGTTTCATTGGAACTAAATGGCCAAGCCCAAACCTGTTCTAGCATGACAATCCTCATGTGCACAAAGAGAGACCTATAAAGACATAATTTCCCAAGGTTGGTGTGGAAGAACTCAAGTGGTCATACAGATCCCTGACCTCACCACAAGCCCTGTGAAAACCTTTGGGATGAACTGGAACACCAACTTTGCACCAGGCCTACTTGCTGGATGTCAGTGCAAAATTTTTTGTGACTGAATGAGCACAAATCTCCATAGCCATATTCCAAAATTTAATGGATCGAAAGAAGAAACCTTTATTTGTTACATGTACACTCAAGCACAGGGAAATTCCTCCTCTGTATTTAACCCATCTGAAGCAGTAAGCAAGTGAGCAATGAGCACACATACAGTGCCTTGCAAAAGTATTCATCCCCCTTGGTGTTTGTCCTGTTTTGTTGCATTACAAGCTGAAATTAAAATGGATTTTTGGGGGGTTAGCACCATTTGATTTAAACAACATGCCTACAACTTTAAAGGTGCACATTAGGGCTGAACGATTTTAAGAAAAAAATTTAATTGCGATTTTTCTGGCAGATATTGCGATTTCGATTTCAACCACGATTTTTTTTCTTTAAATCAAGTTTCAGTGCAAATTAATTAATACAATGAATTCCATAAAGCTAATGCAAGAATGAAAACTGAGGTCAACAGATTTCAAATGTAGGCCTGTTTATTAACATTGAGTGCCTGAGGAACAAGTTATAATAACTTAAAATAAAAAAAGAGAGCCATCTTTCTTAAGTAAACTTTTGCTTTTTTTACTTTTCCCATCTATAACATATCAGACATAAAAAAGGTTGATCAATGGCTCAGCAGCATCAAAATATTGCACTTTTGTAAAAGAATGTACATAAGCATTATAAACTATAACTACAGCCAACAATTCCCCCTGTGGGAAATTGTGAGAGTGATGCAGTGTGCGCAGCAGTCACTATTGCAGGAGCTGAGCTATATTGTGTGAATGTGTGACTTGCCCTGATGCTACAAGCCTGTGTCTCTCTGAGAGGGAGCAGCCTCTCCCTCGTGTGTGTGTGAGCGAGCAGCCCCTCCCTCATGTGTGTGTGAGCGAGCAGCCCCTCCCTCATGTGTGTGAGAGCGAGCAGCCCCTCCCCCACCCGTGCGCTGAGCACAGAGACACAGAAAGGGCAGTTTTTCCTCAGAGTGCTCCCTCCTAGCCTGGGCCCGCCCATCCTAAGTGTGACGCAACACGAGGGCCTGTTGCGAGCTTAGTCTGGCAAGGCAAGCTATCTCCAGCTCTTCCAAGCTCCCGAAAAATCGGGAGCCAATCAACTTTGAGCATCTCCAACAGCCCTGGGTAGAGGCGTGTTCAAGGCAGTGACATAGTAGAACTGCGACCGGTGTTCTGTAAAGTTATCCTACCTCTTGGATTTGTCCTACCAAGCCTACTGCGCATGCGCAGAACACATGACGTCATATCTTGGAATTGGGACCGAGTTTTGTCCTACCGATCAGCTGGGCTGATAGAAAATCGGTGAGTATTTCACGCATTTGGCGATTTTTATGTTTTGTGCGTATTGGTCGAGTCTTTGGCTGAGTCAAATAATTTGTAATGACTTGTTTTGAATAATCAAATCAAATCAAGTTTATTTGTACAGCGCTTTTAACAATAAACATTGTCGCAAAGCAGCTTTACAGAATTTGAACAACTTAAAACATGAGCTAATTTTATCCCTAATCTATCCCCAATGAGCAAGCCTGTGGCGACGGTGGCAAGGAAAAACTCCCTCAGACGACATGAGGAAGAAACCTCGAGAGGAACCAGACTCAAAAGGGAACCCATCCTCATTTGGGCAACAACAGACAGCCTGACTATAATAATAAATAATAATAATAATACTTTATTATAATAATAATAAAACTTTGGTCTTCAATCTAACTGAACAGTAAAGGAAAACACAACAGTACTACAACCTTTTCCTTTATTAAAAGTACTCCATAGACACTAGTTAAAACACGCAAAATGTATCAGTCTTAACTAATGCTAACACCTAGCCAAAAATTAATCCATATTATACGACCGATGGATGTTCAACAACGGAAAACATACAGTGAACAATGACTAAATAAACTGACTGTTATACATATTCAATTCCAAAAACACAATCCATATTAATCTGTTGTCTACACATCACCAGTGAAGCCAGCATTCAAACAGCGAACAGCGTCAAAACAGCTGGAAGCTTGAGGTAGGATTTTCCTGACACGCAGCACGGCTCGGCAGACGAGTCTGTTGAATTTTCCTACCCTCCTGGATTTCGCGCATGCGCAGTAGGCTTGGTAGGACAAATCCAAGAGGTAGGATAACTTTACAGAACAACGGAAGCCATAGATTGTTTACAGAATCTATGCCGGAAGCGCTTCATTCACTAGAAACATTACGAACATGGAGCAGCGGCAAGCAGGGGTGATAGCGTTCCGGCGCCGCGCCGGATTTCCGGCGCGCCGTGGCTGGGGGAAAAAAAAAAATCTAGTTCGCCCATTGTCCTGTGTCATTCCGAGATGCGCAGATAGACAGTAAAGGGAATTCGGAATTAGGATTTCTGGCGCGGCGCGCCGGAACGCTATCACCCCTGGGCAAGCCTTTGACACAGCGGTAGATGCTGTATTGAAAGCATTCAACGGGAAGTTCTCATTGAAAACGGAGCAAAGAGCAGCCCTGGAGGTATTTATCTTCTTCCTGTTACTCAAGCAGTTTCCGTCGCGTCACATACGTCAGAGGAAAGAGTGATGTGATTGGTTTAAGCTTCGTCACAGCCTTTTCTGGCTTCGACCAGTAGCAAACTCAGGCATTTCAGGGAGGCGGGTCAACCACGCCTTTGGGAAACGGTTGGGCTTAATATCTTTGTCAGACCAAATGCTCGCAGAGCTTTGAAGTTGCGTTAGCCAGACTAGCTCCCTCCAAACAACGGGGATTTACACGAAAACGGAAGGAGATATTCACAAAATGCTTTCATATTGAGTGCCACAAGGCTCTCCTGAACAGATAGATGTAATTTTTTTCATGTAAAAACCGCGGCTTTGACGATCCCAAAATCGTGTTGTCTGAGATTGCGATTTTCGGTCGAAAACGATAGATAGTTCAGCCCTAGTGCACATTGTTTTTTTTTATATTGTGACACAAACAATAATTAAGATGAAAAAACAGAAATCTGGAGTGTGCATAAGTATCCCCCCCCCCAAAAAAAAAGGTCAATACTTTATACAGCCACCTTTTGCTACAATTACAGCTGAAAGTCTCTTGGGGTATGTCTCTATTAGCTTAACACATCTAGCCACTGGGATTTTTGCCCATTCCTCAAGGCAAAACTGCTCCAACTCCTTCAAGTTAGATGGGTTGCGTTGGTGTACAGCAATCTTCAAGTTATGCCACAGATTCTCAATTGGATTGAGGTCTGGGCTTTGACTAGGCCATTCCAAGACATTTAAATGTTTCCCTTTAAACCACTCCAGCGTAGCTTTAGCAGTATGCTTAGGGTCATTGTCCTGCTGGAACGTGAACCTTCGTCCCAGTCTCAAACCTCTGGCTGACTCAAACAGGTTTTCCTCCAGAAGTGCCCTGTATTTAGTGCCATCCATCTTTCTTTCAGTCCTGACCAGCTTTCCTGTCCCTGCAGATGAAAAACATCCTCACAGCATGATGCTGCCACCACCATGCTTCATTGTAGGGATGGTGTTCTCAGAGTGTTGGGATTGTGCCACACATGGCATTTCCCATGATGACCAAAAAGTTCAATTTTAGTCTCATTTGACCAGAGAATCTTCTTGCATGTGTTTGGGGAGTCTGCCACATGCTGTTGGGCAAACTCCAAAAGTGATTTTTTAAGCAATGACTTTTTTCTGGCCACTCTTCCATAAAGCCCCACTCTGTGGAATGTATGGCTTAAAGTGGTCCTATGGACAGATACTCCCATCTCCACTGTGGATCTTTGCAGCTCCCTCAGCATTATCTTTGGTGTCTTTATTGCATCTCTGATTAATGCCCTCCTTACCCAGTCTGTGAGTTTTGGTGGGTGGCATTCTCTTGTCAGGTTTGTAGTGATGCCATATTTTTTCCATTTTGCTATAATGGATTTAATGGTGCTCCCTGGGATATTCAAAGTTTGGGATATTTTTTATGACCCAACCCTGATCTATACTTCTCCACAACTTTGTCTCTGACCTGTTTGGAGTGCTCCTTGGTTCTCATGTTGCTTGTTTAGTAGTGTTGCAGAGTCAGGGTCCTTCCAGAACAGGTTGATTTATACAGATATCATGTGACAGATCACGTGACACTTTGATTGCACACAGATGGATCTTAATCAACTAATTATGTGACTTATGAAGTGAATTGGTTGGACCAGCTCTAATTTAGGGGTTTCATACGAAAGGGGGTGAATACTTATGCACACTCCAGATTTCTGTTTTTTCATCTTAATTATTGTTTGTGTCACAATAAATAAACAATGTGCACCTTTAAAGTTGTAGGCATGTTGTGTAAATCAAATGATGCTTACCCCCAAAAAATCCATTTTAATTCCAGCTTGTAATGCAACAAAACAGGAAAACACCAAGGGGGATGAATACTTATGCAAGGCACTGTACATACCCAGAGCAGTGGACAGCTATGCTGCAGCACCCGGGGAGCAGTTGGGGGTTAGGTGCCTTGCTCAAGGGCACTTCAGCCATGATACAGAGGGAGGGGAAAGCGCTATTCATTCACTCAACTCCCCTCTCATTTTTCCTGCTGGTCCCGAATCGTTGACCCTTTTGGGCCCAAGGGTGCTTCTTTAACCTACAGGCCAAGGCTGCCCCCAACTAAAGGCTGTTAGAGCATCAAAGAGGAGATCAAGTCCATAATAATCCTCATGGTTTTGGAGTGGGATGTTTAATGGTAAGATGTCCATCTACTTTTGACCATATAATGCATTTTGTGTGTGTGTGTGTGTGTGTTTCTTTTACCCCAAGCCTGTAGTGACGAATAAGTTCTCAGATGGAGTTAGAGCAATAACACATCAGGAATTGACAAGTATCAGTCACTAACCTGCTTGCAAACGTAAATCATCATAACTGACAGTGAATGTAAATTGGCGATACAATACAGGTCAGGCTGGTTATGCAGCAAGGGGCAAACACACTTTCCATAAGCGTACTGCAAGTCCTTCAAGAACAAAATCAGTGTCTTGACACTTCTCTTGTGTCTGTGGCAAACAGCCTACAACGTCACTAATAACACATCTGAACACAGCACTGAAATGAAAATTAGCATTGTGTTCAAAATCAGGATTTAGCTACGACTATTCTTTAAAAAAAAAAAACTTTTTTGTGCATTAAGTTTAACCATTGAGCTGAACTATACTAGAAGAAAAAGATTATCCACATTGAGTCCTGGAAAAATGCTTACTCTTCAGAAAGCATGTATGAACTCAAAAAACAATAACATGTTTTCATCCTCAAGGCTCTTAATCTAAGGCTGGGTTTAACATGTACCATGTCCTGACCTGTATATGGTATTGAAGTTCAGTTTCAACACTTTTAGCACTAAGAACAGGTTTGTAAATGCAAGCATACAAATTTGAACAAAGAATGTGCTTGCTGTGTTTTGTTTGAAGATTACTCATTTGTGAGAGTGGGCTAATAGCGTGTTAGCAAACATTCCCCAAGTCACTGCACACCCACTCCTCACTGTCCTCCTCTAATATCCAAACAAACACTCTGAAACCACGTTTTACACTTTATACACTTTATATAGTGACTTCGTCTTCCAAGGAAAGCAAAATGAGAAAGATCAAGTAAATAAGGGATGGCGTAGTGAGAGGGGAATGTCAGTGAGATGTGCCAGGCAGCACAAGTGTTTTCCTTGCTGTGGTTAGCTCATAGCGGTTAGCTGGTTCCCTGGGGATGGGCAGGTGCTAAGTGGGTTTGTTTAACAGAGCCCAGGTGGAGAACAGGGAGTGATTAAAATGCAGCAGGATTGAAGCAGAAAAAAAGCAATGAGAGGTGTTTTTAGCTGTGAGCCAGATGACTAAATGTTCTGGCCTTTTTTCCACACATTGCGCCAAGTAAGTGATTGGGATATGGGCCTTCCATGCTGATGTAAAATCACTTCATGAAATGTACTTACTTGTGCTTCTACCCATATAGTCTATAGCACCTGCTGTTTCACGGACTTTATCACAGACTTCCTCTATTCTCTGCTCTTTTGTCTGACAATGAGCCTCTATAAATATCCCACCCAGTCTCCCATGGCCCACAAGGCCCTGCTCTTTCCTGAGGGACAGGAAGTTCAACCCGAGGCAGAGACCCTGAGCTCTCTTCAGAGCTTTGAGAGGGGGATGGGAGTCATGGAGGGTGATGATGAGGTTACAGTACAGACAGTATGCTCTCATGGTATCAGCATAATGGGAACACTGCACTGTGCTTACTCCTACACACAGATAGTGAAGATGAAGTAACATGAATGTGAAGCTGCACACTTTAAAGAAAATAGAAACCAGAAGGTTCAGTACAACCTGAACCAAAATAAAGGAGTTTCTGAAGATGAATTAAATATTGCTGTTGTTGTAGATGATGACATAATTGTTGCTGTTGTTGTTGATTTTATGATTATTGTTATTAATAAAATAAATCAGACTGAATTGCATATTCAGTTCATCTCATCTCATTATCTCTAGCCGCTTTATCCTGTTCTACAGGGTCGCAGGCAAGCTGGAGCCTATCCCAGCTGACTATGGGCGAGAGGTGGGGTACACCCTGGACAAGTCGCCAGGTCATCACAGGGCTGACACATAGACACAGACAACCATTCACATTCACACCTACGGTCAATTTAGAGTCACCAGTTAACCTAACCTGCATGTCTTTGGACTGTGGAGGAAACCGGAGCACCCAGGAAACCCACGCGGACACGGGGAGAACATGCAAACTCCGCACAGAAAGGCCCTCGCTGGCCACAGGGCTTGAACCTGGACCTTCTTGCTGTGAGGCGACAGCGCTAACCACTACACCACCGTGCCGCCCATATTCAGTTCATTTATTTGTTATTGTTTACATGTCCAGCATGGATCATTAGAGACAAGATTATTTTTTCTTCTTTTTCTGATTATTATTATTGTTGTTGTTGTTGATGATGATGATGATGATGATGATGATAATAATGATGATGTAATTCTTGTTGATGTTGTTGTGCTTATGATTATTGTTATTATTTAAAAAATAAAATCAGACTGCATTTCATATTCAGCTCATTTATTTGTTATTGTTTACATATCAAGCATGGATCATTAGAGACACTTAAGATGAATTCTTCTTCTTCTACTGATTATTATTATTGTTGTTGTTGTTGTTGTTGTTTGTCAGTAACAGCGTTGAGAGCACAAGCTCGAAACAGCCTTCAAACATAGCTGCCATGAACTACAACTCCCAAGAATCACAGCGCCCTCTGTCTCCAGCATATTAAATGCACCTGTCTCTCATTATCATCATTATCAACAACCCTATATAAACACCACTCTCACTCTCACTCACTGTGAAGTGTCATTCAGTGTTTCCTTCCTGTCATTACCAAGCTGTTTACTTTCTGCTTGCCTTCTAGCATTTGACCTTTGTTTATGTTTACCTTGACCATATCTCTTAGTCTCGTCTACATTATCCAGTTTGCCGATTGACCGACCTCCGGCCGTTGCTTTGACTACAATTCAGACGGCGCGGTGGTGTAGTGGTTAGTGCTGTCACCTCACAGCAAGATGGTTCTGGGTTCGGGCCCAGCAGCCGGCAGGGGCCTTTCTGTGTGGAGTTTGCATGTTCTCCCTGTGTCTGCGTGGGTTTCCTCTGGGTGCTCCGGTTTCCCCCACAGTTCAAAGACATGCAGTTAGGTTAACATGGGGTGGCCTTGGGCTGAAGTGCCCTTGAGCAAGGTACCTAACCCCTAATCGCTCCCCGGGTGCTGTAGTATGGCTGCCCACTGCTCTGGGTGTGTGTTCCCTGCTTCAGATGGGTTAAATGCAGAGGATGAATCTCACTGTGCTTGAAGTGTGCATGTGACAAAGGTTTCTTCTTGTCTATTGTTTTGGCTCTGTCTATAGTTTGCTTCTCCCGCTCTCCCCTGCGCCTGCATCTGTAAGTGCCTGTACCCTGACAGGACACTTCGCTGTCAAATGGATGCAACAGAGGAGGCGAAGCAGACTGCCCTTAATGCTGAACGGCACCTCTTAGGAGAACACCAGCAGATGCTCAATGACCTCAACACCAAGATGGTGCAGCTCACTGTTGTGATGTCGTAGGTATTCCTAACATGCCCCGAAGCCTCCATAAGCTCCACAAAGCTCCTCCCGTTACCCAAGAAATACGCTGGCGATGCTGTCAGAGATTTCTTCTCCAATGCTCCCTTTATTACTCATCCCTCACCAGCATTTCCAATTATCAAAAGATTGCAAAGTTTCTCACACTACTGACTGGTAAGGCTCTTCAGTGGGCAAGTGCTGTCTGGGAGCACGGAGGTGAGCACACTACGTCTTACGATCGTTTCCTGGAATTATTTAAGTGAGTCTTCAATCGTAAACCCGAGGGCATCAAAGTCAGAGAGAGTCTGTTGACCATTAAGCAGGGAAATAGAAGAGTCGCCGAATACGCTATGAACTTCGAACCCTAGCTGGCGGCAGTGGCTGGAATGAGCCAGCTTTAAAGGCTGCTTCTCACCAAGGTCTACACCCAGAAGTGTTGAGTGAGCTGGCATATCGAGATAAACACTTAACTCTAGACTGTCTCATTGATTCAGCTATCCGATTGGATCATCTAATCAGCAGTAGATCAGCTTTACAAAATGCTGTCACACTGCCTCCAGCCACTAATGCACCCATGCCCATGAAGGTATCTCAGGCTCATCTGAAATGTTCAGAGAGGGAGAGAAGAAAACGCGAGGGTTTGTGTTTCTACTGTGATGATCCTAACCATCTTATTTCTAATTGCCTTGCTCATCCACTTCGTGGCAATTCTATACATCCTGCTGAAGCACTGACCAGCCCAGTGAGTCCCCTGTTACCTCATAAGACTCAAGTTTTTAAAATACCAGTCATATTGAAGCTGCCAGCATCGATACATGTGCTCTCTGCATTCATTGACTCAGGGGCAGAGGGGAATTTCATCAACATCTCAATTGTCCAGAAATTCAACCTGTCCACGAACACATTGCAGAGACCATTCAGCCTCAAGACCATCGATGGAAGTCCCATAGGGGATGGACTCGTCACTACTCGCACTACCTCTCTTCAAATTCAGGTGGGAGCTCTTCACTCAGAACTTCTTTCGCTGTATGTCACACCAACGGCACACCACGACATCATCTTAGGCTAACCCTAGCTTCAATTATATAATGCACTGATATCCTGGCAGCATAAAGACATTCTTCAGTGGTCATCAACCTGTTTTCAAAACTGTCTGTTAGGACTAGGACTGTTTTGGCCTCTAGAGGCCGCTGTTATTTCCTTTTCATGTCGTGTTTATTTTGGCCTCTAGAGGCCGCCACTGTTCCTGTGTCTTGTGTTTGTGTTAATTGCCTAATTATCTTCACCTGTGTCCTTAATTAGTTTGTCTATTTATACCCCTGAGTTCAGTCCTCTTGTCACGGAGTCTTTGTGCTGTTATGTTTATCTCCAGTTTCCTTTGTACTGTGTTTTTTGATCTTCTTAGCTTTTGAATTTTTGCACTTTGCTTTTCTTTTGGATTATACTCTTTGGTTTTTTTTTGTCTTTTGTTTTGCCCTGTATATAGTGTATATAGTTTAAATAAACCTTTTGATTCTTTTTCTACTTCCGCCTCACGCCTCTGCATTTGAGTCATCCCCCTGGTGGCCTAGTGGGGGTTTGCTGGATTATCACACCAACGAACCAGGTTCGAATCCCAGCAAAACCCTAACAGAAAGACTCCGTCTGGGCACTACGAATACCAGGTGATGCCCTTCGGACTCACCAACGCACCAGCTGTTTTTCAGGCCCTAATCAACGACGTCTTAAGGGACATGATTAACCTATACGTTTTTGTCTACCTCGACGACATCCTTATCTTTTCCAAGACCGTGCAGGAGCACCGCCACCATGTCCGCCAGGTTCTCCAGAGGCTGCTACAGAACAATCTGTTCGCCAAGGCCCAGAAATGCGAATTTCATGTTCCCGAGGTCTCCTTTCTGGGATTTATTGTACGGACAGGCCAACTCCAAATGGACCCTGCCAAGACCCTGGCCGTCCGGGATTGGCCTACTCCCAAGTCCGTTAAGGAGGTTCAGCGGTTCTTAGGATTCGCTAACTTCTACCGCAAGTTCATCAGGAACTTCAGTTCTGTGGCAGCACCCATGTCAGACCTCACCAAAGGGACAGGTGGATCTTATGGCTGGTCTCCTCAGGCAGAAAAGGCATTCAAAGACCTCAAGGACCGCTTCTGCACGGCACCCATTCTGGTTCTCCCGGACACCTCCCAACCATTCATCGTGGAGGTGGACGCCTCGGACAGTGGTGTCGGCGCGGTGCTCTCTCAACGTTCGGAAGGAAAGCTGCACCCCTGCGCTTACTTCTCCCACCGCCTGAGTCCTGCTGAGTCCCGGTACGATGTGGGGGATCGAGAACTGCTAGCGGTCAAACTGGCCCTTGAGGAGTGGAGGCACTGGCTGGAGGGAGCACAACATCCATTCCTGGTTTGGACTGACCACAAGAACCTGGAGTACCTCCAGCAAGCCAAGAGACTGAACCCTCGACAGGCTAGGTGGGCCCTGTTTTTCAGTCGGTTTGACTTCACCCTCTCATACCGCCCCGGCTCCAAGAACACCAAACCTGACGCACTGTCCAGACTGTTCTCTGCCACTAACAGGGAGAATGAAGTCGGGCCTATTATCCCTGTGTCCCGGATTGTGGCCCCTGTCCGCTGGGGTATTGAGGAGGCTGTCCGACAAGCCCAACGCCAGGACCCCGGTCCTGGGACGGGGCCACCAGGCCTCTTGTACGTCCCACATCAAGCCCGGGCCAAGGTTCTCCAGTGGGGTCACTCTTCCCCTCTCACCGCCCACCCGGGAGCTCGGAGGACCCTGGACTTCCTGAAAAGACGCTTCTGGTGGCCTAACATGGAGAAGGAAGTAAGGTCATTTGTCCTGTCCTGTGAGGTTTGCACCAGAACCAAGAACCCACGACAGCGTCCCCAGGGTCTCCTGCATCCTCTGACCATTCCCCGGCGTCCCTGGTCCCACGTGGCAGTCGACTTTATCACGGGTCTCCCTGAGTCACAAGGTAACACGGTCATTTTGGTCTTAGTTGACAGATTCTCCAAGGCCTGCCGCTTCATACCACTGTGCAAACTCCCCTCTGCTCTTGAAACTGCGAAACTTTTGTTTAATCATGTTTTCCGAGTCTTTGGTCTTCCACAGGACATCGTCTCAGACCGAGGGCCCCAGTTCTCCTCCCGAGTGTGGCACGGGTTCTGCAAGGTCATCGGAGCCACTGCCAGCCTCTCCTCTGGGTTTCACCCACAGTCCAATGGTCAGACGGAGAGGCTCAACCAGGACCTGGAAACCACCCTGCGAGGCCTGGCTATGGATAACCCGACATCGTGGAGCACCTGGCTGCCATGGGCGGAGTACGCCCACAACACCCTGCAGTCATCGGCCACCAAGCTGTCGCCATTCCAGTGCCAATTCGGGTTCCAGCCACCTCTGTTCCCGGACCAGGAGGAGGACGCGGGGGTGCCCTCGGTCAACCAATATGTGAGACGGTGTCGCAAGACCTGGAGCAAGGTCAGGAAGACCCTCATACAGACCTCCAGAACCAACCAGACTCAGGCCAACCGCCATAGAAGACCTGCACACGCTTTCCGCCCTGGGCAGCGTGTTTGGCTGTCCACTAAGGACCTTCCACTGCGGGTGGAGAACCGCAAGCTTGCTCCTCGCTACATTGGCCCCTTCAAGGTGGTGCGCAGGGTGAACCCTGTCTCCTACCGGCTCCAGTTGCCCCGGACTCTGAGGATCAACCCCACTTTCCATGTTTCCCTGTTACGGCCCGTACTGACGTCTACGTATGCCCCTGCCCCTAGGAACCCCCCACCCCCCCGCATCTTCCAGGGGCAGACTGTGTTCACTGTGAATCGCCTGCTTGACTCCCGCCGGGTCCGCGGCGGGTTGCAATATCTGGTGGACTGGGAGGGCTATGGTCCTGAGGAGCGCTGCTGGGTTCCTGCTCGGGATGTCCTTGATAAAGAACTATGTCGGGACTTCCATTCGGCCCATCCGGATCGCCCTGGGAACGTCAGGAGACGCTCCTAGAGGGGGGGGTCCTGTTAGGACTAGGACTGTTTTGGCCTCTAGAGGCCGCTGTTATTTCCTTTTCATGTCGTGTTTATTTTGGCCTCTAGAGGCCGCCACTGTTCCTGTGTCTTGTGTTTGTGTTAATTGCCTAATTATCTTCACCTGTGTCCTTAATTAGTTTGTCTATTTATACCCCTGAGTTCAGTCCTCTTGTCACGGAGTCTTTGTGCTGTTATGTTTATCTCCAGTTTCCTTTGTACTGTGTTTTTTGATCTTCTTAGCTTTTGAATTTTTGCACTTTGCTTTTCTTTTGGATTATACTCTTTGGTTTTTTTTTGTCTTTTGTTTTGCCCTGTATATAGTGTATATAGTTTAAATAAACCTTTTGATTCTTTTTCTACTTCCGCCTCACGCCTCTGCATTTGAGTCATCCCCCTGGTGGCCTAGTGGGGGTTTGCTGGATTATCACACCAACGAACCAGGTTCGAATCCCAGCAAAACCCTAACACTGTCTGCTTCATCCCCAACTAACCCTCTCATCTACGTCAGTGGAGAGTCCACAGCCCGACTCACTCAACAATGTTCCTGAATGTTATATGTACCTAAAGGAAGTATTCAGCAAAGGTAAGGCATGTGGCCTAGCTCCTCACTGCCTATATGACTGTGCAGTTGATCTCCTCCCAGATACCACTCTTCCACGCAACCTTATTTATCCACTTTACCAGACTGAGCAAGCAGCCATGGAAGAATATGTACAGGAAGCCTTGAACCGGGGTACATTCGAACTTCCACCTCACCTGCATCTGCTGGCTTCTTCGTGGAAAAGAAGGGAGGAGGTCTTCGTCCATGCATCGATTATAGGGATCTCAACCAAATCAGAGTGAAATACCCCTACCCTCTTCCACTTGTACCTTCGGCCCTTGAACAACTACGTTTTGCTAGAACCTTCTCCAAACTGGACTTATGTAGTGTGTATAACCTGATCAGAATCAGAGAGGGGGATGAATGGAAGATGGCCTTCAGTACCACCGCTGGCCATTTTGAATATGAGGTAATGCCTTATGGCCTTTCTTTGGCACCAATTGTATTTCAGTGCCTGATCAATGACGTTCTCAGAGACATGTTAGGGAAGTACATCATTGCCTACATTGATGACAACTTAATTTACTCCCCTGGTGACAAGAGCCATCAAAAACACATCAGACCTGTACTCTCCCGCCTCCTCAAAAATCATCTGTATGTAAAAGCCAAGAAGTGTGAATTTCATGTACACCAGATCTCATTTCTGGGATACATTATCAGCACCAAGGGAGTCAGCATGGACAAATTTAAAGTCTCCACTGTCACATCTTGGCCTGCTCCTACTTTGGTTAAGGAACTACAGCTTTTTCTGGGCTTTGCCAATTTTTACCGCCGCTTCATTAGGGTGCTTCATAGCACCATCGCCGCACCCCTGACCTCTCCCCTAAGGAACGGGCCTTGACACCGCCAGTGGAATCCAGCAGTCGAGGAGGCCTTCAGAAAACTCAAGGTCGCTTTCACCACAGCTTCCATACTTTAGCATCCTGACCACACTAAGCCTTTTGTAGCGGAAGGAAATGCATCAGAGACTGGAGTAGGGGAAGTGCTCTCTCAACAATTCGGGGAGAAGCCCAGACTGCACCCAGTGGCTTTCTTCTCTAAGAAGCTCACACCTGCAGAGAGGAACTATGACATCAGCAGTAGAGAACTACTAGCCACCAGCTACTTAGGAATAAATATTTGTGGAGAGGATATGATGACTGAAATCAACCACTTTGTTTCCTCATGCTCAGAGTGTGCACAAGCCAAGGTACCACAAACCCCACCCACTGGAAAATTACAGTGGTGCTTGAAAGTTTGTGAACCCTTTAGAATTTTCTATATTTCTGCATAAATATGACCTAAAACATCATCAGATTTTCACACAAGTCCCAAAAGTAGATAAAGAGAACCCAGTTAAACAAAGGAGACAAAATATTATACTTGGTCATTTATTTATTGAGGAAAATGATCCAATATTACATATCTGTGAGTGGCAAAATATGTGAACCTTTGCTTTAAGTATCTGGTGTGACCCCCTTGTGCAGCAATAACTGCAACTAAACATTTGCGGTAACTGTTGATCAGTCCTGCACACCGGCTAGGAGGAATTTTAGCCCATTCCTCCATACAGAACAGCTTAAACTCTGGGATGTTGATGGGTTTCCTCACATGAACTGCTTGCTTCCGGTCCTTCCACAACATTTCGATTGGATTAAGGTCAGGACTTTGACTTGGCCATTCCAAAACATTAACTTTCTTCTCCTTTAACCATTCTTTGGTAGAAAGACTTGTGTGCTTAGGGTTGTTGTCTTGCTGCATGACCCACCTTCTCCTGAGATCCAGTTCCTTTAGAATTCGCTGGTATAATTCAGAATTCATTGTTCCATCAATGATGGCAAGCTGTCCTGGCCCAGATGCAGCAAAACAGACCCAAACCATGATACTACCATCACCATGTTTCACAGATGGAATAAGGTTCTTATGCTGGAATGCAGTGTTTTCTTTTCTCCAAACATAACACTTCTCATTTAAACCAAAAATTTCTATTTTGGTCTCATCTGTCCACAAAACATTTTTCCAATAGCCTTCTGGCTTGTCCACGTGATGTTTAGCAAACTGCAGATGAGTAGCAATGTTCTTTTTGGAGAGCAATGGCTTTCCCAGCCTATCCCAGCTGACTATGGGCGAAAGGCGGGGTACACCCTGGACAAGTCGCCAGGTCATCACAGGGCTGACACATAGACACAGACAACCATTCACACTCACACCTACGGTCAATTTAGAGTCACCAGTTAACCTAACCTGCATGTCTTTGGACTGTGGGGGAAACCGGCGCACCCGGAGGAAACCCACGCGGACACGGGGAGAACATGCAAACTCCACACAGAAAGGCCCTCGCCGGCCACAGGGCTCGAACCCAGACCTTCTTGCTGTGAGGCGACAGCGCTAACCACTACACCACCGTGCCACCCGAATTCTTCTTCTTCTTTATTATTATTAGTGTGCTAGCAAAGCGAGCACACTATTGTTCTCTGATGCGTTTATTATTATTATTATTTTTTTCCTCCTTCTACTTTTTATTCTTTTCCACCCACTTTTTTGAGCCGCTACTCCTCCCGGAGCATTCGAGTTAGAGATGTCGTTCCACTTCTCACTTGTCCGGCCTGTGGTGCAGATGTATGCTTGCATACAGCTTTTCGATACACCTTGTCGTTCTCCCGTAATTCGTGTTTTTCAAAATAATTTTTCCCCATTGAAATGAATGGGCGCTCTACGCAAAAAACAAATTTTTCCTTCTGTAGGCCAAACTGTAAGATGTAAAGTCATGAAACGTGGTACACTGATAGAGTGGACCCTGATTGATTTCATCAAGTTTCATGTTGGTACGTCTCATGCTCTAGCGCCACCAACTGATCAAAGTCTTACATGCGTTCATGCACATAACTTTTGATCCATATGTCCGATTTTCATAAGTCTGGTACCATTGGAATCCTTGGAGCTAGACGATTCCAACGTATCCATGACGTCATTTTCCGCCTCATTAGATTTTCCGCCATTTTGGATTTTGTCCAAAGTGAAGGTAGAGTGACCCTGGCCGCATGTTTTGTCCGATCATCACGAAACTTGGCATACATGATCTCCAGTCCATGCCTAATAGATGATATTTGTTTCGCTCTCATACGTCACAATTAGCAGAAACGTATTTTGGCTCATATCTCAGAACCGCTTTGACGTATCAAGACCATATTTGTTGACATGACTTTCGGCACCAGTTCATGTACCCTCATCAAATTTAGTGTCATTTGGCCCCTAGGGGGTGTCCCAATTAGCAGAAACGTATTTTGGCTCATATCTCAGAAACGCTTTGCCGTATCAAGACCATATTTGTTGACATGACTTTTGGCACCAGTTCATGTGCCCTCATCAAATATGGTGTCATTTGGCCACTAGGGGGCGCCACAATGAGCAAAAACGTGTTTTGGGTCATATCTCTTTACAGATTTAGAATTGCATCTAAATTTTCATGTTAGTGATGCTCTGGGATGTCCCTGTAAAGAACCTAGCCAGCCTGTCATCTCCATATGAAAATCCGCCTTGTGTTTTGCCCAAACTTTTGCGTGTTGACACAAAACTTGTGCGGGCGTGCGCTCGCCTCTCTTGCTGGGTCGCCATGGCGGCACACCTGAGCAAGCACACTTTCGCATTTTCTCCAGAAATGCATTCTAGTTGTTGTTGTTGTTGTTATTATTATTATTATTATTACTATTAAGAAAGAACACACTATATCACATGTATACTTAAGCACAATGAAATTCCTCCTCTGTATTTAACCCATCTTAAGCAGTGAACACACACATGCACACACACAAGTGAGCAAAGAGCACACACACATACCCAGAGCAGTGGGCAGCTATGGTACAGTGCCTGGGGAGCATTTGGGGGTTAGGTGCCTCTCTCAAGGGCACTTCAGCCCAAGGCCACCCCATGTAAACCTAACCGCGTATCTTTGAACTGTGGGAGAAACCAGAGCACCCAGAGAAAACCCACACAGACACGGGGAGAACATGCAAACTCCACATAGAAAGGCCCCTGTCGGCCACTGGGCTCGAACCCAAAACTTTCTTGTTGTGAGGGGACAGTGCTAACCACTACACCAATGTATTATTATTATTATTATTATTATTATTAGTAGTAGTAGTAGTAGTAGTGCTTTTGTTGTGTTTTTATTGCTGTTGTTGTTGATGCCATTCTTGATGTTGTTGTGCTCATGGTTATTGGTATTATTTAAAAAAAAATTTAAAAATCAGACTGCATTTCATATTCAGTTCATTTATTTATTATTGTTTACATGTCCAGCATGGATCATTAGAGACACTCAACAGATGTGATCAACAAACAACACAAATGTATAAAATCTTCAGTTTCTACATCAGAAAACAAAATAAAAACACAAAACCGGAATGTTAACAAAGTAAAAAAAAAAAAAAAAAGTCCTACAATATTTACATTTTCAAAAACAACCAATTAAGTTCAAATAAGATAGTCAGGAAACCAATCAGTTTAACCGAAACCACAAAAATAGTATCATACATTTAATCATTATTAATAAACATGAGGTTTTTTAAAAAATAATTGCAGCACTATATAAGTTGCACAACATTGTCATGACATTGCTTTAGCAACACGAGTGAGCCTTTTATTTCTTTACCTGATTTGATTAATTATTCAGTCTGTGCATGGATTTGCTTTGTTAAAAGACATGGCTCATGGGGTCAAGTGAGATGCTTTGTGATACAGTGATACAGGAACAGACATACTGTCAACATGTAGGTTAAAGACTACAGTGAAATTATTCTCAGTCCAGACACAGGTGGCCTAATACTGACAAAAATCCTGACACTTTCAAGGCTACAGATACCAAAATATGACAGTTTTCCGGCACTATGATGTCCTTTGTTCATACTATTTAGCAACTACAGTATGGGATTAAAGAAATGAGCAGGGCAGATGATTAACAGAGATGAAACTCTTGTTTCATGCATAACTCAGAAGCTAGAAAGTGAGAAAGATCACAGACAGTGAATCCCGTCTGCTATTTTGTGTGGATGCGTCTTGCACAAACACAATACTGAAAAAAAATCTGCAAATGCTGAAAAAAAAACCAGCAATGCACAACTTAAAAAAAAAATCACGGCGCTGCAACTTCAGGAAATATTTTACTAAAACCCACAATGGCTTTAAGATTGCTATGCAAGAGCGAGCAATTGTGGGAGGGCGCTTCCTGGATTTGGCGTAAAGCCCAGACTTTCTTCCTGTTGGCCAGAAAAAGTACTATGCAGGACAATAATGCCTGAAGTAAGAGGGTCCATTGTTATTTGAGCAGAAATACAGGAGTAGGCATGAGTGTGAGAATGAAACTTGGATACTAACATTCTCATGACACAGATTTTTGTGCAGCGTTGATTATTTATTAGCTGTTCTCCAGCATAATCACTCCTGTTTCATCTCTACTTTGTAAATGGTTACAAATTCAGATCATGCTTAATGTAAATACTCTTACAACTAGCTCTAGTTCCAGGAAAGATCTGTGATTAAAAGTTAAGATCTAAAGCCAGTCTTTCGTTTGTGAACAGTTCACACGAACAGCGTGTTTACTGGACAAGTTCACTTTAAACGGCCTTGACAGAGCATTTGGTTTCGATTGCCTAAGCAAATACAAAGATAACATTAATCAGCCAGAACACCAAAACAGCCAGAAGGTCTCTCAGAACAAGGCCACAAAGGTGCGAAGCAGCAAGTAAGCATCTGTTCAGATGGGAACACATCAGGCTAGCATGGGCTGAGCACGAAGTCTCGAATTCTGGATCCCCTTCAGGCCTGTTTGTGTATTCTTCATTGATCTGTGGAGGAGGGGAAAGAGAGGAGAGGAGAGAAGGAACAGCTTTTATCTCTGATTAACTCTCCTCGTCGAATGGAAGGGGGAAGGGTGCTGCCTGGCAAGGGAACTGAATGGCCTCCATCGGTGATGGCATGCAAGTCATGAATGTCCTCCGTCTCCTCTAGTCTCTCCATAATATTTATGAAAGTGGTCTTGAGTCAACCTTGCCCGACAAGGCAATATTTATAGTACCACTCACTTTACTTTCCTTCTCTCATCTACGCCATCCTCTGTGCCTTTGTGAACACGGAAACTTTCTCCCCTGGCACAGAGATGCTTTTTTTTCTTGAAAAATGTGCAATGCTGAATTGATGTTTTGAGGTCACGCTAAGAAAAGTTTTCCACTTAAAACAATGACAAGCTGCTCAATCATCAATCAAAATCAAGTTCGAGTTTGAATCTCGAGGAGCGTGAGCAACATGTCAAATCCAGCTCGTAGCTGCTGAACGGACAGAGAACGAATGCCAGCAGCAGATCCTGTTTCCCATTCAAAAATAACCAGTGACAGAGTGGATGCCACGACCATGTGCCAGCCAGCTCCTATATGAGGCTCCGCTCTATACTATTCCTCATTGTCCTCAGGAGGGTATTCTAACACCTCAGGTTCCTCTCCACCACCCTTGAAATGTGTATAAAGCAAAGTTGTCTGTGGATCAACACACTGTAAGCGTCCTCCACTGGCAGATAAGGTTTCCACAGCTGAACCACCTCGCTTTGAACTTTCACGCATCTCCCTCTCTATATTGCTCTTCTTCTCTGTTGCTTACTCGTGCTCTCTACATGCCTCAGCAGATCAGAGTAGGATTTCTTAGGTGCACAAGGCCTCATGTTACCCTGGTGGGAGGTTAGCAATGTTTTTGCCCACCTGCTGTTTTTAAAATGAGAGGATTATCTAACAGCCTCGAACAGGGCAGGAAAAGAGGTGCGGCAAGTCCTTTCATTACAAGAAACGCAAATTCCTTTTATTTATTTTTCAATTGGTCCTCTCAAGTGGTATATAGTGTTCTAGTGGTATGTTTTCATAAGCCTTTTTTGTGTATGCGTTTGATTACATTGTTTAAAGCAAGCCTACACTTGGCTAACGGTTCCTACATCAACAACAAGAAAAAAAAAACCTCTTTCAGCATCCAGTACCTCAAACGTTCCCTCCCATTCCCCTGCAGTGTGGTTTCACAGTACGCTGCCTTTTTTGTCCGTAAGGAAAAGCACCACATTAGCTACACTCCTCTGACAATAAAAGATTACGGTCAAACAGTATCATAGGATCATAGAGAGAAAGCAACACGCAAGGGAGATCAAGGGGCTCCTCCTATAGGAGTAAAACTACAGGAAGGCTTTTGGCTGGCAAGACCAAGGCACCGTTGTTAAAACAATAGCATGAGTGCTTCGACTAAGGCAATAAAACGCATGGGATTTTCTTCATCACTGGCAAGCATGCCTCAAGTAGAGCTCTAAATGGCCAGTCGTGTTGAAAACAGATCGTTTTCTACAACACGTCTTTCCTGTTTGGCTTCTCCAGTCAGTAACAGACGACAGCTGAATCCTGAGTAAAGGGAGCAATTATTAAGATCTCAGATATTGACTCCTTTTCTTCCCTTTTTTTTTTAACTGCGAATGCTTCAGATTTCTCTTGTATTTTTCTCATCCAGAGAATGCTTCCTAAGCTATATGGCAGTTTATCATAGCACATCTAAAAAGTTTCCTTGTTAAGAGATAAAAAGAAATGTGAATGAAAAGAGGGAAGGAAAAACAGAACCATGAAGAAAGGAAAAAAAAAACAATAACAAATGTGCAAACTCTCATATAAATAGACTACAGTCAATGCATTAGGACAGCACCATGGGATAACAGAGAATAAGGTGTGTGTGTGTGTGTGTGTGTGTGTGTGTGTGTGTGTGTGTGTGTGTGTGTGAGAAACAAGATGGACAAAAGGGAAGAGAGGTCAAGGGTTCAGAGGTCAGAGTTGAAACCTAGGAGTCCAAGTTAAACCCAGTCCTGCAGGGATCGCTTGCAGTGCACAAAGTACTTGGGTGCCCCTTTCCTCTGCAGCGTGTTGATGATGGCGTAGATCAGCACCAAGATGCACAGCACAAGGATCAGCGGCACAGTCACCATGATAATGTTCATGGTGCGCTCCGTTTCGTCTATCTTCAGTACCACGTCCACATCGTTCGTCTCCTCTTCCTTCGCCTCCTTGGTGTCAACATCATTGGTGCGATCTTGCTCTTTGTCCTTGTCTTTTCCTTTCTCCTTGTCCTTGTCTCGGCCCGCATCCGGGTTGAAGGGTGGTCTGTCAGGCCACTTCCGTCCCGGGTCCACGTCTGTGTCTTGGTCAGGATCTAGGTCCACGTTGCAACCCATGAAGTCTCTGAGAATGGATTTGGGGTATCCAGGCTCACTCTTCAGCCGGTGGTTATCGAATTTCCAGTACTTGGTGCCTTTGTAGAAGTATGTGTATGCTGCAGGGGAAAACAGGATGTTAAACAAAGGCATACAGAAAGGAAATGGGAGTTCATCCCATCTCTGGTTGGTATCATTTGCCAAAATGGAGGGGAAAAATCAAATGCAATGAATGTAAACTTAGTAGTAGTGATAGTGATCATTTAACTGATTATACATGCATAAGACATTCTCCTAATTGTTATAATCGGGGAGAGACTATGCAGAACAAAGGCAGAGAATCTTCTTTTTCAACATGATGTCATTCTTTCCCTCACTCTCAACTAAATTTCCTGATCCCAATTCTCCCCACCTTTTCCCCTCTTCACTAGTTTGAGTTTCTGACAGTTTCCTGCTCCCTGCCCCCCACTCACCTCCATCATCGCTGAGGAAAGCTCCCTTGGGAGATACGGGTACTGACGTATCCCAAACACTGATTGGTTTCGGGTAGTCTCGGTCTACTGCACGCAAATGCTCATTAAAACGCCAGTACCTACAGGGAAGGAATTAGACAATACACCAACTATTTACTGGGAACATACAGCTTCCTGGAGTCATTTGAGAGACACTTTAAATGTTATTAATACAGTAATACAAATATATAACAAACATGGAATATACTAAGTATTGGTATTAGTCTTTGAAAGCTGACCACAGACAGGACCTTCGACTTACCTGTCTCCCTTAAAGAAGTAGGTGTAGCCTGTTGGTTCCCACCAAATGGCTGTCTCTATCTTGTCATAAGGAATGTCCCGACCATAATCTACCAGCTCCTGAGGGTAGCCTGGCTCCAGGTTGGCCTCCCGAAAAATCCAGAACCGATTCTCTGCACAGATCAGGGAAGAGAAGAACAACAAAATGTGGTGAGATTGGAAATACGTAAATAGGCAAGAGTTCAGAACACAAGGAATTTCCCTCTGTCTAACTAAAGCAATCTCAGAAACTTGCAAAAATTCCCATCTTGCATTACTGTATTGGTTTTGCTGCTTGATTGCAAAATATAAATAACCACCACAGATGACAACATAGAGAAAGCCACACCAACAGTTTGGGTTTGGCTGAAATCTGGCATCCTTCTGGTCTGCCTGATGACAGAACACTGCATGACATCGGAACTGATACTACAATCAAGCTGTAGCATTTTTTTTATTATTATTTTACAGTATGGCAGACATGGTGGCACCATTCACATGGTCACAGTTTGATTCCACATTCTCATTCTGAAAAAGTGCAAACTCTGCAGTCAGCATCTGGAGGAACCACTGGCTGATGCAACAGCCGCGCCTCAAATATAACAGTTCTTGCCGTCCAAGTTTTTTGGTCCCCTGGTTTCTTTCCGATGGCAGGCATCCAAACTTAAGAAGACCTTGCCAATGACATCACTTGGCCTACAGATGTTTTCCAAATTTCTCTTCAGAAAAAAAATTCACACTCACTCTAGTTCCATCTCTCTCTCCAACACCCCCCCCCCCATTTATCATTGGAATTGATCAGAACTTTATCTCAACCAAAGCAGTGGATAGGACAAGCAGAGATGAAACCACCCCCCAAAAAACAAACAAACAAACAAACAAACAAACAAAACCCAAAAAAACAAACAAAAAAAACCCCCAGGCTATACTATATATTACTATGCAGGAAGTTGCTCTTAAGATTTCTTGTTTACGAGTGGAGGACTGCAGGAAAGTCAGTTAAGGAAAAGCTCAGTACTGCCAAAACCGCTTTTCGATTTCAGCTTAATGAAGTAATAAAATAAGCACCCAATGCAAATGTAAGTTAAAAATTTCACTGTTTGTACCAGTGCTTTGCTGCCCAGGCAACTGTTAAGGGCACTGAGAAGTAAAGAAAAAAAAAAGCAATAACTAAAGCGCTCTCATAAGGATTTTAGTACCAATCTATAAGTTACTTTGACTCTGCAATAAAATTCTGACTGTGTCCTGAATAGGGGTGTCATTTTTTTAAGGATCTCATGTCCTTTTGCTCACTATACCTGTAAAATTCATCAGACTAAAATGAATAGTTACTAAAGGAAATTACACATCAGACCCTTCTTTTATGACAAAAATCAATTATCATGAAAAAGTTCTCCACTGAGCATGGCTAACTGATGTAGATCGACAACTTGGCAAGCTTTTTACAACATGTACTAAGATGCATCTATGATAATACACTGGTATTCTCATAGAGTGAAGACAGATGGGCAAAAATGTACCTTTGAAAAAGACAAATCTGCCATCGTGTCTCTCATACGCTGCATCAATGTCTCCAGGAAGGCCTCTCCAAAAGTGCCCAATGGGCATGGGGTAGTTATCCAGAACTCGGTTTCTTCGGACCCTCCAAAACCAGCGACCCTCAAGGAGCAAAAACACAACACATTTAGACATAATATTTATTAATACAATTTATACAATTAAGGTTCCTTGGTGTTTGCAGATCTTTAGCAGCTGTCTGTCTGAACAGCAGTGGGCAGCATGGTGGTGTAGTGGTTAGCACTGTCACTTCACAGCGAGAAGGTTCTGGGTTCGAGGCCTTTCTGTGTGGAGTTTGCATGTTCTGTCTGCGTGGGTTTCCTCCAGGTGCTCTGGTTTCCCCCACAGTTCAAAGACATGCGGTTAGATTAACATGGGGCGGCCTTGGGCTGAAGTGCCCTTGAGCAAGGCACCTAACCCCCAACTACTCCCTGGGCGCTCTAGCATAGCTGCCCACTGCTCTGACTGTGTGTGTGCTAATTGCTCACTTGTGTGTGTGCATGCGTGTGTTCACTGCTTCAGATGGGTTAAATGCAGAGGACAGATTTTACTGTGCTTGAGTGTGCATGTAACAAATAAAGGCTTCTTCTTCTTTAGTGGTTCTAGATGTACCTTTGTTCAACTGTGTTTGATACAATGAACTGTGTTTGAAGTGTAATGGCCAGGTTTCAGGAACATTTCCAGCCCAGTTATATCTCAGAAACCACACAAACAACCTGAAACCTGCCCACAAAATAGGCACTGTAAAAGGTTAACACATTTTCTTCTTTTTCTCAGCCTTTTCAGAGAGTAACAAGGTCACTGTCGTGTGCACGCGTTTCTGATGTACAACTTTCAAGATGATCTCAGTGGTGATAGAGTATTTTTCTAACCTGGCAAGCTTGTCATTAACTGTCCTGTCCACTGATCCTCCTCCAGTAAAATATTCATAGAGCAAGCATGGGGCAGCGTGATTAGTGCCCCAGTGGGCTTCTATTAGACATTTTTTATCAATAGCTCAAAAAATGTAATTAGTATTTAAGCGGAATTTCAAATGTATGGAGTTGCGAAAGAGGACTTTCACAGAGATTAACATTTGTTGAAGAGCTGATATATATGGTGGAACTCTCTTCTCTACATGCCCCTATGGATGAGCCCCCACTACTAAACACTGTTCGTATCTCCAAAGCTGATACAAGGTCGGTTTGTAAATTGTGTATACCAAGTAACAGCTAGCTGTTCTACAAATGCTGAGAGAATACCACATGGAATTTCCTTGTTGAAAAATATTACAACCAACAAACTCCAAATCTGAGCAAGAAGTCCTTGAAAAACAGCAGCTCAAGATTATGCTGAATGAATAAACTGAATCATTAAACTCTACAGCTAAACTCAAATGCTGTACACCTGTTCAACACATCGATCTAAAAATAACAGGCTACACACTCATGACCCACACCAATGAGCAAGCTTATTCTCCTGTTTCTTGGGTTCAAAGCCAAGCTGTTGAGATTGTGCCACATCAGATCCAAATTGAAGTTAGAGCCAAGTTCAGCTATTTAACCCCTCTGCTCCAGCACTGTCCTTCCACGAGCCCATACAACATCTCTTTCTTTACACACACAGCTAAGACACATTTCACCCATAAAAAAAAGAATAGTATAACTCCCTTCCAAGGCTTGCAGAAAGCACAAATCTGTGTTTTATTAAGTGTAACAGTAAATGACCTAGCCTCCTTGTACTGCATATCTTTTGCAAGTCTACACTGAGCTTTTCATATATAACACAGCTTGTCAAACTCATCTAAATCCAGAACAAGAAACTATCACTAAATCATAATGCACTGCAAAATGAGCTTTCAGAAATTGGCTGGAATATTGTGTGTTAAATTACGTTTGGGTTTGGCTCACCACATGTTGGATAACAGCTTTCATTTGCCTTATTGGCATTATAAAATGTTAATTATTCATGTAACAGAGAAAACTTGTTAGCAGCTAAGACCACAGGAAATCGTCCAAACCTTTATAGGGGGATTTTCCTCACGTTTTTTTTACATGATACAAAACTAGGATGAGATGGAGGAGTTCTGGAACTGAGAATCATATATCAGACTTTAACTACTTGATGTCAAGAGCAAAAAAACAGGACTATCCAACTGAGCAAAAGTCATATTCAGTTTCAAAACTGCAGAATCATACTGAGTTTAGTGTAATTGTGAAAGAATTTTCGTTAAAATGCTTGTAATCAACAACTGCAGAAAATATCTTCTCATACTGCGGCAAAATAGTAAAAAGGACAAAAAAGTAGAGTGCACTCAATAAACAACAAGTGAAGATCATATGACCTAATCCTTGTCATTTCAATTATAATGGAAGGGTATGAGGGAGACACCCTGACCAAACAAGAAAGCAGCTTCTTTTATAAAGGGGAAATCACATGATGGAATGATCTGACCTAAGAACATCTAAAACAGCAGATGAATCCTCAGCTAAAGCCCCAGAGCAGCTTAGTTACAGTGAGGTGTTCAGCTCAAGGCCACAACTTGCCCCTGTATCCTGTGGATCTCCTGATGAACTCCAGAATCTAATGATACAAACCTACCCTTTTATGGCCCATAACTGAGCCCAGGACTGGGGTTTTATAGGCCACAAGCCCTCTGGAGGCTTATTGAGAACAGGCCTGAGGCCTCTGCCTGGTCCTCAGGTGCAGCTTGAACAGATGGAACTCGACATTCTTTCTGAGGTCTAACTAAGAGAAGTTGGAGACAGTGCAACAGGACAAGCAAGGTTCCACTGGGAGCCCAGGGCCTCGTTTTTCACCCAATTTCCTACTTGTTTAACCAGCTAACAACTGTCAAGGCCAATTTATGCTGACAACGCAGTCCTCGCAGATAGCGTCGCAGACAGTGTCTGCGTAGCCCCCCCACCTTCGCAGACGCTCTGCGCGCACCTCCCAAAAATTGTGACCACCGCAGAAGCCTCGCAGACAAGAGGGCTCTGATTGGTCCACTCTACATCCGCTGTACACGCACTTCCGCTTCCCTACTTTCCCGGTTTGTTTTGTTTTCATGACCGCCATTTTTAAAACACGAGCGAAGATGGAGCAGCATGAAGAGCGGTTGATTGAGGAAGTATGGACATCTATACGACTCCAGTTCTAGTCATTATAAAAAAAAAAAAAGTTCTAGTCATTATAAGTAACCGGAGGATAAACACTCCACTAACCACACCCACCAACTACTCCTAGCGACTTCGCACCCCCTTGCGTTGTGCCGGTGAATAACATCGCGCACGCCTATTATTCCCGCTCAACAATAACTTACAACTGTCTGCGAAAAGCTATCTGCGAAAGCCTTGTCGCACGAGCATGCAGAGGCCTTCAGATCCTATTACACACTAGATTAAGAACATCAGAGTCATTGTTTTACACACACGCACGCACACACACAAAATAAACATACACTCAGAGTATTTTTTGTACCACATTTCAGTGACTCCAACTCACTTTGAAAACAAACATCTCTCCACGGAGCACAGTGACTGTATCAAAGTTGCCCTCACAGATGTTGGGCCCATACTGATCTGGACGGTCAGTGGTGCGTGGTCGGTCTGGATGATTTGGTGGGTTCTTAGGCTCCTTGGGACGGCGGGGGGTCACTGTAGGAAGAGCCTTAGTTGGGGAACTGTCCGGAGGTCCTACAGGAAAACAATGAGAAGATGAAATAAAGCTGATATTATAACTTAATATTAAAGCAGAAGTGTGTTTTGGGCATCTGGTGATAAATGGATAGGAGTATCAGCAATCTAACTTAGGCACTGCATTCTTATGGGAAGCAGCTCTAGAGCTGTGGTAACACAGTGGGAATGAGGAATGCTGTGGAAACTGTTAGGACTAGGACTGTTTTGGCCTCTAGAGGCCGCTGTTATTTCCTTTTCATGTCGTGTTTATTTTGGCCTCTAGAGGCCGCCACTGTTCCTGTGTTTTGTGTTTGTGTTAATTGCCTAATTATCTTCACCTGTGTCCTTAATTAGTTTGTCTATTTATACCCCTGAGTTCAGTCCTCTTGTCACGGAGTCTTTGTGCTGTTATGTTTATCTCCAGTTTCCTTTGTACTGTGTTTTTTGATCTTCTTAGCTTTTGAATTTTTGCACTTTGCTTTTCTTTTGGATAATACTCTTTGGTTTTTTTTTTGTCTTTTGTTTTGCCCTGTATATAGTGTATATAGTTTAAATAAACCTTTTGATTCTTTTTCTACTTCCGCCTCACGCCTCTGCATTTGAGTCATCCCCCTGGTGGCCTAGTGGGGGTTTGCTGGATTATCACACCAACGAACCAGGTTCGAATCCCAGCAAAACCCTAACAGAAAGACTCCGTCATGACCGACTCAGCAGAGGCTGCTTCAACTGTCTACCCGGCCAACCTTCAGGGAATTATGGCAGCTTTGACACGCTTCGGAGCGACCATGGACGCTCATGGACGTACGCTCACCAGCCAACGTGAGGCCCTCGCTCGCCACGAGGAACTGCTTCAGCAAATTGGGAAAACCCTGGCACAGCTGACATCTCTGCCTGCATCTCCTGCTCCTGATCCAGTTCCTGCTCCTGATCCAGCTCCCACTCCTGCTCCAGTGCCTCCTGCAATGCTGCCTTCTTCACCTCGCGAACCCAGCCTTCCTGCACCACAGAGGTATGACGGCAAGCACAGTGAGTGCCGAGAGTTCCTTACCCAGTGTCAACTCACCTTTGAGCTTCAGCCTACCACCTACACTACGGATCGCCGCAAGATTGCCTTTGTGATCACCTTATTAGCTGGTAAGGCGCGAGCCTGGGCTACTGCTATCTGGCAAAGACAGGGACCTGAGTGCTTTGATTTCCAGCTGTTTTCTGAAGAGATGCTTCGGGTCTTCGATCAGGCAGACATCAGTACCGACGCAGCCCGAAAGCTCATGTCCATCCGGCAAGGAGGAAGCGTCGCAGATTACGCCATCTCGTTCCGAACACTCGCAGCAGTAAGTGGATGGAACGAGACTGCCCTGGTGTCAGCCTTCCACCATGGTCTGTCTGACCCCATCAAGGACGGTCTGGCCTCTATTGGATGCCCAAGTGACCTCGAAACCCTCATCTCGCATGCTATTCGTCTGGACAACAGGATGAGAGAACGCCACCAAGCCTTGAGCCCCCCCAGCCTCCCTACCTCTACCTGGAGACCGTCTACCTCCTTCAGTGACTGTCCAGAACCCATGCAAGTGGGTCGTACTCGCCTCTCCGCATCTGAGAGGGAGCGCAGAAGGAGGGACAAGTGCTGCATCTACTGTGGCAAGCCTGGTCACTTCCGAGCATCATGTCCCGAACTCTTGGGAAAAGGACCGCCCCGTCCAGCCGAGGGAGGGTTGTGACGGGGCCTACCCTCTCTCCCGGACTCCCTGGCCAAGGAATCTACATCCCGGTCTCCATCTCCTGGGGTGAGTCTGTCCACTCTTGTCAAGCTTTGATAGACTCAGGGGCGGCTGGGAACTTTATGGATATTCACTTCGCCCAAAGCATCAATATTCCGACTGCACCTCTTGAAGTCCCACTGTCTGTGTCTGCCCTCGATGGCCAAGCGTTAGGTGATGGAAGAGTCACCCAAGTTACTTCTCCAGTTTTCCTCCAGTCTCAAGGTCACAAGGAAGAAATATCCCTGCACCTGATTCCTTCACCTGAGTTCCCAGTTATTCTAGGCCTTCCTTGGCTTACTCGCCACAACCCTCGCATAGACTGGGTAACAAGCCAGGTTGTGGAATGGGGCCCTGCATGCCATGCCTCTTGTCTGCTCTCTAGTTCTCCTGTGTCTCCTGCCGAGCCCCCTGATCTCACCGAGTTATCTCAAGTTCCCACAGAGTACTGGGATCTCAAGGAGGTATTCAGCAAGAGCAGGGCCGCCGTTCTTCCTCCGCACCGGGCCTACGACTGTGCCATCGACTTGCTCCCTGGGACTACCCCTCCTCGTGGCAGACTGTTTTCACTCTCTCAGCCAGAACGCAAGGCCATGGAGGAATACCTCAAAGATGCCCTGGTCTCTGGGTTTATTCGACCCTCCACTTCACCTGCTGGAGCCGGCTTCTTCTTTGTCGGCAAGAAGGATGGGGGGCTCCGACCATGTATTGATTACAGGGGCCTGAATAAGATCACTGTGCGCAACCGATATCCCCTTCCGCTGATGTCCACAGCTTTCGACCTGCTCCAAGGCGCCACCGTCTTCACCAAGTTGGACCTACGGAACGCATACCACCTCATCCGTATCCGACAGGGAGACGAGTGGAAGACTGCCTTTAACACCCCGTCTGGGCACTACGAATACCAGGTGATGCCCTTCGGACTCACCAACGCACCAGCTGTTTTTCAGGCCCTAATCAACGACGTCTTAAGGGACATGATTAACCTATACGTTTTTGTCTACCTCGACGACATCCTTATCTTTTCCAAGACCGTGCAGGAGCACCGCCACCATGTCCGCCAGGTTCTCCAGAGGCTGCTACAGAACAATCTGTTCGCCAAGGCCCAGAAATGCGAATTTCATGTTCCCGAGGTCTCCTTTCTGGGATTTATTGTACGGACAGGCCAACTCCAAATGGACCCTGCCAAGACCCTGGCCGTCCGGGATTGGCCTACTCCCAAGTCCGTTAAGGAGGTTCAGCGGTTCTTAGGATTCGCTAACTTCTACCGCAAGTTCATCAGGAACTTCAGTTCTGTGGCAGCACCCATGTCAGACCTCACCAAAGGGACAGGTGGATCTTATGGCTGGTCTCCTCAGGCAGAAAAGGCGTTCAAAGACCTCAAGGACCGCTTCTGCATGGCACCCATTCTGGTTCTCCCGGACACCTCCCAACCATTCATCGTGGAGGTGGACGCCTCGGACAGTGGTGTCGGCGCGGTGCTCTCTCAACGTTCGGAAGGAAAGCTGCACCCCTGCGCTTACTTCTCCCACCGCCTGAGTCCTGCTGAGTCCCGGTACGATGTGGGGGATCGAGAACTGCTAGCGGTCAAACTGGCCCTTGAGGAGTGGAGGCACTGGCTGGAGGGAGCACAACATCCATTCCTGGTTTGGACTGACCACAAGAACCTGGAGTACCTCCAGCAAGCCAAGAGACTGAACCCTCGACAGGCTAGGTGGGCCCTGTTTTTCAGTCGGTTTGACTTCACCCTCTCATACCGCCCCGGCTCCAAGAACACCAAACCTGACGCACTGTCCAGACTGTTCTCTGCCACTAACAGGGAGAATGAAGTCGGGCCTATTATCCCTGTGTCCCGGATTGTGGCCCCTGTTCGCTGGGGTATTGAGGAGGCTGTCCGACGAGCCCAACGCCAGGACCCCGGTCCTGGGACGGGGCCACCAGGCCTCTTGTACGTCCCACATCAAGCCCGGGCCAAGGTTCTCCAGTGGGGTCACTCTTCCCCTCTCACCGCCCACCCGGGAGCTCGGAGGACCCTGGACTTCCTGAAAAGACGCTTCTGGTGGCCTAACATGGAGAAGGAAGTAAGGTCATTTGTCCTGTCCTGTGAGGTTTGCACCAGAACCAAGAACCCACGACAGCGTCCCCAGGGTCTCCTGCATCCTCTGACCATTCCCCGGCGTCCCTGGTCCCACGTGGCAGTCGACTTTATCACGGGTCTCCCTGAGTCACAAGGTAACACGGTCATTTTGGTCTTAGTTGACAGATTCTCCAAGGCCTGCCGCTTCATACCACTGTGCAAACTCCCCTCTGCTCTTGAAACTGCGAAACTTTTGTTTAATCATGTCTTCCGAGTCTTTGGTCTTCCACAGGACATCGTCTCAGACCGAGGGCCCCAGTTCTCCTCCCGAGTGTGGCACGGGTTCTGCAAGGTCATCGGAGCCACTGCCAGCCTCTCCTCTGGGTTTCACCCACAGTCCAATGGTCAGACGGAGAGGCTCAACCAGGACCTGGAAACCACCCTGCGAGGCCTGGCTATGGATAACCCGACATCGTGGAGCACCTGGCTGCCATGGGCGGAGTACGCCCACAACACCCTGCAGTCATCGGCCACCAAGCTGTCGCCATTCCAGTGCCAATTCGGGTTCCAGCCACCTCTGTTCCCGGACCAGGAGGAGGACGCGGGGGTGCCCTCGGTCAACCAATATGTGAGACGGTGTCGCAAGACCTGGAGCAAGGTCAGGAAGACCCTCATACAGACCTCCAGAACCAACCAGACTCAGGCCAACCGCCATAGAAGACCTGCACACGCTTTCCGCCCTGGGCAGCGTGTTTGGCTGTCCACTAAGGACCTTCCACTGCGGGTGGAGAACCGCAAGCTTGCTCCTCGCTACATTGGCCCCTTCAAGGTGGTGCGCAGGGTGAACCCTGTCTCCTACCGGCTCCAGTTGCCCCGGACTCTGAGGATCAACCCCACTTTCCATGTTTCCCTGTTACGGCCCGTACTGACGTCTACGTATGCCCCTGCCCCTAGGAACCCCCCACCCCCCCGCATCTTCCAGGGGCAGACTGTGTTCACTGTGAATCGCCTGCTTGACTCCCGCCGGGTCCGCGGCGGGTTGCAATATCTGGTGGACTGGGAGGGCTATGGTCCTGAGGAGCGCTGCTGGGTTCCTGCTCGGGATGTCCTTGATAAAGAACTATGTCGGGACTTCCATTCGGCCCATCCGGATCGCCCTGGGAACGTCAGGAGACGCTCCTAGAGGGGGGGGTCCTGTTAGGACTAGGACTGTTTTGGCCTCTAGAGGCCGCTGTTATTTCCTTTTCATGTCGTGTTTATTTTGGCCTCTAGAGGCCGCCACTGTTCCTGTGTTTTGTGTTTGTGTTAATTGCCTAATTATCTTCACCTGTGTCCTTAATTAGTTTGTCTATTTATACCCCTGAGTTCAGTCCTCTTGTCACGGAGTCTTTGTGCTGTTATGTTTATCTCCAGTTTCCTTTGTACTGTGTTTTTTGATCTTCTTAGCTTTTGAATTTTTGCACTTTGCTTTTCTTTTGGATAATACTCTTTGGTTTTTTTTTTGTCTTTTGTTTTGCCCTGTATATAGTGTATATAGTTTAAATAAACCTTTTGATTCTTTTTCTACTTCCGCCTCACGCCTCTGCATTTGAGTCATCCCCCTGGTGGCCTAGTGGGGGTTTGCTGGATTATCACACCAACGAACCAGGTTCGAATCCCAGCAAAACCCTAACAGGAAACATCTCCTCTGTTACTTGCTCAATAAATGTCAATGACCCATTAGACAACTGTGCTTCAAAGTTAAGCCATCCAAACACAAATTAACAAAAAAACTAAATACTGTCAACTTTACACTCAACATCAACACCATAAAGATAAAATAACAAAATCTACCATCCCTAAAGCAGCATGAAGAGAAAAAAATTCGAATGACTCTAGACCAGAGTTAATAACATGAACGATGGTGACTTTATAAAAAACAAACAAACAAACAAACAAACACTAGTGTTTCACTCTCACAGCTTTGGATTTGCACAATCTTCTTCAAAGATTCTTTGTGTGGTTAATGGTTCTTGCTTGTTAAAGAGGTGCTACTTGGAACTTTCACAGGTACCCCCCAAAGGATAAACCAAATAATCCAGTCTTGTAGATGTTCTTCAAAGCTTGTTTGGGTGATTAATGTTTCTAGCTTCTTAAATAGGTACTACTTGGAACTTTAACAGGTCCCCCCCAATGGATAAACCAAAGAAGCCAGTCTTGGAGGTATACAACCCTGCCTAGTTTCCCTCTTCCCTTACCCATCTGATCCAGCTTAAGAAGGTCTTGTTACATAGATCATGAGCTGGATGAGATGTGTTTGGGGCAGGAAGGTACTTTGGATAGTTCATGGTTCCAACTTTCTAAAGGGGAACTTGCAAAGCTTCCCTCCAGAAGAAGGACAATCCAGAATCCAGTTCTGGAAGCTCATTGCCCTGTTGAGATTCAAGCTTTCCTTGTTCCTGATTCCCCAGATTGAATTTATAGAGGGATTGATAACTGCTATCAAGGGCATGGGTGTGGTGTGGTGAAGCAGGGGAATCTCCAGGACAGTGGGCCTCTAGAAGTTGACTTGAGAACCCCTGCCTTCAAGAACTAGATGGAACCTTTTCTATTAATGCATTTGACATAACAAAAGAATTGTATTATCTATATTACCATAGATCTGCTGGATGCCTCTGAGATCGTCCTCTGGAAGCTGGAAGTCCTCTGTGTCCATCCACTGGTAGAAAGGAGCCATAATAGCCAAAGGATTATTGGAGTGCTCCAGACCTAGAGCATGACCCAGCTCATGCACTGCTACCAGAAACAGATCATTTCCTGCAAAGGAAGATGCAGATGCAGGAAGAGATAAAGAGATATAAATTAAGTAACGTTAATGAAATGAAATTTGATGTGTGGTAGAGATTATTTATTAAGGTGATACAAGGACTAATCATGATACAACAACTCTTTATGGACGGAGTACGTACCATGCACTCAGCTAAAAATGTTCTTTACTTAGGGCTATTATTAGGTTATTATTAGGTTATTAGGTTTGAGATACATGATACAGATTAGATTTCAAGTCCACCACAATAACTGCATTGGCAGTTACTCAAAGGAAAGGTCTGGTAAAGCTAGCTCCCCCTAAGGTGGAGGTTACATAAATAAAATAAAACACACTCGAGAGCTTGGGACCAGAAGAATAAGATTTCTGTCTTGTTTAGGACCAAGTGTTTGCCTTTTAGTTAATTTGCTCTAGCCGTGCTGGTGCAAAGTGTTACTCTCACTCAGGATCTTTCTACTTTGTTCTTCTTCTTATTATTATTAGGGCCCGAGCCCGAATGGGCGAAGGCCCTATTGCTCTTGTAAGAGTTCACTATTCTTCTTCCTTCTTCTTCTTCCTTCTTCTTCTTCTTCTTTATTTTTCTCCGCTGTTGGGCCATTTTCGGGGCGCTTGCCATGGGCGAAAACGCACGAAATTTGGCACCAGTTCCGAGAATTGCCACCGCTACTCAGAACCAGAAGCCCAAACTTGGCCGGGGCTCAGAGCCTCTATAGCGCCCCCTAAGTCGTTGTGATTTTGGCCTCCCGCTTTAAGGTGCCTGGTTGCCATGTAGTTTGTTGTAGTGGCATGCCATTTGGTACGCATATGTATCTCACTAAGCCGGACAAAAATGTAATGCCAATGCATTAGCCACGCCCAACAGGAAGTGAGGTAATTTCACTTTTGTGCGAAATGCATGGCCACGAAGACGGCGCAACTCCTCCTAGACCGTTCATGGGAATGTCACCAAAATTGATACACATCATCTACAGACATGTCTGACAAAAGTTACTAAAAACGTTTCACGTAGGATAAACCGTTCAGAAGTTATACGTCAATCAATTTTCAATGCAAAATTTTACATGCTTAAAAATTCATAACAAATCTTCTAATTGCTCAAAACTGCTCATACTTCACACGCAAATCACTCATTGGGCTTCTGACATGTTACCCAATTTCTGTGATTTTTCGCCACTGGGGGCGCTATTTTTGGGCAAAAATTCCAATCTTTCCTCAAATTTGGTCGAACTTCACGGCCACCCTCTTACTACCTCCCATGTCATGTATACCACATTTTGGGAATTTTCGTCCATGGGGGGTGCTGTTTTTGGCCGACGCAATTGCTCCAAAACGGGTTTTTGGTAAATTATTCCATAATGCTTTTCCTTCACACCACTACCTTGTGATAGTGCGTTGCTGTTGTAGACACTTATTTTTCCAACTCATAATCGCTCATGTACAGCATAGCGCCACCTACTGACATGGGAAAAACCAAAAAATTTATTCTTCAAAAATCTATATCTCATCTTCTATTTACTCAATTGTCATCAAACTTCATACGCAAACTCTTCATAGCTCACCTGACATGTAGGCCAAATTTTGTGCACTTTCGCCCCTGGGGGTGCTGGTTATGGCAGAAATGATACTGCAGCTTCTGATTTGTCAATCTTGGCAAGCAAACTCTTTACAAGACCCTTATTGGGGCGCTTGCCATGGTCGACGACGCACGAAATTTGGCTCCTTTTTCTTAGACTGCCACCGCTACTGAGAACCAGAAGCCCAGATCCAGGCGGGCCTCAGGGCCTCTATTGCGCCCCCTAACGTTTTGTGATTTTTGCCTCTCGCATTAACGTGCCTGCTTGGCATATAGTTTCTAGTTATTATTATTATTATTAGGGCCCAGGCACCGCTCAGTGCGAGACCCTATTGTTTTTGAAGGATTATTATTATTATTATTATTATTAGGCCCCGAGCACCGTACAGTGCGAGACCCTATTGTTGCCATGTGTCCAATTCTGTGCTTTGTCGCCATTGTGGGAGTAATGTCTCTTGCCGAAGAAGCTGTGGAAGGTATTTCGCAGGGACGCATGCCCCCGCCCCCCTTGGCCGCTGGCGCGAGGGCCCGTCAAGGCCGCTTGCAGCTTTAATTATTATTATTCTCCTAACGTTATTTTGGACGCGATTTCTCCCTCAGTTTTCAACCAATTATCACCAAATTTCACATGAAGAATACCTCCTGGACGAATTAAGTTGCTATGACTTTTGGTGCTGATCTGGATCACTGAACCAGAATGATCCATGAAAAATGGGCTTTTTTTCAATCACTTATTTCTCCCTCAGTTTTCAACCAATCATCACCAAATTTCACAGGAAGAATACTTCTGGGCTGAATTAAGTTGCTATAATTTTTGGTGCTGATCCAGATCACTGAACTGGAATGATCCATGAAAAACTGGCTTTTATTCAATCACTTATTTTTCCCTCAGTTTTCAACCAATCATCACCAAAAGTCACATGCAGAATACCTCTGGGCTAAATTCAGTTGCTTTGATTTTTGGTGCTGATCTGGATCACCAAACCAAAATGATCCATGAAAATCTGTCTTTTTTCCTCACGAAGCGTCATTCTCTATCTCTTACCATTCCGGATCTATAGAGTACTGTGACCAGACGTCCGGTTTGTAAGAGCTAGTGCAAATCACTGTGACATTAGTCACAGTATTTATCTAATTACAGACTGGCGTTAAAAACAGTTAGGCACTCAAACTGCTCTTTGTTTGAGACCAGAGTTGTCTTTGTGACCTAGGGTCAACCGGCACGTTGCTGGAGTGAAGTGAAGAGAGAAGAGTAATGGATTAGAACAGAGCATCCTGGGTTCTTATTCAGGCATGTCAGCATTTGTGTGTGTGTGTGTGTGTGTGTGTGTGTGTGTGTGTGTGTGTTTATGGACTGCATGTGGGTTTGGTGCAGGACATTTTGTAATACACAGATGGTGAAAACTGTGATGATTTATACAAAAGTTTGTAAAGGCAGTGCACTCTCTGATTGCCTTGAATCATATTCTGTCTCCATTTTGCAGCTGTCAAGTTGATTTGTGGATCTAATTCGGAGCAAATGGGTCTCTGTGATTCCTCAGTTGTTATATCAGAAAAAAAATCTGTGAGTGATTATGTCCTCCATGTTCGTTAGTGTGATCTGAGTATTAAGCGTCTTTATAGGACTTATGAGGTCAGTGAAGAGCTGCTTGTTCAGGGATTTTCAGGGACACCAAGATATTAGAGCTAATGGCTTTTGACAGATAGGAGGAGCACTAAATGGTTGTTCTAATGGCCTCAGGCTGCTAAATCAATGATGTCTTTGACAGGCCGAAGCTATGTCCACCACATGCCACTGAAAGCTCGTTTTGTCTAAGGAACAGGAATGATGATGCATGGTCAAAACAATAGGCCGCACAGCTGTGACAGTAACTAAGATGATTGGCCACAAAGGAAACCCTGTGGGCTCTAAAGCCAATGGAAAATGAATGCTTTAATCACAATGTTAAATATACACCACTTTTGAAGCTGTGTCCAAGTTTTACTATGGTGTGGTGGTGCTTCCCCATGAATGATAATTATGCTGAGCCAATTCAAATTCTTGCCGATAAGATCTCACTTGCTGGCAGCATGATAGCACCTCTAATTACCAAAAGTTCAGTTCTATTCTGTACTTCCGACACAGTGGGTACAACAAGTATTCAGTAAAGCCCCTAGTGAAGTGCTTTCACAGCAAAAGAGTTTCTCTGTCTGCCTTTATCTTGCCATGTGACTCCAAACGAAGAAGGAAAGAGGTGGAAAAAAGACAGAGAAGTCTTTGTGATGTAATTATAATGATCACTCAGGCACAAAACTTTTTGGACGAAAATCAAATCTCAACTATACAGTTATATTGTCCTCTTATTGCCCTTTACTTGAAATTAACATTTCTGCTAAAAATAGTTTTCAGTGAACACGGCACACATATGGGAGATTTTGCCCTATCTCTCAATGCTAATCTGTTAAAAAATAACCATTTTCCATCATGGATTTATGGAAATCTGGTCATCTGAGCTGAACAAACTAACTGGCTAATGAGTACCCAAGTCTTTAGGCATCAGGATTAAGCGAAAGAGAAAACTCAGCTTAGTCTGACCTTTCTTTCACTCACAGTATGTGGGAGCTAGCAGTGGGAACTGCTGTGATGTCACTTGGTTATTTTCTAATTTTATAGACATCGTCATAGTAAAGAGCAAAACTAAACCAGCCTGGAGAATAAAAGAAAACTAAACAAATTCACATGGGTTAAATAACAGGGGGAAATGTGTTTGCATGGATCAGAAGTCATATAAATGGGCAGAATGATAATCCTGCACATTGTTGTCGTGGACTGGGTCACTATACAGATGGTAACTGAGGGGATTTTGAAAGGTCACTGGCATATTGTTAACATACATTATGCTGTAGAGGCTTTTTAGATAGTTTATAGCTGCAGGTTTTTTTAAGCAGTTCAGAATTTGCTTACACTGGCTCACCTTGCAAATTCTCATTTCCAATTGTCCACGGCTCATCTGAGTCAAAGTGCGTGTCACCGCCCATCCCTGGACCAGGGAAGTAGGCATGTGCCAAGAAGCCACCCTCGCCATCAAACGGGGAGCTGTCACCGTGGAAACCAGAGGCGAAGAAAATCATGATGTCAGGTTCCTTTCGCCGCCCATATTTGACCTCCAAATAGGGAATTTCTTCAAACGTCAGAGGTGTTACCTTCTCCCACACCTTGAAGGCCATACGGATGGCTTCATATGAGTTGTACTCCCCAATCTTCGGAGTATAGTTCTGTATACTGTGAGAGGAACACAATGAGAAATTATAAGAAAATGAACCCAAGCCTGAGATGTTTCAAGGTATACAGTTTTTCTGGATATATACCTAAAGGTCAAGTGGGTTTTGTCCCACTTGTGGCCAGTAATGGCATAGCGTTTCCTGCGAACATTAGTCTTGATTTGACCCCCAAACTTATCCGGAACCCCACAACGAGGCCTCCGCATGGCTCTGAAAGAAGAAGAATGGAAAAGTTCAACATGGGTTAAAGGGTTCAACATGGATCCTTTAAGGTGCCCTCAAAGAGACAAACCAAAGAACCAACTGGAGTTCTGTGTAGATATAATCTTTTTTCAAAAAATGTTGCAGGCGTTCAAAGTGGCTGGACTTACAAGGGGCTTCATCAGTTGATCTTTTGATGTCGTCATGCTGTACTGTTGAAGTGGTGAAGCCCTACATCTGAGTACTTGCTGTGATTTACTACTATTTGACACTATTTCATGGCTGCATCAATCAGCCATGCTAAACCAATTCTAGTTTTAAAGTCTTTGAGCCGTGCAGTAATGCTGTAGTAAATACTTTAGAAAATGGTGAGGAGTACAATTATGGGAGGCACCATTGACAAGAATGGGACCCTATACTGCTAAGCCAACAGCACAGTTATTACAATAATAAATGTCATAAGAGTCTTACTTTATAGTTGCTGGATCCATCTCTCCTGTGACCTCCAGGCGATAGAATCTCTGCATGTCGCTAATGGCATTGGACAGGATTTGAGCTGATCGCATAGTGGACATCTGCCTACTCGCCTGAGGGAGGTATCCATACATCCGGAGCCAGGACTGACAAAAGTCAAACAGAGAGAAACTTAACACCACAATGATCACCCAGATTAAGTGTTACAGACTTTTATAACTTGGACAGCAGTAGTAGATGAGTAGATGCGTGAGAGGGCCGCATTACAGTCAAAGTTTACCACACCTGTTACACTGAGATATTTAATACATCTCCAGATTGGATGATAAAGTCATAGCAGAAGTGGCTACAGATTGAGGGAAAGGCACCACCAGCTGGGTAGCTCATATTACAGGCCTCAAGTGAAGGCCAGCATGGAGTTTTCCATACAGCTTTACTAAAATTTAACACAAGGCAAAAAGACTTCTATAGAATCTGCATATGTGTTTATTGATCAATGGGGATTGTCCAGCTGAACAATTCATAGTTGATGAACAAGTGAACTGACAAGATACCCAATACAGCTAAAGAACACCTCTTACTGGATGGGTCTTCTTGGATCACTGAGATTGGACATTTCATATGGTGCAATGACCTACTGTATGTTCGACTGTAGCCAGATGCATATGTGGGAGTTTGGGTTCCCAATGGCAAAAGAGTGTTGTGATCATAGTAATAGAAAATGATTGTGGAATTAAAGTTTTGATTTGGCTCTGTAGTACAATGTAGGTGGCTTGACCTAATTAGGCAATTAGCGAAATGACATAATCAAACTCCCATGTTATTATTCCTGCCCTGTGGTTATAGTAATTAGGCCTTCCGGCCCAGCCCTGACTCCATACAGCAGTGTCTGGACACATCAGAACGACCAATAACTGTACAAACAACTGACAACTACTTACAGAGTTTATGTTACACATCTCTGTCTTTCATTACTTCCACTTAAACAGCCATCTTCATGACAGTATTCTGTACACACACCAGACAATAAATCAGGATAAATTTAAAACCACAAAGACTTATTTTTCAAACTAAGGGAAAAATATACAAAAAGGCATTTCCTTGTCTACTGAATCACTGGACTGTTCCTTCAAACCATTTTAGAGGACTCTCTTGGGCATGAATTCGTTTTCATTTCTATATGGTGGATCTTTTTTTTTCCAAAATACAAAATGTCCAAAATATATGTTCAGTCTTTTTTTGTTGCAACATTTTCTCAAAACAAGGCCTACCAATAGAACTGTCTCACTGGAAACAGTGATGGACTCGGAACAAATTGGCCACCAAAATGCAGTGTCTAAACCCAGTCAGAGGGGCCACCGGGGCAGCAACAAAGGTGCATTGCTTCAAACTCCGTTTGTGATTTTTATGGCCTCCATCCTACCTCTACATGAGCTGGCCTTAATTATCACAAGGTTAATGGACATGTCTCGTTGGACTCGGGAGGTTTTTGGGGTCACCGCCTTTATAATGACCCCTCTTTTCCTGCACTGGGAACAGGGCTTCTGCATGGTTATCTAGCCTGAACTTGCCTTCCTTCACCACAGCTCCAGAAGAGACAGGCCTTTGTACCGCCTCTGTGTGTTGTAGACAGCTGAATAGATGGCCCTGTTTCTGGGCACAGCCAGGAGGGAAACCCCCTATAGCTGCCATCTAGAGCGTGGAGTCGTCCCGTCCTCTCCCCCTTCCCCACTCAAAATCCAACATAGAGCAGGACAGACTGGCCGCCTGACTGTTTAACTGTCTACATTTGTGTTGCTTTGCATTCAGATTGTTTAGTCTTAATTGTATTCTAAGTGCTTTATTTATTTAATTCACAAGACTTATTGTACAAAATACACATGGAATTTGAAGCACCTTCACTTGTCCTGTCATTAAACTCTTAAAACAGTTTTACGCTGTGCAATTTCAGTAGTCTATTAAGATAATTACTTGTCATATAGTATGAAATGATCCCAGTAAAGTCTTCTATAATTCTATAATGGACTGGGGGATAACATCTGTTCTCTATGTCACATTATATGATAAAGATCCTCTAATGAGAGATCTGCAATTAAAGAAAATTACAAGGTTTTGCTGACATCATCAATCAATACAATCTTGGATCACAATGACACTGAATTGAATGCGTGAATGTGTGAGCACAACACATTATGGGTTCTTGGACCATCAGTCTCAACGGATGACCTCTTGATTTTTTTTTTTCAATGACCAATTTTTGTCTCCAAAAAAAACGTGCCAAATATAATCTGCATGTACAATATTTTCAAGATGGATCAGTCTTTTTTTGCATAAATCAGATCAACATGTATGCTTAACAGACACCATAAGATTAAATGGAAGAATTTAATGCCTTGAAATCAATCTAAATGGTTTGCTAATTACTTATCTAGTTACTTCATATGAATGTGGGATAAATGGAAGAGTCTGAAGTAAAGGCCATAGAAAGGACATGAATAAATTTTCTTTGTCATTCTGAATGCCTTGAAATAAGACTAGCTAGTTACCTCATGTTATGCTAACAAACATCTTAGAAAGGTTTTGTAGGTTTTTGGGTGCCAATCATGAATGTCGGAATGTTTATTTATTTATTATTTTCTAACAGTCAAATGCGCCAAAACCCCAAGAATCCAGAGATAACTTTATAAATTCTTGCAAGAATCTGGATCTACTGGATCATCTGGAGTATATCCGGAGATTTTCTTGACAATGCCGTGATCAGAGAGTAGCTACCCAACATGAATTTCATCATATATGGCTCATAGTTTGAAATATCCAGGCAAAACCATCTCTGGATCCTGGTGTAGTTTGTACAGTGAGCGAGTGAGTGAGCAGATAAGTATACTGGTCCAATGCTAACTGCTCATATGCAACTCCACCAAAAGAACAATACAAACTAATAAGGAAAAGGTAACTAGTTGCAACATTATAAAACTCTGGAAAGCTTTTGTTTTCTGATGGATGCTGGTCTATTTATAATGACAAAAAAAGACATTTTCTAGTTTTGAAATCACACGTTTCAGAGTTTCAAGGCTCTCTATAAATGCTGCACTCACAAAAATACTACTAAACTGTACCTTTCCTTGTCATTGTAGTGGTTCCAAGAATGCTACATCTTTTGTACTTTTAATATATATCTTTCACCCAGAGACATGGATAGAGCGTGCCTTGAAATGATTTAAGGTACACAAGTGTACAGTAATTATGTTTTAGAGCAGGGACTCTCAACTTTTTCTACTTTAAGGCCCACCTATTCACACTTGCAACGAGTCGGGGCCCATTAAAAAAGATCCCTAATTATTTTGGCTCATCTGTTCTATTAGAATTTAATAATCTATTTTAAAGTGTCTTAATGTAATGCAGCATCACTCCCTGTTACAGATGGGAGCCCAGGAATTAAATAAATGCAATAAAAACAAACTGGTTTTAATTTTAGGTATTGTATTTAAAACTGTATGGATGTGCCAGAAGCCAACATAAAACCATGCATGCAGGGCATTCTCAGTCAAAAGAGATTAATGATCCGAAAGTGGAGTCTGGTCCATTAACACAAGAACATATTGCCATGTTTGTGTACAGCTAACAAGCAAGTTATTAAAATCAAGAAGTACACTCAAAAGAAGTGGATATAGAAACCACTCAATGGGATTAGATCCTTACACGCTAACAAAGAAGGAATTTTCCTATGAGTTGAAAAATTATCCATCTGTTGAGTTCCCTGACATCTCAAACTACCTAGTGCTGCAGATATCGTTCTACACAGACAAACAGGTGAAAACCTGGAAGAGCATAGAGGCCTACAGCGTGATATATGTGGCTGATTTAAAGATCTGGGGATCAGGATAACATAGATGGTGGTAGACGGCTCTAAGTGCAGGAAGAGCATTGTTTAGCAAGCTTGATATTTACAAAAACAAAACACAAACTAAAGCAGAATCATATTTAAACAGAGCCATAAACATGGCTAGAAACAAACGTGACAGTGATAATGATACTTCGCAAAGCCTCCGTGAAAACAGAGTCCATATCTGCACTTGAGTCCTGCACAGAGTATGCACTTGAGTCCTGCACAGAGTATGCACTTGAGTCCTGCACTTGAGTCCATATCTGCCACCAAAATGCCTCAATTTCATCGATAACCCATCGCAAAGCATCACAAGCTGTAGTGTGACCGTAGCTTAATGAGGTGGATGTGATGTTGGATGCAACCCAGCAATTGTACCCTACTACCAGTAAAAATTAGCTTCAGCTTGAAAAAAATTGTGGCCCACTAGATGGCGCTTCACAGCCCAGAAACACTGATTTAAGGTACATACTGTAAGTATATGGTAAGGACGACATGGTGGTGTAGTGGTTAGCACTGTTGGTTCACAGTAAGAAGGTCCTGGGTTCGAGCCCAGCGGCCGACGAGAGCCTTTCTGTGTGGAGTTTGCATGCTGTCCGCATGGGTTTCCTCCGGGTGCTCCGGTTTCCCCCAAAGGCATGCAGGTTAGGCTAATTGGTGGCTCTAAATTGACCATAGGTGTGAATGGTTGTCTATGCCCATGTTTACATTAGACCGTATCAGCGGATCATCAGATTAACGTTTTTAAAACGATTAGTGTGCACACAGCAACACCAATACACGGTTTGCGTGCACACAACAATACCAATACACGGATACGCTCGGCTCCGCAGGCATCCTGCGCTCCAAATCACTCCACCCTGAACAGCGAGTGCCCTCTGGAGGGTGCGCACTCTGGCCCTGCGCAGCTCACAGAGCGCGCGAGTGAAGCACACTAGCAGTGTTTTCGGGACTGAGCCGCTGTGTGTGTGATCCCAGTGCATATCACTTACCACTTGCAAGTGGAAGGATGGCAAGCCTAAAGACAATCATAACTACACAATGGGCAGTATTTGCAGTATTTTCATACTTTTATACTCTTTAATGAAAGGTGATACAAGGCCGAAGTCCGCGCCGTTTTTCAGCAGTCGCGTCACATGACCAACGCCAGTGAATCAGGAAGGTGGATGTCACAGTGACGTTGTCCAATGAGACGCCAGCTAGAGCTCAGCACAGCGTATCCGCGTATTCTGAATGTTTACACAGCACCGGAGCTGACACGATCTGGATTGAATACGTGGACGCTGGCGGATTCCCGTTTCCCGGCGTTTCCCGGCGGTTTAATGTAAACGGACAGTGCATCCGCGAAGAAAACGAGACAGATACGGTCTAATGTAAACGTAGCCTATGTGTCAGCCCTGTGATGACCTGGCAACTTGTCCAGGGTGTACCCTGCCTCTCGCCCATAGTCAGCTGGGATAGGCTCCAGCTTGCCTGCGACCCTGTAGGACAGGATAAGCGGCTACAGATAATGGATGGATGGAAGCGTATGGTAATTATGTTTTAGAGTAAAGCTTTAAAGATAGCTTTAATGTATGTGCACCTTCCCTATAAAGTACCACCTCAGAAACGTGGAAAGGTATGCTTTTTTTAGTATGCTTTTTTTCTGAGTGTGTGTAGGATAAATAGCTACACAGTTCGGTAACTATTCAGAACAGCAGGGGCAGCTGTTGTCCTTTCCCGTTGTGCTTTCTCTGTGATTTGGGGTTGGGAGTGGGGGGAAGTGCTGAATAGCCACGCTGTGTGGGACACACCTCGCTCCATGGATAAGTTCTGTGTTCCTCTGAGTGTTACATGGCCCTGAGGGTGTGGGGCTCCTGGTGGCTCAGTGGGAAGCCAATAATACTAACTGTGAGATCCATGCAAGCTGATAAAAAAAGAGGACTAATTCCCACATTTTATTCAGCACACATCTCTGTCTGACTCGTCCAACAGCCCTGGGAATTATTTTTGATAGGTATTTATTGTAGTATGGTGGAATAAAGGCAGCACTCCAGCTCTGATCAAGAGATGTATAAAGGCCTGATTTTAAAAAGAGAAAGCATTTCAGTGCTATCACAGGATCCTCTGCCGTGCATACAAAGCAAGTGCCAACCGAGAGCCAGCGAGCCGGTTACTCCTTCAAAAGGACCTTAAGAGTCATTTCCATTACTGGGTCCTTCAAGTGCAGGGTGCTGTAAAACGACTTTAATTCACTGTGTGTGTGTGTGTGTGTGTGTGTGTGTGTGTGTGTGTGTGTGTGTGTGTGTGTGTCCAGCACAATGTCAGCCAAGGCTCTAACGACTGGAAAGCACTTTTATTCCTGAGGCTTGGGTGCACGCCATCTTTCTAGTCATTAAACAAGAGGGGGAGGGAGTAGGAGCAATCAAGATCAAGTGAAAAAGCAAGTGGAAGATGGAAAAACAGTACAAGAGAGAGATGCAAAAGGAGCGTAAAGGAAGAAAGAGAGGTAAAAATAATCACACTTAGTTATTGCAGCACCAAGGACCAACACTGATTGGCACGACTATCACAGAGCTGGGAATGTTAGAATGCAAGACTGGTCCCTGATCACTCATACATATGCTCATGTTTTTTAGCAGATATAGAGTGGCTGTTTCATTCTTTAATTCAAACGCAACTGAGACTTTGCCTGGAGGTTAAAAGACCAAGCAGGGCAAATCAGGAGCCACCGATTTACTGATATTATTATACAGATTATGCAGATATTACGGACTGACATTATGCAGATCATGCCCATGAAAACAGGACACAGTCTATCTTAAAGCATGCCATCAGAATGCATGTGACTTGGCAACAGAAGCTTGGAGAGTGTCAGACTATCTGGTGTCACCCAGACAAGGACAGGTTCCCATTTGAGTTTGATTTCTCATGTCCTCTCAGGCAGTTTTTCTTTACCACTGTCATATCTGGTTTGCTCGTTAAGGATCTAGCAAAGCTATAGCTACTTCGTGACAATGTCTATTATTAAAAGTACTATACAAAGTACTGGTGTTTATATGGTGTGTATCTGTGTGTATAGGCAGTGTGTGTGTGTGTGTGTGTGTGTGTGTGTGTGTGTGTTAGTCCTGGGTATAACTTTAAATTGCAATCGGTGGTGAGTCTCAGGTCTGGGAGGACTTGAGTATTGGGGAAAGTGGAGTTACCCCTTAATCACCATTGCTCCCAGGTCCGCTCTGACCCGGAGTGGTAGCCCCTGCCTGGGTTCCAGCTATGGGCTAAATAGTACATCATTAATAAGTCGCTGGCAGCAGGGCGCTTTTCGGTGCAATGTGGCAGATGAACCCAACAGGGTCAATGGCACACCACCAGATGGCATGCAGATGAGCTACTGAAATGGCCAACAGATGGCATCACTCAGCAAGTCAGTTGTCACTGCGGGGCAACTTCCATACCCGTCAGATCTATGGCACTTTGTGCACCACTTGGTGTCAGGTCTGGCCGTCCAGAGAGACAACACGATGGGGGCATGACATCGTTTGTCTTACCTTGCTGTGCAAGGCACTTCATTAGGAGAAGAGAATAGTATGCAAGAGCTCACGAGGCCAAACATTCCATGGCGGCTTGACTAGGCCATTCGTGCCGCCGCTGCAGGTGATTTTGTCACTCTGATGTGGGCATCAAGGCCCATCTGTGTTTCTACATATCCTAATGAAGCAGTCATCATCGCTAGCGATGGACAGCTGATGATACAAAGTACTAAAACTAAGATGTGAGTATCAGGCATGTAGGGTTCTCCAGAAAATTTTAAGTAGCCAGCTAAAAAAAAAGTAGTAGGTGGCTAATGCTAATACTAATGCGCTAATGCTAGGGGGGTCTGGGGGCATGCCCCCACCAGAAAATTTTGAAATTTATATGCCTTCTGGTGCATTCTCAGACAATAAATTACTAACTATTTTCCTGTGAAATACTTGCAAAATATGTATGAAATTTCCCTCCAGATGTATGTGTGCTTGAATTTCTCAGTTCCCCTCTGTTGATTAAAAACCTGACCTTGATCCCTGTCAGCTGTCCAATTATCGGCCAATATCAAACCTCCCCTTTATCTCCAAGATCCTTGAAAAAGCTGTGGCACAGCAGTTATGCTTATATTTACATAGGAATAACATCTATGAAATGTATCAGTCAGGATTTAGACCTCATCATAACACAGAGACAGCTTTGGTTAAAGTAGTAAATGACCTACTGTTAGCGTCTGATCAGGGCTGTGTCTCGCTACTAGTGTTGCTTGACCTTAGTGCAGCATTTGATACCATTGATCATTCCATTCTTCTGGATAGACTAGAAAATGTTGTGGGAGTTAAGGGAATGGCCCTCTCCTGGCTCAGGTCTTATTTAACTGATCGCTATCAGTATGTTGATATAAATGGTGATATTTCTAGACGTACTGAGGTAAAGTTTGGTGTTCCACAAGGTTCTGTCTTGGGTCCACTGCTTTGTTTTCTTTATATATATGTTACCTCTGGGTGGTATTATTCATAAACATTGTATTAGTTTCCACTGTTATGCTGATGACACACAATTGTATGTTTCTGCAAAACCTGATGAGAGACACCAGCTTAATAGAATTGAGGAATGTGTAAAGGACATTAGACATTGGATGCTTATTAATTTCCTTCTGCTTGACTCTGACAAGACTGAAGTACTTGTACTAGGACCACATGCAGCTAGAAGTAAGTTTTCTGATTACACAGTAACTCTGGATGGCCTTTCTGTTTCTTCACGTGCAGCAGTAAAAGACCTTGGAGTGATTATTGACCCTAGTCTTTCATTCGAAACTCACATTGATAACATTACCCGGATAGCTTTCTTTCATCTCAGAAATACTGCTAAGATAAGAAATTTAATGTTACTACATGACGTGGAAAAAAATAGTTCATGCTTTTGTAACCTCCAGGTTGGATTATTGTAATGCCTTACTGTCTGGATGTTCCAATAAGTGCATAAACAAGCTCCAGTTAGTTCAAAATGCAGCAGCAAGAGTCCTTACTAGAACTAGAAAATATGACCACATCACCCCTGTCTTATCCACACTACACTGGCTCACAATCACATTTCGTATTGATTATAAAAGTACTACTATTGACCTTTAAAGCACTGAATGGTCTTGCACCACAGTACCTGAGTGAACTTCTGCTCCTCTATGACCCGCCTCGCCTACTTAGATCAAAAGGTGCGGGCTATCTGCTGGTACCTCGTATAGTGAAGGCTACATAAGGGGGCAGAGCCTTTTCTTACAAAGCCCCACAGTTATGGAACAGCCTTCCAAGTAGTGTTCGTGAATCAGACACAGTCTCAGCGTTTAAGTCTAGGCTGAAAACATATCTGTTTAGTCAAGCCTTTTGTTAATGGTGTTTATGAGGGAAAGGAGTAGATCTGGAGGGTCCTCAGACATAGTGTTTTGTTAAACTGGGATGTATGGATGCTATCAGTCCCCACTCACTTGCTTACTCGAGTTTGTTGATGGTGTAGTGGCTGGCTGCTTTATGTCCCAGGGCTCCCTCATGCCTGTGTTACCTTCTGGCTCTCCCCTTTTAGTTATGCTGATAGTTAGTTGCCGGAGTCCCTGCTTGTACTCACTGCAATATGTATACTGTTCCTACTTATTCAGGTGACATTGGGCATACCTAACAACCTGTGTTTTCTCTCTCTTCTCCCCCCCAAAAAAAAAAAAAAATCTGTCCCTCTGAGTTACATGTCGGTCCTGGGATTGAGAGGCTGACCTCTTCTGCTCCTCGGACCTGCCTGATCCATCCTGGTGCCCTGTGTCTGGTTGGAGTCTCATCGCTTCTGTGGAGGGTGGCCCCATGTGGACAGTTCCAGGGGTCGCGCCTGGAGAACGCTCTGGACTCTTGCAGTGGTGCTTTTGTGGCTGGGGACTGCAGTTGACTTGCTGACTTTAGGACTGCAGTTGACTTGCTGACTTTGGGACTAGGTTTGTCGTGAACGGTTTTGTGCTCGGGTTTCCGTTGGTGGGGGGTTTATAGCATCAACGAAGCTGACTTTATGTTAGGACTGTTAATGTTATAGTCATGTTGTCTGTTGTTGCCCGGATGGGGATGGCTTCCCTTTTGAGTCTGGTTCCTCTCGAGGTTTCTTCCTCATGTTGTCTGAGAGAGTTTTTCCTTGCCACCGTCAGCACAGGTGTGCTCATTGGGGATAGATTAGGGATAAAATTAGCTCATATTTTAAGTCGTTCAAATTCTGTAAAGCTGCTTTGCGACAATGTTTATTGTTAAAAGCGCTATACAAATAAACTTGACTTGACTTGACTAGTACACTGCCTGGTTCTGTAACATACAGTGGTGCTTGAAAGTTTGTAAACCCTTTAGAATTTTCTATATTTCTGCATAAATATGACCTAAAACATCATCAGATTTTCACACAAGTCCTAAAAGTAGATAAAGAGAACCCAGTTAAACAAATGAGACAAAAATATTATACTTGGTTATTTATTTATTTATTGAGGAAAATGATCCAGTGTTACATATCTGTGAGTGGCAAAAGTATGTGAACCTTTGCTTTCAGTATCTGGTGTGACCCCCTTGTGCAGCAATAACTGCAACTAACCATTTCTGGTAACTGTTGATCAGTCATGCACACCGGCTTGGAGGAATTTTAGCCCATTCCTCCATACAGAACAGCTTCAAATCTGAGATGCTGGTGGGTTTCCTCACATGAACTGCTCGCTTCAGGTCCTTCCACAACATTTCGATTGGACTAAGGTCAGGACTTTGACTTGGCCATTCCAAAACATTTAACTTTATTCTTCTTTAACCATTCTTTGGTAGAACAACTTGTGTGCTTAGGGTTGTTGTCTTGCTGCATGACCCACCCTCTCTTGAGATTCAGTTCATGGACAGATGTCCTGACATTTTCCTTTCGAATTTGCTGGTATAATTCAGAATTCATTGTTCCATCAATGATGGCAAGCCGTCCTGGCCCAGATGCAACAAAACAGGCCCAAACCATGATACTACCACCACCATGTTTCACAGATGGGATAAGGTTCTTATGCTGGAATGCAGTGTTTTCCTTTCTCCAAACATAACACTTCTCATTTAAACCAAAATGTTCTATTTTGGTCTCATCTGTCCACAAAACATTTCCCAATAGCCTTCTGGCTTGTCCACATGATCTTTAGCAAACTGCAGATGAGCAGCAATGTTCTTTTTGGAGAGCAATGGCTTTCTCCTTGCAACCCTGCCATGCACACCATTGTTGTTCAGTGTTCTCCTGATGGTGGACTCATGAACATTAACATTAGCTAATGTGAGAGAGGCCTTCAGTTGCTTAGAAGTTACCCTGGGGTCCTTTGTGACCTCGCCAACTATTACACGCCTTGCTCTTAGAGTGATCTTTGTTGGTCGACCACTCCTGGGGAGGGTAACAATGGTCTTGAATTTCCTCCATTTGTACACAATCTGTCTGACTGTGGTTTGGTGGAGTCCAAACTCTTTAGAGATGGTTTTATAACCTATTCCATCCTGATGAGCATCAACAACGCTTTATTTGAAGTCCTCAGAAATCTCCTTTGTTCATGCCATGATACACTTCCACAAACATGTGTTGTGAAGATCAGACTTTGATAAATCCCTGTTCTTTAAATAAAACAGGGTGTCCACTCACACCTGATTGTCATCCCATTGATTGAAAACACCTGACTCTAATTTCACCTTCAAATTAACTGCTAATCCTAGAGGTTCACATACTTTTGCCACTCACAGATATGTAATATTGGATCACTTTCCTCAATAAATAAATGACAAAGTATAATATTTTTGTCTCATTTGTTTAACTGGGTTCTCTTTATCTACTTTTAGGACTTGTGTGAAAATCTAATGATGTTTTAGGTCATATTTATGCAGAAATATAGAAAATTCTAAAGGGTTCACAAACTTTCAAGCACCACTGTAACTACATACACTATGGCATGGTCACGTGGTCCAGCTCAGCCAATGAGAGTGCGAGAATCGATCAACAAATATGGTGTCGCTTCCAGTCATGACCTGAATCGAAGACTATTTCATGCTGAAATAATTGGATTTGCAGCAAATTATGGGCAGCGGACACGATATAAATCGCTTGAACATTGAAAGGCAAGGTGTTTTTTTTTTTCTGGGATTGAGTAGCCGGCACAGACCGTCTGCGTAGGCAGAGAAAACCGCCAATCGCTGGTGCTTCTGGACATCTCTGGACATATTCAGTTGATAGTCAGTGCTCGGATATCTGTTTCACACTCAAAACCCTAATCCTTTGTTGAATGTTCATGTTGGTTGTAGTGTTGGCTTTTTTTGGGTGGGGGAGGTGCATATTGCAAATTTACTATTTGACAACTCATGATTTATATTTGCTTCATAAACCATGTTTGTAAATTACGAATGCTTTGATTCAATTTGGTAAACTCAACGGTGATTTGATGCATCGAGAAAACAATTGAATCTTTGCGCCCATAGTTGCCAGTCTCAATAAAAATACAGTAGTTAGTTGCTTTAAAAGTAATCCAATTTGAAATGATTTTGAAGTATGGAGATGGAAATGGACCACAAAGACATTAAAAGTGGAAACAAGCGTCTTTGGATTGAACGGGTGTGAATGGCAAGGCAAGGCAAGGGTTAACAGCATAAATGGACAGAGACTGGCCTTCAGGAAGTGATACAGTCGGCTCCCTGTGTACTACAGACCTCATAAACCTTCCCCACCCGCCTACATCTCTCTCTGCTCCCTCTTTCTTTCTGCATCTCTTTCAGATACAGTCGGCCAAAGACAAAACATGTCATTGTTGCTCCTCAGCTGCCTGGGAGCCCTGCAGCCCAAATCATCCCTCTCTGTTTCTGTTTGTGGATTTGGAAAACAGCTGTTGCATTCACTAATCACCATGCAATCGAAATGAGCAGGCCTGAAGCAGACACCCAGCCTCCATCGTCCTGTCCTTTCCCTTTCTAACACTAAAGCAGGCCATGGCTTTGAATTGACTTCTTCTCGTAGCATTAACAAGGATGTTGCTTAGGAAGGCATAAAAAAGTTAACACTTCAAATCATATTCTATCTTAGTCACTGCTAATTCTCATTGTAATCAAATCTCTCTCTTATTGAGAGCACAGCTGAGACACAAGTCAAAACCCTATCTTTAGATGTGACCTTTAGGGGTTGTATGTGAAAATGACAATAGCCACACGGTCCAAGAATTCAGTAATGCTTCAGGAGCCAAGAAAGAGGAGACATCTTCAGTTATAAATCTAACATGCCTTTTAAACGAGTTCTTTTCCTCCCACGGTTTTTGGTTTGTCTGATCCACAGCTTTGTGCAAGCCAGACAAGGTGGGATGACTCGTCCTGCTGGGGTTGTCGGCACATCCTGAAAGCTTGACCTGCATGACATTATTGTCAGGAGACATAATCAGGGCACTGTTTGTTTAGTAAGCAGAGCCGAATGGACATTATGGCAGCTTAAGCAAATAGGCACATCTTTAAATCTCCTTTAAGACCACCACACACTGGAAAAATCCTGCACTTTGCGACACACAATGCTTGGGCTGGATCAGTCTCTCGACACTGCTCACACACTCCACTACAGAATTAACATTGTGGCCTACATGGGCTTGTCTGTTTCAATATGAAAAAAGTGCACTGTTTCTTTCCCAGTCTGTCTTAATCAGCTTCAGATGTTTATTCTGTCTTGATTGCATACTTAAGCATTTTCGTGTTGAAGCTCAGAGACACAGAGGATGAAATAAGGACGGGGAAAATAACTGAAGGATATCTTATAGTTTTACACACCACTGTGCATTTTAATTAAAATTGTCAATCGTGGCCAAACAATTCTGATATACATAAATTCTATAAACAAACTAGGAAAGCAACATTAAAAAAAAAATAATAATAATCTCACAACCAAACGTGTAATATTTGTCAAAATTAAAGTTCTTGAAGAAGGCACAAAATGGAAAATGTAGCAAGTGGTGATAAACTTGACTTGTTAGTGTAACAATTAATGGATATAGAAAATGACAAGACATTTGTTACTCTTAGAAAAGCCTCGTGCCATTTTTTATCAATATCATATCATCATATCACCTTGCCCAGAATAAGCCAAGCGTTTTTGACTGATGGACATGATAATATTAACTAGAAAAATAGCATCATGTATAAGCTAAACCAAATAAAATGCTTCCCCATTTGCTAAGAGTCCAGTGCTTCTTCTCATCGCATTAATTATATATAAATGCAGACAGCTAGCTAAGTGCATGTCTAGTGTGATGCTGGTAGGAAGCAGAGATGTACCCACACACCTGGATAAATCCCTATTAATAAACCTCATTCACATCCTGCCAATAACCTCTTTGCACACATGACCAACATGCTGCAGGAAGTCCATACATGGCATCTGGGGGGAAATTACACATGTCCAGTATGAGGGTGACACAAGCTACTATTTAAGTCATCCTTCTTTCATCACTGTCGGTTTTTTAATCAAATTGATGCTCACCTACGTGCTGTATAGGAAAATGATGTCAACTAAAAGATGTGTTTGTGTTTCGGTGCGATCTATTTCTGAAGACACTCATTGAGCGTTCACGTATTGTCTGACTGAATCAATTTCCACAGCGATGTCTGTACACTTGTGGGAGTTTGGAGCGACTCGCTTGTGTATTCCTGTCAGTTCCACTGCCTGTGTGCCAGGCCACTAATGACAGGGAGCGAACCACACGAGTCGTCTTATGCACAGGGTGGTAGACCATGAACAAACCCACACTTCACACACCACCAGCGTGACATACAAGGCATTTTCTTCCATTCTGAATTCTAAAAGTGTCAGGACTTCTAGTTGGATGTGTGCAAAAATATTTATTCTCAAACCTGTGATTAAAATAAATGTAACAGGGAGCATGACTAAAGACAATTCTGTAATCATATGTCTCAGTGTCCTCCACACAAGACGTTTCTGTCATAGTAAAGACAGAAAACACAGAAAGAACAAATGGATGGAGGTGTGGCTAAACAGGATACACACACTGTGTAAATCCTGAACTGGTTGCACAAGTGGGTACAACTGGGGGTAAAGTCCAGACATTATCTCTCTCACACATGGACAGACAAACAAAACATAGCACACACCTTCATGCCTTCTTATTTTCAGTTACTATATTGTGCAAAACATATACACTTCTTATTGCTCTTCACTCTCAGAAATAAAAGTATCAAACTGTACTTTTCCTTGTCGCTGTGGTTTTATTATCAAAGAAGCATGTTTTGTACCTATAATATGTACGATTAAATAATTTAAGGTACATACTACCCACTAATTAAAGGTACACCACATGCACTCTTCTATCCATCCATTATCTGTAGCCACTTATCCTGTCCTTCAGGGTCGCAGGCAAGTTGCAGCCTATCCCAGCTAACTATGGGCAAGAGGCAGGGTTCACCCTGGACAAGTCACCAGGTCATCGCAGGGCTGACACACAGACAACCATTCACACCTACAGTCAATTTAGAGCCACCAATTAGTCTAACCTGCATGTCTTTGGGGGAAACCGGAGTACCCAGAGGAAACCCACGTAGACAGCACACAAACTCCACACAGAAAGGCCCTCGTTGGCCACTGGGTTCGAATCTAGGACCTTCTTGCTGTGAGGCGACCGTGCTAACCACTACACCACCGTGCCACCCCTATGCACTCTTCTAGGTAAAAGATAAATCCTAAAGGTACAAAAGATGAAGCAAGGAGAGTGTACAGTTTATACACCTCATTATCTCATCTCATTATCTCTAGCCGCTTTATCCTGTTCTACAGGGTCACAGGCAAGCTGGAGCCTATCCCAGCTGACTACGGGCGAAAGGCGGGGTACACCCTGGACAAGTCGCCAGGTCATCGCAGGGCTGACACATAGACACAGACAACCATTCACACTCACATTCACACCTACGGTCAATTTAGAGCCACCAGTTAACCTAACCTGCATGTCTTTGGACTGTGGGGGAAACCGGAGCACCCGGAGGAAACCCACACAGACATGGGGAGAGCATGCAAACTCCGCACAGAAAGGCCCTCGCCGGCCACGGGGCTCGAACCCGGACCTTCTTGCTGTGAGGCGACAGCGCTAACCACTACACCACCGTGCCACCCCCAGTTTAGATACAATAAAGAAATTCGAAATAGGAAAACGCCAAAGGAACCCAAGCAATTTTCTTAGAAAGTGCTTATTTAGTATTGGGTACTTGTTTATACGTTGACACAGATGACTGCTCATAACATATAACATATAACATAAGAGATGCTTCAGAACAGAACAAAACAAAACAATTAGAGAAGGAAACTTGAAGCACAGTAAGACTTACCTCTGCATTGAAGCCATCATCTCCAAATGTGTGTGTCCCACACAGACAAAGCACCAGGAATGAAGGAAGCAGTGTCCATCTCCAGAGCATCACATGCCACAATGATGCCATGTTCACAATTCTGGATCAATCTTCAATGTAGGATGCCAGATCCTCAAATACGAGTCCAAATGATCTCTGATCTCCTCGTTTCAAACTTGCAAAAGACCTACAAAGGCTGCATTGCTCTGAAGCTCTGAAGTGTCCTCTGTTCTTCTCTCAGGATCAAATGCTAAAACACGTTTCTCATGCTCAAGCTGTCACTCTACCGGTTTAAATGACCGGAGGCAATAGGTGTAGTCGAGCTGAGAGGGGTTGGACCCAAAACTCAGAGAGGTCCGCTTCTCTGGCACAAGTTAGGCTGGGATCATATCCCGCGGGTGTGTCCACGCTGCGTTTATTCCTCCTTTTTCACGTGCACGCACAAGCCTGTGTCAAACGTCAGTCAGAGTTGCGCGCGCGGAGAACAAATCCCAGATCCCTCCTTCACGTCAGCAAGGCGGGCGGCGGACGGGCGGACGGACGGGTGCGCGCACAGACGCGCGCACATACACGACTTGAAAACATAAATTGTATGATGTCAAGAAGAAGAGCGGGTACTGAATGCGCACGGAGTCCAGCTGTTCGCCGCGGGTAATGGGTGGCGTGCGTTCACAGCTTTGTTGTAGCTTTTAATAATGAAAAATAGAGAAAAAAAAATCCAGATTTTCTGGAAAAGAGTAGAAGGGTCGGTTCGTGGATCCGGCGCGCTCACCCGGGTGCGCGTGTGCGTGCGCGCGTGGAGGAGGGACGCGAACAGAAGCTGATGTTGATGGGAAATGTACCCACCCCCTACTGTATTCACAGTGCACTCATACACCATTCACTCCCGCAATTCCTGAAAGTTGTTTGTTTGTTTGACCTAGAAGTCCCACTGAAATCGAAAATCTCTACCACTAAAATTCTACCACTAATAACCAAAATACACACATGCTTTAAACTCACTTCCAGTGTGCAGCTGTACAAGTTACACACAGTGCCAAATTTATTATCTACACTTATTATAGCACAGGGTGGCACGGTGGTGTGGTGGTTAGCGCTGTCGTCTCACAGCAAGAAGGTCCTGGGTTCGAGCCCCGTGGCCAGCGAGGGCCTTTCTGTGCGGAGTTTGCATGTTCCGTGTCCGTGTGGGTTTCCTCCGGGTGCTCCGGTTTCCCCCACAGTCCAAAGACATGCAGGTTAGGTTAACTGGTGATTCTAAATTGACCGTAGGTGTGAATGTGAGTGTGAATGGTTGTCTGTGTCTATGTGTCAGCCTTGTGATGACCTGGCGACTTGTCCAGGGTGTACCCCGCCTTTCGCCCGTAGTCAGCTGGGATAGGCTCCAGCTTGCCTGCGACCCTGTAGAACAGGATAAAGCGGCTAGAGATAATGAGATGAGATTATAGCACAGCATTGCTGAATACTCGATTCTGATTGGTCAGCAGGTGCTGATTCCATCCATCCATCCATTATCTGTAGCCACTTATCCTGTCCTACAGGGTCACAGGCAAGCTGGAGCCTATCCCAGCTAACTATGGGTGAGAGGCAGGGTACACCCTGGACAAGTCGCCCAGTTATCGAAGGGCTGAGACATCGAGACAAACAACCATTCACACTCACATTCACACCTATGGTCAATTTAGAGCCACCAATCAGTCTAACCTGCATGTCTTTGGGTGAAACCGGAGCACCCGGAGGAAACCCATGCAGACATGGGGAGAGCATGCGAACTCGACACAGAAAGGCCCTCGCCGGCCGCTGGGCTCGAACCCAGGACCTTCTTGCTGTGAGGCGACAGTGCTAACCACTACACCACCGTGCCACCCTCAGATGCTGATTCATTTTCCATAAATATAAATTATTCATATATTATTTTTTCTATAGTAACAGTTCATTCAGAAGAACTTGTATGGAGGACTTCTTTTTCTTCTTCTTCTCCCTTGTCCAGCACATGGATTCCATGTGGATCCACGTTATATTAATTTAAGCATAGTTTTACACCTTCCCACTGCAACCCTTCCATTTCTGGGCTTAGGAAGCAACCATTCACACACACATTCACACCTATGGGCAATTTAAAGGAGCCAATTAGCCTAACTTGCATATCTTTGGACTGTAGAGGAAACCAGAGCACCCGGAGGAAACCCATACAGACATAGGGAGAACATGCAAACTCCACACAGAAAGGCCCCTGTCAGCCACTGGGCTCAAACCCAGAACCTTCTTGCTGTGAGGTGACAGTGCTAACCACTACACCACCGTGCCACCCACAGTGCCAACTTTATTATCTACACTTATTCATTTATAACACAGCATTGTTGAATACTTGATTCTGACTGGTCAGCAGGTGCTTATGCTGATTAACTTTCTATAACAGCAGCTCTTGACAATAGTTCAGAGCTCATTATAGCTTATTTATAATATTTGCTTATTCATACATTATTGCTTCTATAGTAACAGTTCATTCAGAGGAACTTGTATGGAGGACATGGTACATAATCTAATGCCAGGATCAAACGTCCAGCTTTTGGCCCAAATATGGGCATCAGGAATGACAAACAGGCCTTGTAGTGTGACAGAATCGAAGACAGTGATGTGACATCTGGGACAAAAAGTCTAGCATGTCAGAATTTTTTGTATTTCCTCGCCTAGTTTGACAACTCCTATGATGTGCTCCTTGACGTTCCTTCTGTAGCCATGTTTGACAGTTTCTTGACTCTCCTCCCTGATAACACATAAGGACGTGAACAATGATTGGTTGGGATCAAATTTGTAGTGCTGCCATTTTCCTGAACAAGGCAAACAAAAATTTATGGCACTATGATTGCCTAATCTGACATGGTGACCATAAGTCATGGCATAAGTCTAATAATAAAAGACATTTTTTAAAATGTGTTGCCATTTAACAAAGATGTGTGTGAGGAGGCGGTTATTTAATTTCAATATAGTCTCCAGTGTCAGTGATTTATAACAGTAAGTTTTTCACCACAGGAAAGTCTTCCAGACAGCGTATCTTTTTTGTCTTCTTAACTGTAAGACATAGAAAAAAATAGAGGTTGATGCCATTGTAACATAAGTGATAACAGGACTGAACTTGTTTCTCAGACATTCAACAACATCAAACAAATGGATCAAAATTACAACATGACATTTTGTTTTCTAAATTAAAAACTGTAATTGTTGGCAAATCACTGTGGTATAAGAGGAGTAGAACACTTCATGATATGCTGTTATTGGACATTAATCAACTTCGGATGGTGCCAGTTACACTGCTTCAATCACAACACCTTGTTGTTGATTATTTTCCAACAACAGCATGTTTCATTCTTTACATTATTACTCACTGGAGCTCATGTTTTTCTATACACAATTTGTTATCCCCCTCTATCCCATCCATCAGTGTAAGGCAACCACTACAGGACCACAGCTGAACCAATATTATTGGGCTTGGACACCATTCTCAGCCCAACAATACACTGATACACTGACTAGTGCTTGAATTTTTACACACCTCAGCATCATGGCTGGGATTAGACCCAACCACAAAAGTCCCCAGCATCCTGTATATAAGAATAATGATTAACACATACTGCGCATGAAAAAGATTAGCTTTTAGTCTTTAACTGGACAGCTACAAGAAGGAACAACAAGGAAAGTGTGTCTCATTAGTCAAATTAGATGGAAATCATTCACACACTACCATGTCAGTGTAACCATTGAATCCCTGCCCTATATGATATCTGGTAAATGATAGTCTTTTCACTGATGGACAGGGTAGAAAGGATGACAAATGTGCTGCCATAACTGTACACCAGAAAAGTGCGCCTAATGTAGTTGGTGTGTCTCATAAACTAGCAAATTGTTATTACCTAAAAAGAAAGAAGTGTATCTTGTAAAACAGAGCACTTTGTCTTCCTTTTAGCTGGCCAACAGCTAAAACCTGCTGGAGCAGGTTTGTTGTGAAATTGTGAAGAACACCCAGTCATGCTGTGTTGATGGTAATGCATGTGATAGGGAACGCATTCAAACACACACAAAGAAAGCAGCTGACAAGTGACAAGTGGTGTGAACACAGGAGACGAGTATCTTGAGAGAATGACGGAATCTTAATGCCTGTCAGCATGAACACATTAAGTCTCTTTTCAAATACTGGCTCAGACACAAACACACACACACACACACACACGCTTTGATCTAGAACACCACACCGGAGCTGGAGGTGTGCGTCCCTGCAGGGTTTGAGGTAAGGAAACAGGAAGATACTCAACAGTTCAGTGAACTCACAAGTTCTAAAGGCACTGCGCTTCATAGCGTCATGTCTCCAAAGATAGACCATAAAACAAACTGTTTCACTAATCAAAGAAAGTCATTTGCATTATCTCTGTCATGCATTAACTCAAACCTGTTCTATAAGATTCTTGACTAATAAGCCATCCATCCATTATATGTTACCACTTATCCTGTGCAGGGTCGCGGGCAAGCTGGAGCCTATCCCAGCTGACTATGGGCGAGAGGTGGGGTACACCCTGGATAAGTCGCCAGATCATCACAGGGCCGACACATAGACACAAACAACCATTCACACTCACATTCACACCTATGGTCAATTTAGAGCCACCAGTTAGCCTAACCTGCAAGTCTTTTGGACTGTGGGGGAAACCGGAGCACCCTGAGGAAACCTACGCAGACACAGGGAGAACATGCAAACTCCACACAGAAAGGCCCCATCGGCCTCTGGGCTCGAACCCAGAACCTTCTTGTTGTGAAGTGACAGTGCTAACCACTACATCACCGTGGCGCCCCTAATAAGCAGTCTAAATCTAAATAATAACAATAATAATAATAGTTAGCATGTGAAACTGAATGCTGATTTTCTTTCCTTGATATTCTGCACATTTTGATCTGGTTATCTCAAAATTCTGCTACAAAACATGAACCAGAGCTCGTACTGTATGTCTAACACCTGTATAACATCTCCATATGGTCGGACAAACAAAGCACTGTGAGCACTCTGAGCACTAAAAACCTGATGCTGTGTGTGTGTGTTAGTGAGTGACCTAGTCATCACTGAATGTATCTGATGTTGATTATCCTTCATCTTTTAAAGCAGGAATGTCAAACTCCAGGCCTGAAGGTCACAAAACTCCAGTGTTCTGCGTCATACCTCAAGTAATGCAAAACGCATCAACTAATTCAACACCAAGACATTCATTGACTGAACTTTGTGCAGTATATTAGAAGAGGAAGAAGAACAAAAACAGATTCACACACTTCTGTACTAGTAACTATTGACTCCCACCCTGATTCTTTGAGCTAATGTCAGAGCAGCCCCTGCTGGCCAGCGTGGACATTTAATTAGCTTGTGAATGTGGATTTATGCAGTTATCCAGTCAGCCAGTTGTGTGGTGGCAACAGCACAATGCATAAAATCATGCAGATACAGGTCAAGAGCTTCAGGTAATCTTCACATCAAACATCAGAATGAAGAAAAAGTGTCATATCTCTGACTTAACCCTAACCATGGCATGGATGTTAGATCATGCCAGATGGACTGGTTTGAGTATTTCAGAAAGTGCTGATCTCCTGCAATTTTCCACACAACAGTCTTTAGAGTTTTCACAGAATGGTGCGAAAAACAAAAAACATGACTGAAGCATAACAATGCTGGTGACTTTCTGTGACCAGAAAGTCATCAACTCAAGCAGTTGGAGAAGGATGATGGGGGAGTAGTTACTTAACCTCCTAGGGCTTAGCGGTCACATGCGTGGACAGCACTTTTTAGAAATTCGGAACAAGAATCCACATATGTGGACATACTTTTTCTCTAAAAGTACATCTTATCAAAAGATGATGCTTAGTTTTTATTCTAATCAGGTTCTAATAAGCCCAAATAGCAAAGAGAAATAAAAAATGCATGTAAAAAAACAGCTTGGGCCTTAGGAGGTTAAGAGAAGGTAGATTGCAATATATTGTATGTGAGTTAGAGAACTCATGCCGAACACTGAAGGAGGAGCTGAATGTTGAATTCCACCATACATCTACTATATGGTCAAACATATGCAGACATCCAACTATCACACCCATATGTGCTTTTTGAACATCCCATTCCAGATTTAGTCCCCTTTGCTGTTGTAATAACCTCCAATTTTTGTGAATTCTTGCATCTTGCCACTGACGTCAGACAAGAAGACCTGGTGCACAGTCAACATTCCAGTTCATCCCAAAGGTGTTCAATGAGGTTGCGGTCAGGGCTCTGTGCAGGACACTCGAGTTCTTCCACTCCAACCTTGGTTAACCGTGTCTTCATGAAGCTCGCTTTGTGTACAGGGGCACTGTCATGCTGGAACAGGTTTGGGTCTCTTAGTTCAAGTGAATGGAAATCTTAATGCTACGGCATACAAAGAGACAGGACAAAGACAAGATGTAGCATTAATTGGAGAATGATGGTGACATAGAGAAGTACTATTTTAAGTATCAAAGTTATGGACAAATCACCTTGTTATCCTATTAAATTATTTCCATATCAGTTAAAAGCTATATGGCCTTTCGATTTCATAAAATCGGTGAAATTTAGTTCCCTCTGAAAGTTGGTCATTGTGATATGTGTTTATTTCTGCAATATCTCAAAAAACAAAACAAAAAATCCAGGCCATTCTGTGGCTGGGAAGTTATGAAATTTGAGGGGATTCCCTAGCAAACAGTGTGCATGAAATCGCTCGCTTCATGCAATCAAGCAGACCGAGGAAGTCCGTGTGCGCATGTGCAAGTTTACCTGCTTCTTCTTCTTTTCCTTCTTCTTTTGGGTTTTACAGCAGCTGGCATCCAGTGTTGCATTATTGCCATCTACAGGTTTACCTTGACCGTGCGTTGACAATTACATCATTCTGTTGCTAAACAAACAGCTGATCACACTGAGGCACTCGCTGACCACCGATAATTAGATTAGATTAGATTAGATTAGATTAGATTAGATTAGATTAGATTAGATTAGATTAGATTAGATAAAACTTTATTGATCCCTTTGGGAGGGTTCCCTCAGGGAAATTAAGAAAAAAACCCCCATTTATTAGTTTGGTCCTGCATTTCCTTTCCTTCGCAACATAAAGTCTTTTCTTCTCACTTTCCATTAGTGTAGTTGGTCTTTCACGTTTCATTCGCACACTCACGTCCTCCATTTTTCTCTCCTGTTTCAAATTTGTATCTCAAAATGCCTTGCGCAAACAGGGAAAGCCCACCACGTGATACATGATGTAATATCCTGAATTAGGTCATGGTGAAGCAAGAAAAAATAGCGGAGAATTTAGGGCCACATGGCCCTAAATTCATGAATTGTTCTATTTTTAAAAAACTAATAAAATTGGAAGTTTGTGATTCGAATTCAGTAGCTTTCAGTCCACTAAACAAAAATAATTGCATGTCAGGGAAAATTCTTTTTATGACCTACACTTGAAAAATCTGAAAGGCAGTCTACCTTTAACAATATGACATTTTTTTTGCACACCAGTTGCCTATTCATTTTGCCTATCATTTATTATCAAAAATAAATGGACAGATAACTGGTGTTTAAAAAATATATTTCAGCAGTTTAACAATTGAAATGAATTGAGGCAATAATTCATTTATGATTGTTGCTTCAATTCCTTTTAATCATTGCATTTTAAATTGATGCATCATTCCAAAAAGAAGGGAACAGAATGAAAAGAAGAGATCAGAAGTAAAATAATTGAACATATAAACAAACGAACAATGTATTTACTCATATATCTAAATGTTGCTCAATATACAGTACTAATTACCTTGTAGCTTAACTCCCCCCCCCCTCCCCCCCAGCATTTATAATTTATTTCCATGGAGCATCCATTTTATAATCAGCTAGAGGTTGATTCAGCCATTTGGGGGAACAACGTTGTGTAAGTCATTTCAGTCTTTATTGCTCTCTTTTATGACTTTTGATAAATGACAGGTTTTAACTGGGTACATTTCATTTACATGTGCAGTATATAACACTTCCCTAAGCATAACAACAGAGAGTGCCTTGTACACTTTAATGCGTGCTTTGAATTTTGCTGGGAAGAACCTGTGGTTGTTTCTGAAACAGGGAAAGTTTCAGAAACTTTCTGAATGCAGTAGCATCAATACATTTCAAACAATAAATTACTTATAGTTCCTGCCATGTTTATTGGCAGACTTTGTAAAGATTAGTTAAAAAGGGTTAGATAAAATCCACTTTTTGGTGAAGTCACTTCATTTCACACTGAAAAAAATGAGAAATCAAAACTTTAATTGAAATAAATTTATTCAGAGAAAAACAAGTCCTTCATCAAGAAATATATTTTCAACAAAAACACATGTGCCACTATTACTGGCACCCCTGCATTTAATACTTTGTACAACCTCCCTCTGCCAGTAAAACAGCTCCAAGTCTTCTCCTTTAACATTTTATAAGGTTGGAGATACAGAGCAGGGCATGTGAGACCGTTCCTCTTTACACAATCTTTCCAGATCATCCAGTGTCCAAGGCCCGCTCTTGTGCTCTCTCCTCTTCAGCTGAGCCCACAGGTTTACAATGGGGTTCAGGTCAGGGGACTGAGATGGCCATGGCAGAAGCTTGATTCTGTGGTCAGTTAACCATTTTTTGTGTTGATTTGGACATATGTTTCGGATCATTATCCTGCTGGAAGATCCAATGATGACCCAGTTTTAGTTTCCTGGCAGAGGCAGCTAGCTTTTGATTTAAAATGTCCTGGTATTTCATGGAGTCCATGATGCTATGTACCCTAACAAGGTTGTAGGGCCTTTGGAGGAAAAACAGCCCCAAAACATCACAGAACTTTTACTATATTTACAGTTGGGATTGGGTTCTTTTCATTATAGCCATCCTTTTTACATCAAACCCACACTGAGTGTTTATTGCCAAAAAGCTCCATTTTTGTTACATCAGACCAGAGAACACGGTTCCAGCCAAAGTTATAGAAGCATTTTGCAAACTTCAGGTACTTATATTTGTGGTTAACTGACAGAAAATCCTTTTTTTTTTCTGGAAGACCTTCCAAATAATCTGTTGGCATGGAGGTGGCATCTGATGGTGGTTTTGGAGACTTGGAAACCCCAAGATTTTACTTTTTCTTGAAATTCACCAATAGTGATCCTTGGAAATTTTTATTTAATTTATTTTAATTTTTGCCTCTCTTACCCTCCTCGTCACTGTACATGGGGGCAAAATAAACTAGGGTCCTCTTCCAGGCAAGGTTGCAACAGTTCCAGTTGGTTTCAACTTTTTTTTTATTATTGCACTAAGAGTAGAAATTGACATTTACAGGCAAGTCACTATTTTTTTTTAAATAACCATTCCCTAACTTATGAAAGTCAACACACTTCTCTCTCATTTGGTTTGCGTGTTCTCTTATTTTTCTCATGTTGATGGATGACTAAGGGAATTTGGCCTCGTCACCTCATATTTCTACCTCAGGTAATCAGGAAGTCATGGATTACAGCTTGAAACTTCCTACACACTCCAATCAACTCAAAAATGTACAATTTAAATGGGAAACATGCTTCAGTTACATTGTCTCGTCTCGTCTCGTCTTCTTCCGCTTATCCAGGACCGGGTCGCGGAGGCAGCAGTCTAAGCATGGAAGCCCAAACTTCCCTTTCCCCAGACACCTCGGCCAGCTCCTCGGGAAGAACACCGAGGCGTTCCCAGGCCAGCCGAGAGACATAGTCCCTCCAGCGTGTCCTGGGTCTTCCCCGGGGCCTCCTCCCGGGGGGACATGCCTGGAACACCTCCCCAGGGAGGCGTCCAGGAGGCATCCGAAAAAGATGCCCGAGCCACCTCAGCTGGTTCCTCTCGATGTGGAGGAGCAGCGGCTCTACTCCGAGCTCCTCCCGAGTGACTGTGCTTCTCACCCTATCTCTAAGGGAGCGCCCAGCCACCCTGCGAAGGAAACTCATTTCAGCCGCTTGTATCCGCGATCTTGTTCTTTCTGTCATTACCCAAAGCTCATGACCATAGGTAACAGTTACATTGTGTTTACCATAATTTCTAGGGGTGCCAATAATAGTGGCACATAGTTATTTCTTGATGTGGGATTTGTTTTTCTTTGAATGAATGTATTTCAATTAAAGATTGGATTTTTCTCTTTTTTTTCAGTGTGAGATGAAGTGACTTCACCAAAAGGTGGAGGTGTTTTTTTCTAGCCCTTTTTACTAATCTTTACAAGGGGGCAAATAATCATGGTGGGAACGGGATATTTTTTCAGCTGTATTGCTGAAATTATTACATCGGATACATCATACAGTTTGATCACTGATGACTGTGCCTATTTTCTGTACTTGTTTCCATTAATATGTTGATATGGGGGCGGCACGGTGGTGTAGTGGTTAGCGCTGTCGCCTCACAGCAAGAAGGTCCTGGGTTCGAGCCCCGGGGCCGGCGAGGGCCTTTCTGTGTGGAGTTTGCATGTTCTCCCCGTGTCCGCGTGGGTTTCCTCCGGGTGCTCCGGTTTCCCCCACAGTCCAAAGACATGCAGGTTAGGTTAACTGGTGACTCTAAATTGACCGTAGGTGTGAATGTGAGTGTGAATGGTTGTCTGTGTCTATGTGTCAGCCCTGTGATGACCTGGCGACTTGTCCAGGGTGTACCCCGCCTTTCGCCCGTAGTCAGCTGGGATAGGCTCCAGCTTGCCTGCGACCCTGTAGAAGGATAAAGCGGCTAGAGATAATGTGATGTGATGTGATGTGATGTTGATATGGAGCTATAAACCACCATATTACAAGAGGTATTGTGTCCTGGTTATCTGGAACAAAGCACCTTTTATTACTGTACATGTGATACTCTGGTATTTGTGTATGCAAATGAATAAGAGGTTCGATAACAGGCAAAAAACAAGCAAGAAAAATGAGGCATGAACATATTTCCCAGTTGAGCTGCTTGGGGTTTTAGTTTACTTATCCATGAAGCGACCCTGATTTTAATAGACTCTGATATCTGATATCTAAACTCACCTGAAGACAGATTTTGGTAAGGTTTCGTTTTATGATTTTAATTTATTTGAGTGTGAAGTGTTCATGAACAAAGAGGTATGAAGCTGATTGTTTTATTTATTGAGAATGGCAAGATTCCCCATTAATAATAATAATAATAATAATAATAATAATAGTAATGTTTATTATTATATGATAAATAAACAGTGTTAATATAATAACAGTGTTAAATAATAGTGTTTCTCAGAAAACACTGGCGAGAGAAACTGTATGTATTTACATCTCTGACTTAATGGCTGGACTTCTTGTGTGTATGTGTGTGCATATATATATATATATATATATATATATATATATATATATATATATATATATATATATATATGCTTATGTGTATGTATATATGGATGTATGCATGTGTATATATACTGTATGAATTACTTTTATTACTGTTTTCCTAAATTTGTTTTAATCTCTTTTTTTTTTTTTTGTATGTGTGCTATGGACCCTGCTGTGAGTCTGTAATAAAGATTGAATTGAATTGAAATTGAATACAAGATGTGAATAATTTAGTAGAAGGATTGTTTTTCCATTTTTATCACATTCACAGGATGAATTTGTAATTATGCAGGTTTTCATTTTCAAAATTTGTAATCTGCATTTATATTTTTTAAAGTATTCTTGTTGTTCTTAATTTTATTTTTTATTAAGCTGGGCCATGGCCTTTTAAGTTTAAAAATTTTATTCATTTCTTGCCTTTTTGCACTGTTATCTATCTATCTATCTATCTATCTATCTATCTATCTATCTATCTATCTATCTATCTATCTATCTATAGAGAGCTGCTGACATGAAGCTCCTCTACTTTATGGTTCTGTTGAGTTTTGGAAATACTGTTGAAAATTCAGGAAGACAATGTGGTGAGAAGAAGCGTATAATTATTTAATTTCATCCTAAGCACACTGTAATAAATATGTAGTGTTTCTTACATCAAATTATCAAATGAAAAAAATGCAATGGCAATATAGGAAAATTATATGTACAGTGCTCAGCGTAAATGAGTACACCCCCTTTGAAAAGTAACATTTTAAACAATATCTCAATGAACACAAACAATTTCCAAAATGTTGACAAGACAAAGTTGAATATAACATCTGTTTAACTTATCACGGGAAAGTCAGGTTAATAATATAACTTAGATTACACATTTTTCAGTTTTACTCAAATTAGGGTGGTGCAATAATCAGTACACCCCACAATAAAAACTACTACATCTAGTACTTTGTATGGCCTCAATGATTTTTAATGACAGCACCAAGTCTTCTAGGCATGGAATGAACAACTTGGAGACATTTTGCAACATCAATCTTTTTCCATTTGTCGACAATAACCTCTTTTAGTGACTGGATGCTGGATGGAGAGTGATGCTCAACTTGTCTCTTCAGAATTCCCCAAAGAAAATAATTTCTTGACACCACAAAGGTGAAGGCTACAAGAAGATCAGCAAAGATTTCCTTATCAGTCAGAATACTGTAGCAAAAGTGGTACAAAATTTTAACAAAGATGGAACTGCAGTCATCTCACAGAGACGTCCAGGTCATCCACAGAAGTTAACACCTCGACAGGAGCGTCTTCTGATGAGAAGCGTTGAGGAAAATCGGCATGCAAGTTCACTGCAGTTATCTAAAGAAGCAGAAAGCCAAACTGGGGTGACTATTTCCCGTGACACAATATGGCGTACACTGCAGAGGAATGGCATGCATGGATGCCATCCACGAAAGAAGCTTCTCCTAAAGCCCAGGCACAAAAAAGCCCACCTAGAGTTTGCCAGGGCCCATGCTGACAAAGATGAAGACTACTGGGACTCTATACTCTGGAGTGATGAGACCAAGATAAATGTTTTTGGAACTGATGGCTTCAAAACTGTATGGCATCGCAAAGGTGAGGAATACAAAGAAAAATGCATGGTGCCTACAGTGAAACATGGTGGTGGCAGTGTCCTTATGTGGGGCTGCATGAGTGCTGCTGGTGTCAGGGAGCTGCATTTCATTGATGGCATCATGAATTCACAGATGTATTGCTCTATACTGAAAGAGAAGATGCTACCATCACGCCGTGCCCTTGGTCGTTGTGCACTTTTCCAACACGACTAAACACACATCTAAGGCCACTGTTGGATTTCTGAAGAAGAACAGGGTGAAAGTGATTCAGTGGCCAAGTACGTCTCCTGATCTGAACCCAGTTGAACACCTATGGGGAATTCTGAAGAGATGAGTTGAGCATCACTCTCCATCCAGCATCCAGTCACTAAAAGAGGTAATTGATGAAGAATGGAAAAAGATTGATGTTGCAAAATGTCGCCAACTTGTTCATTCCATGCCTAGAAGACTTGGTGCAGTCATTAAAAATCATGGAGGCCATACATAGTACTAGATGTAGTAGTTTTTGTTGTGGGGTGTACTCATTTTTGCACCACCCTAATTTGAGTAAAACTGAAAAATGTGTAATCTAAGTTATATTATTAACTTTACTTTCACGTTATAAGTTAAACAGATGTTATATTAAACTTTGTCTTGTCAACATTTTGGAAATTGTTTGTGTTCATTGAGATATTGTTTAAAATGTTACTTTTCAAAGGGGGTGTATTCATTTATGCTGAGCACTCTCTCTCTCTCTCTCTCTCTCTCTCTCTCTATATATATATATATATATATATATATATATATATATATATATATATATAATCTCATCTCTAGCCGCTTTATCCTGTTCTACAGGGTCGCAGGCAAGCTGGAGCATATATATATATCTTCAGAATGTTACTTATAATAGACAAACAAACCGGTTGTAACTTGAAATGAGTGAAATAGCACGATTTAAGTAGTTTTACCGTGGCCAATGGTAAACAAAAATCGCGCTGAATATTTTCTTGCCAGGCAGAAGTCGTGATTCCGGACGGTCCGGATAGAGTCTCTTTATGTCTGTTACTGCGTGGTCCCAGCCCCAAAAGAGGAAGAGAGTAGCGTGCCTTAGTTACTTATGGAATCATGGAGGAAGTGACATAGGTGATCCCGCCCAAGCATGACGTAGGTCATCGCGGAAGTAGTTTGATGGGATCTGTAGTTCTTAGACGGACTGTGTTACCTACAACACACACACACACACACACACACACACACACACACACACACACACACACACACACACATAAATTGGTTCAAATAACCAAACAGTCAAGGGCACTTGAGGTATAGCAGGTAAACATGAAATAAGCAGTATAAACAAACTAGCAGCTGTTAAGATGAGGTAGTGCGGAATAGTGCAAATGAGCGAGGTAAAGTGAGATGTGCGATCCCTGAGTTCAGTGTGTTAATGAACGATGAGATGTATGTATGTATGTATGTATGTATGTATGTATGTATCAATGGCAACTCCTCCATTGAGGGAAGGGAGGAAGATCCTCCCTTAAAATTTTAAAGAAAGAATTTCCAGGACACATTAGTTTAAAAAAACGCATATAATTAATAGACAAATGTTTAAAACATGTCAAAACAGTTGAAATAACTATATTTTATCAATTAAAAATGGAAGAAAAACTCGCCAAAATATCGTCCTCCCTAACCTCCTCATTGACATCCATTGTACGCGCTCAGAACATGGGCGATTCGCGGGCTCCTCTTTTAACATGGGAGTGAATGGGCGAAAGGGAGGCGATTCCTCCGTTTGGGCGGGTCTATTTGCCTGTCATCAAGCAGCCAATCAGCAGAGCTGCATTCGTCAGTGCGGCCAATCAGAATGAAGGGATGAGTTGGCGGGTTGAAATCATAGCATACTTACTGTCAGTGTCACTGCCGAGCTAGAGTAGTGTCATTTTGAGTAGTGCGGACAGCGGAGAATTTGACTAATTGTTGGCTATTGCTTTGTTGTAGTTTATCAACTTAATAAAACGCGATGGAGGAACGTGACATTGTGTACACGATGTTAAACACGCCATTTCAAACACTGGGTTATGAGGAGAAGGTTAGAATCAAAACCGAAGGGAGACCAGTTCCCCAACTTAACATTCAGAAACCGAATGGTAAGCTAAGTGTGTTTAACACCAACACCTCATGGTATCGGAGATACCCATGGCTAACAGGCAGTGTCACAACCAAACGGCTGTATTGCTGGCCTTGCCTGTTGATGGGTAGCAAATCCCAAACATGGTCTGTGCAGGGATTTAATGACATTAAAAATTTGGACAGGGCCACCAAGCGCCACGACCAGACCAAGGAACACGTTGGTGCAGCTATTCACCTGAAATTGCTAGGTAGTGTGCCAGTTGACCAGCTAGTGGACGAGGGTGTGCGGATACAAGTGGCACAGCACAATGCTAAAGTGCATTGCAACAGAGATACACTGAGGCGTCTGATTGATGCTGTGGCGTATTTGGGCATGCAGGAGCTGGCATTTAGGGGGCGGGATGAAGGGCCAAATTCAGACAACAAGGGAAACTATAGGGAGCTGACGGAACTGATTGCACGGTATGACAATTTGCTGGCAGAGCAGTTGCAGTCTTCTGGTGTTTTTAGTGGCATGTCCTGTGGCATCCAGAACGACTTGATCTGTGCAATCGGCACATCAATCAGCCACGAAATATCGAAAGAATTAAACGTGACTCCGTTTTTTTCATGGCAGATTGACGAAACCACTGATATAAGCTGTCATTCCCAGCTCTCAATTATCGCGAGATTCGTGGACAGTCAGGGCATTATTCAGGAACGTTTTCTGGGCTTTTTCGACGTGTCTAGTGGGAGGGATGCGCAGTCATTGTTTCAGTTTGTGCAGTCCAAGATGTCCCCTTACAACTTCGCTGAGAAGTTGGTTGCACAAACTTACGATGGTGCTGCGGTGATTGCCTTGGTTCTCAATGGACTGCAGGCTAAAGTGAGAGAGGTTGCTCCAGCCGCAACTTTTGTTCACTGTCATGCCCACCGCCTGAATCTCGTCCTTAGTCAAGGTGTCAAGGCCATACCCAAAGCGCGAGTCTTTTTTGCAAACCTGGGTGGGTTCACGTCATTCTTTTCCAAATCAAGTAAGAGGGTGGCACTACTTGAGGAATCTGATTGCGCGAGAATGCCAAAGACTGCTCCAACACGTTGGAATTTCTCATCCAGGGTCGTGAATACCGTCGCAGGTAACCATGAAAAATTGCTTAACACGTTTACCCGCGTTCTAGAACATCCTCCTATGGATGATGAAACAACTCGATTGGCAGATCGCCTGAAGGCAAAATTGGAAGACTTTGAGTTCATGTTCTTGCTTTTTACTTTTGAGGAGCTGTTTGCACAGACCGACGTTTTATTTAACATACTGCAACAGAAAGTCATGGATGTTGCCTTCTGCAAACAGCGCATAGAAAACTTCATGCAGTTGCTTAATGAGCTGAAGTCAAACAGGGCTTCTGAGAAAACATACAGCAAAGCTGCCAGTCTCACAGAAGACCCCGAATTTGGTCACAGGAGAAAGAGAAGGCAGGGTGAGCAAGACCATCGCCAGGTCTATAAAACTCTCTATGACTCAGTGCATAACAGCATCAAGGCCCAACTCACACAGCGCTTCCAGCAGCTTGGCCGTTTGCATTTCATGGAGCTGTTAGACTTTGACAAATTTGAATCATTTAAAGCAGAATTCCCTTCTCGTGCATTGTCCAACTTGTCAGAGACATATGGGAATTTCTTTGATGAGGCCAAACTGAAGGTGGAACTACAGCATTTCTACAGTGATGCAGAGATCCACTCTTCCTGAAAACTGTGTGAGGCTATCAACTTCATGAAGTCAAACGGGCTTGATGAGGCAATGTCTCAGGTGTATAGACTCATGTGTCTGATTGCCACCATTGGTGCCACCTCAGCAGGAGTTGAGAGGAGCTTCTCATGTCTGAAGCGCATAAAAAGCTTCACCAGAAACACAATGGGACAAGAGAGGTTGAAAAGTTTAGCAGTCATGTCAATTGAAAGGAGGATGCTTAAATCTCTTCAACAAGATCCCCAGTGGTATGAGCAAGTCATTGATAAATTTGCCACCCAGACATCCAGGAGACTTGACTACTTTTTTAAATGAATTACTGTTTTAAATTTGACCCATTCACACCTCACATAGCTCATTCAACAAGCATTACACTACATGGTATTTCCCATGCTGTGTCCTCAAAAACATTTTACTTTTATTTCTTGCAGTAACAAAAAACCCCCATTTTTAACAGAGCTTATCTTTAAAAATATACAAACCCCCTAACAGTTGTAAACACCCCAAAACTTCCAACCTCTCTCTCTCTCTCTCTCAACCATCCACCTATCTATTCACTCACTGTCCTCCCCTATTTTTATGACCACCAGTCGCCACTGGTATGTATGTACGGTATGTATGTATGTATGTATGTATGTATGTGCAGAGCATTTTTTAAGGATTTTCCACTAGGAGACCAACTGGTCTGGGCAATACAATCACAGGCCCCAGAGTCCATGCGGCTGCACCGCTGCGGCATATTCTGTGATGCAAAGTGGTTCACCAATCACCATACAGACAAACACACTACAGTGACTACACAGCTATCAAGAGCAATTACCAAGCACAAATGTTATGTCAAAGACACTCAAAGTTACACAGTAATGACATCGGATTCTGACATCAGCCATCTCAGTAACCAAATTTTAGTTTTGTTTTTCTTAACCAACATGATCTTGTGTGTATATCTTATAACATAGATCTTCATTTTCCTTGTTAAATGTATACTTACATGGTACTTGGTTAATTAATTGCAACTGATTGAACCAAATGATAAGACATAACTTGGTTTAAAATTTGGTCTCCCAGTGAAGCTGGTTTGGGATTGACTAGGAGCCCAAATCTGGCCACTGGGAGACCATTTGGTCTCCCAGTAACTATGTTAAAAAATGCTCTGTGTATGTGTGTGTGTTGGGGGGGGACTGTGAGGATGACATGTCAGATGCTGAAGGGGGGTGTGCGAGCAGAATCTGTGGTAGGGGGCAGAGGGGGGAGGAAGGGCAGAACAGGGAGGGAGTTGAGCCTCGATCATATTGATAACATTTTTGATGCATTTCGCCACCCGTAAGGAAGCCCACCTTGTCCCGTCGCATAAATCACCCGTCATTGTCAATATGATCACTGTCCACCATGTCTTCACACGCTACGCCAGCTTGAGTTCAATTATTTAATTAATGACTTCGCTTTCCAGAAAAGTAGGAAAGTGTCCTTGTAAGTTGACCCATGGCTGTCAAACTGAATGCGCAAAGCTGTGTGCCACTGCTGTTTGGGACACTACGTGTATGAAAGGATGAAATGTTTCACATAGCTTAACATTTTGAGATTTATTTCTGAGAAGCAAGATATTTTTATTTCTTTGTTATCGCTCTTTGTTTTCACAAGTTAAAAGTCGCCTGGATTCCAAAATGAAAACGAATGGTTATATACCAAATGAATGTTCTTGTTCTGAATACTAAAGGAACTGTTGTAGGCCTCGGTTATGTTCTTGACATGTTGTTCATTGACTCATTCATTCAAAGGCTTCTTGAGGCTAAACTTTAGTTAACCAGACTTGTTAACCGTGATGTCTGATGGATTTTTTCACCATGCAATTGCCTATTTCACCATTGCTTTTTCTCGATTAAATAGGTGTTGATGGATATAAAGTTTTATCGTTCAATGGTATTTCTAATTGTGCCACTGTCATTATTTAAGTTTCTGTCTCTAGTTAGACAGGCATGCCTTAGGGGGTGAATTTGCTGAGCGCAGTTGACAACAGGCGGGGGTGGGGCCTCGGGGGGGTGTCTGCCCAGGGCCTCGGCAAGGGTTAACGTGGCCCAGGACAGGTGCACCTTGTTCACAGCGTGCGTGCTGGAGCTCGGTTGGTGCGCACGCAGCCCGAGGTGTGCTTTCAGGTGCACACGCCAAGACATGCAGGACTGACAAAAAAACCTATCGATGGCTGCACAAATTGACTTTATTGATTACCTTTTTTTGTAGAAAGTGCTGTCTTGCTGTTGTGCCGAGGTATAGAATAGCTTTAGCCATTTATTTAATTCTTCCTTGGACGTTTCAGTTATGTAATTTTGTTCTTTGAGCTTTTGAATCAGTCGAAAAAAATTCAACAAATTTTAATTCTTCAAGAGGAAGAATGTAAACAAGCCAGTGAAATGACAGTAGCAATTTGTGAAAAATAAAAAAAGATACATTCTTACTATCAAATACTTTCATTTCATATTTTATTGCTTTTTTTTTGTATTTTGGGGGGTTTTGGTTTAGAGAAGAGTTTTTATTTTGTCCTTGGCTGGTTCAGCAAAATGCTCCACCATTTTGTATTTCTTGACTCACGGTCTATGAGCTGATAGCCGAGTAGTAGAGTAACCAATCAGAGTGTGTGATTGATCATATCCAGTGAATATGAGAGACAGACACAGAGAGAGCACAACTTCCTAAAGCCTCGGTTACAACCGGCCGTACGTGCTCCTACGGCCGGTCTACGTGCAAAAAACGCAAGAAACGCACAGAGGGCGCGTGTGTGACGTGCTGATTTTCGAGCCGTAGACTGGCCGCAGACCGGCCGCAGAGGTTCTTTGTCATGTCAAACAAACTCTATGGGCACTTACGTTTTTTCAGGTTGCAAGACAAACTTACGGCCAATGTGCGTCTTTCTCCACGAACAAAAAAAACGCAGCGATTTAGGGAAACGCCAAAAATCGCACGGCCAAAAAATCTTACGTCCGGTTGTGACCTAGGCTTAAACAAAGTTTTCGATATGATGCTTGTGCTCTGGCTGTAGTAGGATTATGAATATATTACTCAGAATGAACACATTATATAATGTACAGTGGTGCTTGAAAGTTTGTGAGCCCTTTAGAATTTTCTATATTTCTGCATAAATATGACTCAAAACATCATCAGATTTTCACACAAGTCCTAAAAGTAGATAAAGAGAACCCAGTTAAACAAATGAGACAAAAATATTATACTTGGTCATTTATTTATTGAGGAATTACATATCTGTGAGTGGCAAAAGTATGTGAACATCTAGGATTAGCTGTTAATTGGAAGGTGAAATTAGAGTCAGGTGTTTTCAATCAATGGGATGACAATCAGGTGTGAGTGGGCACCCTGTTTTATTTAAAGAACAGGGATCTATCAAAGTCTGATCTTCACAACACATGTTTGTGGAAGTGTATCATGGCATGAACAAAGGAGATTTCTGAGGACCTCAGAAAAGCGTTGTTAATAGTCATCATGCTGGAAAAGGTTACAAAACCATCTCTAAAGAGTTTGGACTCCACCAATCCACAGTCAGACAGATTGTGTATAAATGGAGGAAATTCAAGACCATGGTTACCCTCCCCAGGAGTGGTTGACCAACAAAGATCACTCCAAGAGCAAGGCGTGTAATAGTCGGCGAGGTCAGAAAGGATCCCAGGGTAACTTCTAAGCAACTGAAGGCCTCTCTCACATTGGCTAATGTCAATGTTCATGAGTCCACCATCAGGAGAACACTGAACAACAATGGTGTGCATGGCAGGGTTGCAAGGAGAAAGCCACTGCTCTCCAAAAAGAACATTGCTGCTCGTCTGCAGTTTGCTAAAGATCACGTGGACAAGCCAGAAGGCTATTGGAAAAATGTTTTGTGCACGGATGAGCCCAAAATAGAACTTTTTGGTTTAAATGAGAAGCGTTATGTTTGGAGAAAGGAAAACACTGCATTCCAGCATAAGAACCTTATCCCATCTGTGAAACATGGTGGTGGTGGTATCATGGTTTGGGCCTATTTTGCTGCATCTGGACCAGAACGGCTTGCCATCATTGATGGAACAATGAATTCTGAATTATAGCAGTGAATTCTAAATGAAAATATCAGGACATCTGTCCATGAACTGAATCTCAAGAGAAGGTGGGTCATGCAGCAAGACAACGACCCTAAGCACACAAGTTGTTCTCCCAAAGAATGGTTAAAGAAGAATAAAGTTAATGTTCTGGAATGGCCAAGTCAAAGTCCTGACCTTAATCCAATCGAAATGTTATGGAAGGACCTGAAGCGAGCAGTTGGTGGAAACCCACCAACATCCCAGAGTTGAAGCTGTTCTGTACAGAGGAATGGGCTAAAATTCCTCCAAGCCGGTGTGCAGGACTGATCAACAGTTACTGGAAATGTTTAGTTGCAGTTATTGCTGCACAAGCGGGTCACACCAGATACTGAAAGCAAAGGTTCACATACTTTTGCCACTCACAGAAATGTAATATTAGATCATTTTCCTCAGTAAATAAATGAACAAGTGTAATATTTTTGTCTCATTTGTTTAACTGGGTTCTCTTTATCTATTTTTAGGACTTGTGCAAAAATCTGATGATGTTTTAGGTCATATTTATGCAGAAATATAGAAAATTCTAAATGGTTTACAAAATTTCAAGCAGTACTGTAAATGAATCCACTGGTATAAAAAGGAGGTGCCCTTGTAGTGTATTACCTGACCCAAACTTGGTTATATTATCCCTAGCCTTGATCTTCCATGCGTAATGCATGTACATGTGTCCTCTGGCCTTCATTTGAGTCCAGTGTCATGTCTGCTGCTTTCATTAGCAGCAGGGAAGTTTACATATTTTCTGAGGCGCTACATGCCTCATCAGCTATCAATTCATGTACAACTTGATTTTATGGAATAATTGTTCAATATGTCACTCGGATCCGCAACGTATTTCAGATGAAAAATATAAATTTTTCAACACGAGAAGAGAAACTTCATATCCACACTACTCAGAGTTTTATATCAGGGCTCGAAATTAGCGGTGGTCCGGTCGCCCGAGGCGACTTAATTTGTCATTTGGCAGGTAATTCCTGTCACTAGCCAGCCCGGCTGGCTAGTTGAAATAAATATGTATGAAGCGAAGATTCAGACTAGGGCTGTGCAATATATCGAATATACTCAATATATCTCTGAAAATTCTGTGTCAGATACATAAAATTATATTGCAACTATCGAGTATTTTGTGGTCATCTGCCGACTTGTGTTTGTTTCATGTTTGTTTAAAACATTTTCCGGTGGTTTTCTCCCTGTCCCTCAGGCAGTAACGTGAGAGGCTGCCTAAGGGGAAAAAAAAAACAAACAATAACGTCACACACTTGCCAACCAATCCCGGGCGACATCTCGGTGCTGAAAGGAACTTGCGGGAAGATTTTCTAGTTTCGGTTTACAGTGCTGACTCAGTTCGTGCAATCGCTGATGTTGCATAGGCTACCGTGTAAGCTCTGTCAATTTCAGCAACAAATTAAAAATGGAAGTGGACGAATTGGTTCCTAAAAGAACTAGTAAGGGGTCAGTCATCTGGCATTTTTTTTTAAATTTTATTATGGTGCTCTGTGTTGTTCTCATTTATGTATTTAACAACAGTATCAAAATACTCGGGTCTTGAAATAAATGCACATTAGTCATGAACAATGGTAACTACTCTCTTTTGTGTTATTTTTGACAGAAGTAAAATTCATACATGAACAAATTCTGGCTAGTTGATTTTCTGTTTGGCTAGTTACTTTGGAAGGTAACTGTGTGTGTGTGTGTACACACTCATACACATGTTTGGACACACCTAATTCAATCATATGGATTATCATACCAATTACTGCATTTGAGGAATCGGGCTATTTACTGTATCTTTTATTATTTACTATTTGATCCAGTGGCATCATTACGCCCTATCACTCGGGACTATAGCCCTGGGTATTTTCGCCCTCAAAAAAAGTAAGAGATTAATAGAAAACAACTGAGTGAAACAGCTCGGAACTTGACTATTGTTGGATTTTTCAAGATGAAAACAGATGGTAAGTCATCGACCATGGGTGTTTATATAGAATAGATCACCAGTGTAACCTGTTGAATTATGTCGATGCACAGAAACCGCTCCGTGTAGCCTGGTTATGTTGAATTTACAGCGTTGAGTCTGTATGATTAGTGTGCCAGGTGAGCTCAAAAGTTTGAGTGGTTTAATGAATATCTACAGTGGTGGTCTATTTGCCCCAACTAAGTTTATTTAACAGGTCAACAACAATTTGTGTTCATGTAGACAACGATAGTTGCCCTGACATAATTTAATCATATGTTTTAATGCAACATGTAGCCTCCAAAGAACCAGCCAGTGTTAGGGTTTTGCTGGGATTCGAACCTGGTTCGTAGGTGTGATAATCCAGCAAACCCCCACTAGGCCACCAGGGGGATGACTCAAATGCAGAGGCGTGAGGCGGAAGTAGAAAAAGAATCAAAAGGTTTATTTAAACTATATACACTATATACAGGGCAAAACAAAAGACAAAAAAAAAACCAAAGAGTATAATCCAAAAGAAAAGCAAAGTGCAAAAATTCAAAAGCTAAGAAGATCAAAAAACACAGTACAAAGGAAACTGGAGATAAACATAACAGCACAAAGACTCCGTGACAAGAGGACTGAACTCAGGGGTATAAATAGACAAACTAATTAAGGACACAGGTGAAGATAATTAGGCAATTAACACAAACACAAAACACAGGAACAGTGGCGGCCTCTAGAGGCCAAAATAAACACGACATGAAAAGGAAATAACAGCGGCCTCTAGAGGCCAAAACAGTCCTAGTCCTAACAGGACCCCCCCCTCTAGGAGCGTCTCCTGACGTTCCCAGGGCGATCCGGATGGGCCGAATGGAAGTCCCGACATAGTTCTTTATCAAGGACATCCCGAGCAGGAACCCAGCAGCGCTCCTCAGGACCATAGCCCTCCCAGTCCACCAGATATTGCAACCCGCCGCGGACCCAGCGGGAGTCAAGCAGGCGATTCACAGTGAACACAGTCTGCCCCTGGAAGATGCGGGGGGGTGGGGGGTTCCTAGGGGCAGGGGCATACGTAGACGTCAGTACGGGCCGTAACAGGGAAACATGGAAAGTGGGGTTGATCCTCAGAGTCCGGGGCACCTGGAGCCGGTAGGAGACAGGGTTCACCCTGCGCACCACCTTGAAGGGGCCAATGTAGCGAGGAGCAAGCTTGCGGTTCTCCACCCGCAGTGGAAGGTCCTTAGTGGACAGCCAAACACGCTGCCCAGGGCGGAAAGCGTGTGCAGGTCTTCTATGGCGGTTGGCCTGAGTCTGGTTGGTTCTGGAGGTCTGTATGAGGGTCTTCCTGACCTTGCTCCAGGTCTTGCGACACCGTCTCACATATTGGTTGACCGAGGGCACCCCCGCGTCCTCCTCCTGGTCCGGGAACAGAGGTGGCTGGAACCCGAATTGGCACTGGAATGGCGACAGCTTGGTGGCCGATGACTGCAGGGTGTTGTGGGCGTACTCCGCCCATGGCAGCCAGGTGCTCCACGATGTCGGGTTATCCATAGCCAGGCCTCGCAGGGTGGTTTCCAGGTCCTGGTTGAGCCTCTCCGTCTGACCATTGGACTGTGGGTGAAACCCAGAGGAGAGGCTGGCAGTGGCTCCGATGACCTTGCAGAACCCGTGCCACACTCGGGAGGAGAACTGGGGCCCTCGGTCTGAGATGATGTCCTGTGGAAGACCAAAGACTCGGAAGACATGATTAAACAAAAGTTTCGCAGTTTCAAGAGCAGAGGGGAGTTTGCACAGTGGTATGAAGCGGCAGGCCTTGGAGAATCTGTCAACTAAGACCAAAATGACCGTGTTACCTTGAGACTCAGGGAGACCCGTGATAAAGTCGACTGCCACGTGGGACCAGGGACGCCGGGGAATGGTCAGAGGATGCAGGAGACCCTGGGGACGCTGTCGTGGGTTCTTGGTTCTGGTGCAAACCTCACAGGACAGGACAAATGACCTTACTTCCTTCTCCATGTTAGGCCACCAGAAGCGTCTTTTCAGGAAGTCCAGGGTCCTCCGAGCTCCCGGGTGGGCGGTGAGAGGGGAAGAGTGACCCCACTGGAGAACCTTGGCCCGGGCTTGATGTGGGACGTACAAGAGGCCTGGTGGCCCTGTCCCAGGACCGGGGTCCTGGCGTTGGGCTCGTCGGACAGCCTCCTCAATACCCCAGCGGACAGGGGCCACAATCCGGGACACAGGGATAATAGGCCCGACTTCATTCTCCCTGTTAGTGGCAGAGAACAGTCTGGACAGTGCGTCAGGTTTGGTGTTCTTGGAGCCGGGGCGGTATGAGAGGGTGAAGTCAAACCGACTGAAAAACAGGGCCCACCTAGCCTGTCGAGGGTTCAGTCTCTTGGCTTGCTGGAGGTACTCCAGGTTCTTGTGGTCAGTCCAAACCAGGAATGGATGTTGTGCTCCCTCCAGCCAGTGCCTCCACTCCTCAAGGGCCAGTTTGACCGCTAGCAGTTCTCGATCCCCCACATCGTACCGGGACTCAGCAGGACTCAGGCGGTGGGAGAAGTAAGCGCAGGGGTGCAGCTTTCCTTCCGAACGTTGAGAGAGCACCGCGCCGACACCACTGTCCGAGGCGTCCACCTCCACGATGAATGGTTGGGAGGTGTCCGGGAGAACCAGAATGGGTGCCGTGCAGAAGCGGTCCTTGAGGTCTTTGAACGCCTTTTCTGCCTGAGGAGACCAGCCATAAGATCCACCTGTCCCTTTGGTGAGGTCTGACATGGGTGCTGCCACAGAACTGAAGTTCCTGATGAACTTGCGGTAGAAGTTAGCGAATCCTAAGAACCGCTGAACCTCCTTAACGGACTTGGGAGTAGGCCAATCCCGGACGGCCAGGGTCTTGGCAGGGTCCATTTGGAGTTGGCCTGTCCGTACAATAAATCCCAGAAAGGAGACCTCGGGAACATGAAATTCGCATTTCTGGGCCTTGGCGAACAGATTGTTCTGTAGCAGCCTCTGGAGAACCTGGCGGACATGGTGGCGGTGCTCCTGCACGGTCTTGGAAAAGATAAGGATGTCGTCGAGGTAGACAAAAACGTATAGGTTAATCATGTCCCTTAAGACGTCGTTGATTAGGGCCTGAAAAACAGCTGGTGCGTTGGTGAGTCCGAAGGGCATCACCTGGTATTCGTAGTGCCCAGACGGGGTGTTAAAGGCAGTCTTCCACTCGTCTCCCTGTCGGATACGGATGAGGTGGTATGCGTTCCGTAGGTCCAACTTGGTGAAGACGGTGGCGCCTTGGAGCAGGTCGAAAGCTGTGGACATCAGCGGAAGGGGATATCGGTTGCGCACAGTGATCTTATTCAGGCCCCTGTAATCAATACATGGTCGGAGCCCCCCATCCTTCTTGCCGACAAAGAAGAAGCCGGCTCCAGCAGGTGAAGTGGAGGGTCGAATAAACCCAGAGACCAGGGCATCTTTGAGGTATTCCTCCATGGCCTTGCGTTCTGGCTGAGAGAGTGAAAACAGTCTGCCACGAGGAGGGGTAGTCCCAGGGAGCAAGTCGATGGCACAGTCGTAGGCCCGGTGCGGAGGAAGAACGGCGGCCCTGCTCTTGCTGAATACCTCCTTGAGATCCCAGTACTCTGTGGGAACTTGAGATAACTCGGTGAGATCAGGGGGCTCGGCAGGAGACACAGGAGAGCTAGAGAGCAGACAAGAGGCATGGCATGCAGGGCCCCATTCCACAACCTGGCTTGTTACCCAGTCTATGCGAGGGTTGTGGCGAGTAAGCCAAGGAAGGCCTAGAATAACTGGGAACTCAGGTGAAGGAATCAGGTGCAGGGATATTTCTTCCTTGTGACCTTGAGACTGGAGGAAAACTGGAGAAGTAACTTGGGTGACTCTTCCATCACCTAACGCTTGGCCATCGAGGGCAGACACAGACAGTGGGACTTCAAGAGGTGCAGTCGGAATATTGATGCTTTGGGCGAAGTGAATATCCATAAAGTTCCCAGCCGCCCCTGAGTCTAACAAAGCTTGACAAGAATGGACAGACTCACCCCAGGAGATGGAGACCGGGATGTAGATGCCTTGGCCAGGGAGTCCGGGAGAGAGGGTAGGCCCCGTCACAACCCTCCCTCGGCTGGACGGGGCGGTCCTTTTCCCAAGAGTTCGGGACATGATGCTCGGAAGTGACCAGGCTTGCCACAGTAGATGCAGCACTTGTCCCTCCTTCTGCGCTCCCTCTCAGATGCGGAGAGGCGAGTACGACCCACTTGCATGGGTTCTGGACAGTCACTGAAGGAGGTAGACGGTCTCCAGGTAGAGGTAGGGAGGCTGGGGGGGCTCAAGGCTTGGTGGCGTTCTCTCATCCTGTTGTCCAGACGAATAGCATGTGAGATAAGGGTTTCGAGGTCACTTGGGCATCCAATAGAGGCCAGACCGTCCTTGATGGGGTCAGACAGACCATGGTGGAAGGCTGACACCAGGGCAGTCTCGTTCCATCCACTTACTGCTGCGAGTGTTCGGAACGAGATGGCGTAATCTGCGACGCTTCCTCCTTGCCGGATGGACATGAGCTTTCGGGCTGCGTCGGTACTGATGTCTGCCTGATCGAAGACCCGAAGCATCTCTTCAGAAAACAGCTGGAAATCAAAGCACTCAGGTCCCTGTCTTTGCCAGATAGCAGTAGCCCAGGCTCGCGCCTTACCAGCTAATAAGGTGATCACAAAGGCAATCTTGCGGCGATCCGTAGTGTAGGTGGTAGGCTGAAGCTCAAAGGTGAGTTGACACTGGGTAAGGAACTCTCGGCACTCACTGTGCTTGCCGTCATACCTCTGTGGTGCAGGAAGGCTGGGTTCGTGAGGTGAAGAAGGCAGCATTGCAGGAGGCACTGGAGCAGGAGTGGGAGCTGGATCAGGAGCAGGAACTGGATCAGGAGCAGGAGATGCAGGCAGAGATGTCAGCTGTGCCAGGGTTTTCCCAATTTGCTGAAGCAGTTCCTCGTGGCGAGCGAGGGCCTCACGTTGGCTGGTGAGCGTACGTCCATGAGCGTCCATGGTCGCTCCGAAGCGTGTCAAAGCTGCCATAATTCCCTGAAGGTTGGCCGGGTAGACAGTTGAAGCAGCCTCTGCTGAGTCGGTCATGACGGAGTCTTTCTGTTAGGGTTTTGCTGGGATTCGAACCTGGTTCGTAGGTGTGATAATCCAGCAAACCCCCACTAGGCCACCAGGGGGATGACTCAAATGCAGAGGCATGAGGCGGAAGTAGAAAAAGAATCAAAAGGTTTATTTAAACTATATACACTATATACAGGGCAAAACAAAAGACAAAAAAAAAACCAAAGAGTATAATCCAAAAGAAAAGCAAAGTGCAAAAATTCAAAAGCTAAGAAGATCAAAAAACACAGTACAAAGGAAACTGGAGATAAACATAACAGCACAAAGACTCCGTGACAAGAGGACTGAACTCAGGGGTATAAATAGACAAACTAATTAAGGACACAGGTGAAGATAATTAGGCAATTAACACAAACACAAAACACAGGAACAGTGGCGGCCTCTAGAGGCCAAAATAAACACGACATGAAAAGGAAATAACAGCGGCCTCTAGAGGCCAAAACAGTCCTAGTCCTAACAGCCAGCCAACCACACCATAGCCAGCCTTTGGCACATTAGTCACATATAGGGATAAAAGAGGTTGGTTGGTTGGTTGGTTGGTTGATTTGGCCACGCAATATTAATGTCAACTTATAAATATGTGCTGTCCTGACACCACAAAGGAATCGCTGCAGTCATCTGAGCCTGGATGTATTGGAGAACATGATATTTATGTGTGTGCATGTGTGAGAGAAACTTGGAAGACACATGTATATGATCATAGTCTTGTGAGATGGGATGTCATCTGGGATTTTGAATGTTGTACTATAATAATGTAGCTTAGAATTGGTGTCTTTGTGGTCCTAAAGGAGAGATGTGTGAGTGAGAAATGACATATTTTTGTTAAACTGATGATAAATTTTACTAGTGATATTTAATTGTCAATTGGCCATGCCTCAGTTTTCTGAGACATTATGGGAGATGATAACTGAATAATAAGGAGACAGAAACTGAAGTGAATTACATACATTTAAAAAGTTCAGGTAATTAATCAGTAATAAAGGTGTCATAACCTTTGAATGTGTGTGGGTGTTAATATTTCTTGTAAAGGTAGATATAACCTCCCTAACCTATGCCGTTCTCGCTTAAAAAATACAAGCCCCAGGAAAACTTGACTTAGCCCCTGGTCTTTTCAATAGCTCGAAATGCCCTTGGTATATTATTATTATTATTATTATTATTATTATCTCACCTCATCTCATTATCTGTAGCTGCTTTATCCTGTTCTACAGGGTCGCAGGCAAGCTGGAGCCTATCCCAGTTGACTACGGGCAAAAGGCGGGGTACACCCTGGACAAGTCGCCAGGTCATCACAGGGCTATTATCATTACCTTGCCCGGGACGGAGTCCACCAGGGGGCGAGGTATTGTTTTCTGTCGGGTTTCTTTGTTTTTTTGTTAACGATATTACTGGAAAACGGCTGGACCAATCTTCATGAAACATTCAGGATAGATGGGCATTGGTCTCAAATAGAACCTCCAACATTTTGGGGGTCATCCGGTCAAGGCCACCAAAGAGGTCAAAATCGTTTTTGTTGTGGCTACTGCCTTATATAGAGGCACTAGCCACTACGTCATTGTGCTGTAAAAATGTAATGGCCCTTTTCCACTACCCTTTTTCAGCTCACTTCAGCTCGCTTCAGCTCACTTCAGCCCGGCACGGCTCGCGTTTCGACTATCCAAAAACAGCACGACTCAGCTCGCTTCAGCCCTGCTTAGCCCCCAAAACTCGCACGGTTTTGGAGTGGGGCTGAAGCGAGCCAAACCGAGCTGAGTGAGGCTAGGGGCGTGAGCAGACACTCCCCTGCACGTGAGCACGCTGGGGTCTGTAAACACCGTAAACCTGGAAGAAGGAGAATTACGAATTACGAGAATTATGAAGCCTTATGCGCCTCGCCTCATCTATACGCTCTTGCCAGTATCTGTTGGCGTTGTCGGTGACAACAAGCCACAGCACCAAGACCAGCAACACTAACGACTCCATGTCCTCCATGTTTATTGTTTACTCTCCGGGTTGTGAGACTACCGCTTAAAAGCTCACTGATGTCACTGTTTGCGCCGCCTAACGACATCACCTGATGTCCACCCACTTTCGCTAACTCCACCCAATGTGTCCACCCACTTCCAGCCAGCACGGTTCAGCACGGTTGTAGTCGAAATGCAACTCCAACAGCCCCACTCGGCTCGACTCAGCCCAACTCAGCACGGCACGGCTCAGCCGCGTTGGTAGTGGAAAAGCGGCATAAGAGTGTAACAATCACGTGCTGCACATGTGCATACACGTTTTCCAATTAAAATGGCTGGTGAGTGTATACAATTCGGTTCACCATTTGAAATAAATGGACTAGACTAAAGAAATCACTTTCATGTTTATGCTTATTACAGAGGGAAAGTGGCGACAGCGTATGTGTGGTTCAGAGGCTTCAGTTTCGAAAACTGTAAGAGATGAGAGTAGAATAATATAAAGTACAGACACTTGGTATGTGATTTTTAAATTGTTCATTTTTGGATTACGGTCCATTTTTGTGGCTACTGCCTCAGAGTAAAAACAAATATATATATATATATATATATATATATATATATATATATATATATATATATATATATACACACACACACACATACATACACACACACACACTGTATGGACAAGATATCAGAAAACAATTTTATTTATAAGCAGTAGCCACATATACCTATAGGGTAACTATTTTTTTCATGATATCTTCCTTCATATTCATCATAAGTGCTACCGGGTGAGGTTTGTTTTGCCTGGCAACACTTGTTTCATATGTTTTATTTTAAGTATGGTGTGAAATGCATACCACACAAAACAAAAATCTATCCTACGGTGTTAACTTTATTTTTTTGTTTATGCAGATAAAAAGACTGACATTTTCCTCTACAGCAGCAAAAACCTGAGCATTTCAGAGAACCTTACGACATTACAGTGCACCTTGGAGAATTCTGAATGTTATGTACAGTGCAGCTTTGTCAAGCTGGGCACAAACATAAGTGCAAACAACACAATAAATGTGGTAGAAAATCACTCAGAAAATTACAGTCTTGTCTTGAACATAAGTAAGCCACAATTTGAATTTTCCTGAAATCAAACAGTTAAACTATTTAATACCTGTTAATAATGGTCACTATGTTTTCTGTGATTTGGGGTGTTTTTGTGTATGTATGTTTTTTGTTTTTTTTTTCCTTTAGGTGACCAAGAGATCTCATGTAATGTCATAAAGTGTGAACAGGATGGAATAATTAAATTGATAAGTGAATCACTGAGCTCTAGTGACATGAAAATTTTAAGAAGACCAACACACATCAAAAATATGTGTGCTGCATTGTTTGCTTCAAATAGTATCATTAAAAAAAATTACATCAGGTACGAAAAAAAAATAATACACTGCTAAATTCTTTGGATCCATAAATTTAAACTGAAAACTGTGTTGATGTCTGTGCCACACAGAGCAGAGAAAAGATACATTGATGCTCTCATCAATTTAGCATTTAATGAAACAACCAAGAACTACAACCGAGAGGAATTTAACATGACTGTAGTTAAGATGAATATGATGAACACCACAGATCTCTGGCATGTACAGATCTCTGCTCCAAAGGTAACACTCACCTCACATGTATAGCTAAATAGTAACTAAAGAATAAAACATTTCGGGGCATCTTGTTAAAGGAAAATAATCCACGGGAGGGTGGTATGATACAAGTGACTTTTACTACTCCGAAGTTGATTATTTTCCAGTAACAGCAATTATACAACAAAATCATTACAATTTTTAATATATGAAAGAATATTGTGTCATACTTTTTACCAGTTTATAGTTATATTTCATGTTGTGGTTCCTAGGCTTGTAGGAATAGTAGTCATGAACGATTAAAACCACCAAGATAATGAAGAGCTTTCAATTCAGAGTGGCATCTGATCTTATCTCTGTCTCTCTTTACTGTCTGAAAGGTGCCTGATGATGTTCTGCCTTTGGAAGTATTCATTCCTAGTGAACCTTTCATGAATGTCTCCGAGGAGCAGGTTAAAGTTGGCATCGTGAACTATCCCTCTGCTCAAATTTTTAAAGTAAGTCTTTCATAAACTTTCATAATCTCTTTAAATGACATGTACTTCTGATGGAAGCTTGAGCTCATAATTTTTCCTGCAAAAATCTAAATCGATATCCCTTTTCTGCAAATATTCACAGAATGACTTGAACACTGTGTTGATGTCCCAAGTTATTCGTGTTGAAACTGTTGGACATAAGATCAAGCACTTGTCCAAACGGCTTGTTATTGAGTTTTCAGTGAACACAGGAATAATGATCTCCGTGAGTGATCGTCATATGAAATATGACCTGAGAATAATCACAAGATTCACACATTAAATTGACGTACATGTGGTTTTGAGATTCTTCATATGTTAAGTTTCAAATCCAGTGCATGGGCTTTTAATTTTTTTTTTTACATTTGAAAATGATTTCATTTCTTTTTCTGATGTGAATTTTTATACATATGGTGCTTTTCCCCCTTTTCATCTGTGATCTTTACACAGGATTCATGTATTTTTCACATTACTTTTTCACATGTAGGTCATAATGTTTCATTTTTCACATGTGATTCTTTATATACAGTACTGTGCAAAAGTCTTAGGCACCCTATTTTTTCATACAAACTTTGTTATAGATTTCTATTTTATGACTTCTACATTATCAAGTCAGTCTAGAAACATTTTAGAGTTCCAAATGTTTGTTTTCCAGCACAAATTAAATGTTACAGAAAAAAAAAAGTTTATATCTGAGCAGCATATTCCATAAGAGAGCACTTTTCAGATTAAAAAAAGAAAACATAATGAAGGCTACTGGATTTTGGTGCAAAATTAAGAAGCAAGTGTGACAGTCAAAGTGTCCAGAAGAACTGTGGCTGGTTCTGTAAGATGCTCCGTAAAACCTACAGCTCATTTCCGCATAAAACTGCACTCATTGTACCTGAGACTACTATTTTTATTTTTTAAAGCAAAGGGTCGTCTCACACCAAATATTGACTTTGTTTCACTTTTTACGGCTTATTAATATTTTTTTAAAATGTTGAAACATTTTATTTCATTATTTTTAAGCCATTTTTGGTCGACAGCATTTCTTTACATGTGCCTAAGTATTTTGCATCGTACTGTACATGATTAATTTATTTTCACATCATTCTACGTAGTGCATGTGTTTTTATTTACACAGATACTCTTTTACACACAGTTCCTTTATTGTCACACATTACATTTTCCACATGCCATGCATATGGTTTCATTTTTCAAATGTGATTTTCTCACAATTAAATCGTTGTCATATGTGATCCTTATTAATCACATGATGATGCATCTGTTTCCTTGAATTCTTTTGTGCATCCTCAGGGCATAACAAGTTGTAATGCACTTTCATATGTTATTCACATGATCACATTAAAAATTCTTAAAGGGTTATTTTACCTATTTGTAATGCATAATTCTTTCCTTGTGTTTATTTTCACAGGAACCTTGGAATCTATCATGTCAGTTCTATAATGTGGATGCTATAGCAGGTACGTAGGATTTTGTCAAGTGTTGCAAAGTTTTAGTTGATTATTGTTGGTGTGATGGTGATGAGAACCACCAGTGATAAACTTGTACAAACTTGGAGAATATGGACTTGGATTAAAGTCATAAGAAAAGGTACAAATGGTTACATTGGCTCTAACCTTAATCTTAAATTGTAACATTTAGATAAAATGAAGTATGTAAATTTTTGGTACTGATGATTGAGTGATTATGGTGACATAAAAAGTGCTGTAATTTGAACAATTTTTGGTAATGATACATGCATTACATTAACATACCTGGCAAGTAAAAAAACTAATAAGACCCCAAATATACTAGGTGAAACAGCTTACAGGAAAAAGAAATGCTGTAAAGTTTGCACACTTTGAGAAAGATGACTCACTCTGGAGGTTAATGTTAACTTTTCATGTGAAAGCCTTAGCCTAGCATTTAGTCATGATTTACACAGGTAGGTTGACGGTAATGACAATAACATCTTTAATTTTCGGTTATAATACAAACTTACTGCATGTTATAATCATATTAATAACTAGAAGGGTACTCAGAAAGAGCAGACCTCCACCAAGTACAACAGTCAACTCTTCTATGATATGCAAATCTGCAACCACTTTATGTGTGTAGTGGGTAGGACGTATGTAGCTTGAATTGCACCTTGATTGGATCAGGTGGGCGCCGCTTGGCACTGCCCTTTTAAATACAGCCGTGTTTTCCGGTGTTTCATTAGTGCCTTTTGTTACACGGATTTTGGGAAGCTCTTTTGGACCCTGGCCTGGTGTTTGTGCGCAGTCCTGTATTGGAGTGTGTGCGTCCAGCCTTTCGTCTTCACAAGCCCTTGCTGCTAAAATCACTTCGCTTGCTGCGAATTGTGCCTGTGTGTTTTGACGAAAACTCACCTGGGTAGAGTGTGGTCATTATGAGCCTACTGAGCGATGTTTGTTGTGCTGAGAATGTAAGTTCACCAGCTTCCTTTCTCCCGCACATGTTTATCTTTATTGCGGAGCGCTTGTTCATGTGTGTGTTCACGCTGGTTCGATACTGTCTGTATTGTAGTTTTGCCTGCGAATGTACAAGTAAAAACGGCCCCACTACGAGATCGCTACAAAACCATAATAGTCTCCCGGCTCAGCACTGTGGCCTGCATTTATACAGGTTGGTAATGTACACGTGTCATTTTAGCTTCTTGTCCTGTTCCAATTGCCTATAGCCAATTGAAGACCCTTGCAGCCTAAGTAATATTATCGGCTTACTGATGAACGGGCTGCAAATTAAATATGATGGCTTTGATCTGATATTTATTTATATGATTTTGTGGCCATGTTTTGCTTGCAGGAGGACCATCATCCGCTACCTTAGCCACTGTTTTCCTGTGCCTTGATTTTAGTGTTCAACTTTGGTGAGCGTGCTTGCGTGTGTGGGGGGGGAGCCCACCGGTTTACTTCATCAGTTTTTCCTGCTGTGTTTAATGTTTGTATGTTTATTGTATGTACTATTCATGTTCTAGGCCATTGGGTTAGTGCAATATTCTGGAGGGGTAATGATCTTGCTGTGGCCACTGGTTTGCAGAGTATAAATGATTTTCTGTGTGTGACTTATGATGTGCCCTATTCATTGAGTGTTTGCTTATCAAGTCTTATTGACATTTAACCGTGTGTTATTTATTCAAACACTTTTATTGTGAAATTTATTGCCCCTGTCTTTGAATTGGTTGCCCCGAAGGCCTAATGTATGTCTTTCATGTGTGTTTCATTTTAAAAAGAGAATAATAAACATTGTTTTTATTTTTTATAATACTCCAGTCCCTCTCTCTCCATTTATTTCCCTTTGTTGGGATAGCCTGCTTGGTTGTTTTAGGGGTTTCAAATTTAAATTGTTGTTTAAACTTATAGTTAACTAGAAAACTCCCCCTAGGGGTCACATTTGGCATAGTCAGCAGGATTAACGTGCTACCAGGGGCATGAGTTTTCCTGTACAGGACACCTTCATGGACTACTAGGTCTGCCCATTGATGGACAAGCTCTACAACAGCAGGGGACTCATGGGCTCTCTCTGTGGCTGTAGGAGGACTGCCCCTCTTCCAATATACCAGGAAAGCCTTCAGGACAGGATCCTCAGCCTGCAGGAGCTGGAGATCGGCCCTAGTTCTCGTTGGGCAAGCATCTATGGCCTGTATTTTGACAGGAGGGGACGTGACAACACTTTTAATTTCGACTGGCACAGAGATTCCTGGGGCCACCTCCTCCATAGAGGCTGGGACTGGTGGTGCCGGCAAGCGTGGTAATGCATCCACGTTCTTATTACATGCACCAGGACGATATTCAATGGTAAAATCAAAAAGAGCTAGTTGTGTAGCCCAGTGTTGTTCTATGGTGCACAATTTAGCTATACGCAAGTAGCAGAGCAGGTTGTTATCGGTCAGAATGGTGAATTTGGTACCCAGCAGATAATCTCGAAACTTGTCTGTTACCGCCCACTTGAGCGCCAACAGTTCAAGCTTCATGGCTGAATAGTTATCCATATTTCGCTCGGTTGGTCGCAAGCCTCTGCTTGCATAAATGACTGGGCGACGCAGCCCCCCATCCAGTTCTTGTGATAGAACTGCGCCAAGCCCAAGTCCGCTCGCATCTACCTCAAGGACAAATGGTTTGCTGAAGTCAGCGTAGCCCAACACAGGTGTGCTTATCAGTTTATGCTTCAGAGTGTTAAATGCTTGGTCGCAGCCCCAATCCCAATGGTCCTGCAAGGTGGTGTTACGGCCAGTCCTATTCCTTTTAGGGTTTGGCTGCAATTTTGCGACTTTCTACAAAACGCCGATAATATGATGCAAACCCCAGAAATGATCTCAACTCTGCCACCGTAGATGGAGTGCTCCATTCCCTAACTACATTGACCTTGTCAGGGTCGGTAGAGACCCCAGAAGCCGAAACAACATGACCCAAGAACTTTACCTCGGGCTGAAAAAAATGGCACTTCTTTAATTTGAGCTTGAGCCCGTGATTGCGTAGGTGACTAAACACCAACTCCAGACATTCCAGGTGTTGTATGAACGTGGATGAGAAGACCACCACATCATCCAAGTACAGGAGAAGGGAATGAAAACGCTGGTCACCGAATATTCTTTCCATTAGTCGCTGAAAAGTCCCAGGTGCATTGTGTAACCCATATGGCATTCTCTGGAACTCAAATAGTCCAAATGGTGTGCAAAAGGTGGTTTTAGCACGGTCCTTCTCAGCAACCGACACCTGGTTATAACCGCTTGTTAAATCGAGAGTGGAAAAGAGAGATGCACCAGTGAGGGCATCCAAAGACTCCTCAATTCTCGGCAAAGGAAAAGCATCTTTCCTAGCCTTTGCATTTAATTGTCGGTAATCGACACAAAGGCGAATAGATCCATCTTTTTTTTTTTCCACGACTATGATGGGCGAGGAGTAAGGACTACAACTCGGTTTTACCACTCCCTGCTCTAGCAACTCTTGGATGTGTGCCTTCACTACATCATATTGGGATGGTGGAAGTCGCCTATAGCATTGCCGCACTGGTGTGTCATCAATCAATGGGATCTCATGCACAATTAAATCAGTGCAACCCAAGAGTCCCTCACTGCAGCTAAACGTATCACTATACTTTTGAAGTAGAGACTTGGCTTCACCTTGCTCAGATTCAGTTAAATTAGGCCAAGAAAGGTCCGCAAACCCAACCAAGGGCGCTGTAGCAGCCTCCACTGACCAAATGAGTGTGATAGGGCCTTGGGTGTCACTTTCTTCTTGGAAGCAAAAGGACTTACTAGCAGAACATGCTGTAATCAGGTGTATTTCCCCCAACAGGCTACACGGTTTTACCCACCGATCTACATTACCCACATTTACAACAGGCACGTCCACTATGCCATTTCCGATGGGAAGCAACGAGGTTGGAATAATTAAATCTGGTGGCAACTGCCACCCTGCCCCTGTTGCTTCTAAAAGTACAGATGAAATCAATGGGCCGAGCCCTTGCCTACAAGTAGCTGGTACAAGCTTTAAAGAGCCGGCTGGGACACAGGTGGAGGACCCAGGAGTGGTCAAAACCCTGCCAAGAACACCAGAAATGGAGAGGTCCTCAAGGCGTTGGCACACTAATAAAGCATGTTCCCAAATGGCTGGGACTGTCGGTTTAGAGGAAGTAAACAAACCCGTACCATCTTGGCAGAAGAATTCTCTGAGGCAGCAACGGAGGACATTCATCCCAATCAACCCTGGGACAGATTCCTTCACTTTGGGTCCAAAGTCAAGTGGGTCTTGAATCACCAAGACACCTATGGAAGGAAGAACTTTTCCCAAGACTTCTATATCCAATTCCAAGTACCCTCGGTATGGCATGTCTAAACCGTTAGCTGCTTTCAACTGTAGCCAACCACAGGAACATAACCGGTCATGGCCCAGGATACGGAAATGCTTATTTAAGAAGGACTCAGTGATGGTAGATACCATGAAACCAGTGTCTATAAGGCAGGTAACAGTTACACCTCCCATCTGAACATCCGGCACAGGGCACTCACCCACCAATGCAGAAGGGCATGGCAAAGTAGATATAAAGGAATTTGAGCAGATCGAACCCCCTTCTAGTGCTTGGCTCCATGCACTAGAGGGTGCTAGTTTCCCTGTTGCCTGCTAGAAGAGCCATCCCTCCCATTCACTGCTGCCAGCCTGGACCCAAACCCCACACGCGATGTCTGCTGTGAACCAACCTGGCAATCTCTTGCCATGTGGCCTACCTGTTTGCACCGCAGACAAATAGGTCTGCCATCCACATCAAAACGGAATCGCCTCTGAGAATTAGTTGGCCTATTTGATACATTAGATGGCCCAGGGCCAGAGGACAAATGTTGGGGGATGGTATCCAATTGGGCCTGCTGCCTACGTAAACAGTCTTTAAGCTCAGTCAGATCATCGCTTGGTTTTGCTACCACAGCCTGGGCTTCTGCCTGCCATGCTCCTGCCAATCCTGGACTAGCATCGCACGAAAAAGCCCTTGCACAGATGGGATGGGACGGGCCCCCTCCCCATCCTCAGCCCAACGAAATGCCTTGCAATGCAAATCCAGAAAAGAGGACTCAGGATGAAGGCAAATGTATTGTCTTAACTCTCTGCGCAGCATTTTATCTCTAACATTTTCCACAAACTGGTTACGGAGAACACAGTCAGGTTTAGCAATCACAGTTTTATTTTTACGTTGTACGACTTCCATTAGTGCCATTAGTAAGTGTGAAAATTCATGCAACGTTTCTCCCTCCCGTTGGCGGCATTGGAAAAATTTCTGTTGGGTGTCGATATAGGAATGGCTACAACCAAAAATCTCAGACAGTATAGAGAAAATCTTTTCCGGCTCAGCTCGGTCTGCAGTTGGACGGAGTTTAACTTCTAGCTTTGCCTCCCCATCCAGAAGATCATATACAAAATGTGCTTGCTCACTAGTGGACATGTGCCTAACCTGTAAACATCGACGGACCTCCTCGATCCATTCCTCCACTGGAGGAGCCTCCGAACTACCAGAGAACCTAGGGTATTTATGTTCTAGTGGGACATAAACATACCTTAGTCCAGAAGACCCTGGCTCCTGACGGTTTGACTCTTGCTGACTTGGCTCTCCCTGCTCTACACCCACAGCAGATGCTACATTTCCCTATCGTAGTCTTTCATTGCCAGCCTGCAACTTCTTAATCTGCTCCATTAGCTGCCCGACCTGTTCCTCCAGCTCCTGAGACATTTTAAACAGGACAAGACCAAAAAGAGAAACAAACAGGTTAAATTTTTGCAGATACAAACCACTTATCACTTGCAGTGCTGTCCAGGCTCAATCCTCAACCACTGCTTTTCCTGTACCCTATTCACACTCAAACACCCAAACAAATACAACACAACAACAAAAGATCTTATACCAGTCCCAATCAATCCTGCTGGCTACGCCAAATGTGACCCCTACGGGGAGTTTTCTAGTTAACTATAAGTTTAAACAACAACTTAAATTTGAAACCCCTAAAACAACCAAGCAGGCTATCCCAACAAAGGGAAATAAATGGAGAGAGGGGGACTGGAGTATTATAAAAAATAAAAACAATGTTTATTATTCTCTTTTTTAAAATGAAACACACATGAAAGACATACATTAGGCCTTCCGGGCAACCAATTCAAAGACAGGGGCAATAAATTTCACAATAAAAGTGTTTGAATAAATAACACACAGTTAAATGTCAATAAGACTTGATAAGCAAACACTCAATGAATAGGGCACATCATAAGTCACAAACAGAAAATCATTTATACTCTGCAAACCAGTGGCCACAGCAAGATCTTTGCCCCTCCAGAATATTGCACTAACCCAATGGCCTAGAACACGAATAGTACATACAATAAACATACAAACATTAAACACAGCGGGGAAAACTGATGAAGTAAACCGGTGCCCCCCCACACACACACGCACGCACGCTCACCAAAGTTGAACACTAAAATCAAGGCACAGGAAAACAGTGGCTAAGGTAGTGGTTGATGGTCCTCCTGCAAGCAAAACATGGCCACAAAGTCATATAAATAAATATCAGATCAAAGCCATCATATTTAATTTGTAGCCCATTCATCAGTAAGCCGATAATATTACTTAGGCTGCAAGGGTCTTCAATTGGCTATAGGCAATTGGAACAGGACAAGAAGCTAAAATAACATACACGTGTACGTTACCAACCTGTATAAACGCAGGCCGCAGTGCTGAGCCGGGAGACTATTATGGTTTCGTAGTGATCTCGTAGTGGGCCCGTTTTTACTTGTACATTCGCAGGCAAAACTACAATACAGACAGTATCGAACCAGCATGAACACACACATGAACAAGCGCTCCGCAATAAAGATAAACACGTGAGGGAGAAAGGAAGCTGGTGAACTTACATTATCAGCACAACAAACAGCACTCAGTAGGCTCGTAAAGACCACACTCTACCCAGGTGAGTTTTCGTCAAAACACACAGGCACAATTCGCAGCAAGCGAAGTGATTTTAGCAGCAAGGACTTGTGAAGATGAAAGGCTGGATGCACACACTCCAATACAGGACTGCGCACAAACACCAGGCCAGGGTCCAAAAGAGCTTCCCAAAGTCCGTGTAACAAAAGGCACTAATGAAACACCGGAAAACATGGCTGTATTTAAAAGGGCAGTGCCAAGCGGTGCCCACCTGATCCAATCAAGGTGCAATTCAAGCTACATACATCCTACCCACTACATATGTCTGGATATATTTCCAAAACTATTTGAATTACGTGTCTACATTTGAATCCCAGAGGATTACTGTACTTGTGAATGTGGATTTTGGAATATGGAGTCATCGTATTTCTACATTGGTTACATTTTGTCACTATAGAACTTTACTGGCATCTACTGGATTTTAAGTTGTAATGGCATTATTGAGCACAGACTTCCACCAAGGCCAAATGCCATATCTTGCAACATTAGCATAAGTGAAAATAAATTTGTGGTTCCCATTTATTAATGGGATCTTCCTTGGCCCATGCTACAGCCTTCCACCAAATTTCATGGAAATCGGGTTTTGTACAATCCTGCTTACAAACAGACAAACAAACTACACCAAAACACAACTTCCTTGGTGGAGATAATAATAATAATAATAATAATAATAATAATAATAAAAGTTATTTACTTAATTAAATTGTGTTATTAATTTGTAATTCGTTTATTCTATGTATTCTAATAAATACATTAATTAACCAATTGATTAATTAATAATAATTAACTAAGATAAAATATTACAGGCCAAAAACAGAGAATTCACTATCAATTAAATGCCAAATTATAAAAGACACTCAAATACTTTTTAAAAGGGTGTAATCAGCTTGAATTAAAAAAAAAAAAAATCCGTCAACACTTACATTTCTCAAACGCTTATCTTTGTTGCTATTTTACTTTCAGTAGTGAATAACTGTTTGCAGTCGCTAAATACTGTGCTTTAAAATGAATGGCTGCATAATACAAGAGGATTTTAGAGCGCCTCTATAATTATTGTAGTATTACATGAAAATGCTTTGCCTCAAAAAATTGAAAGAGAAACGATTGCAAAACTGTAGAATATTATACCTGTCGAGATATGGTGTATTCATTTTTCTTTCAAGATTTGCAGGTGAAGTTGAAAGCAATCTGAGTTAATATAACAGGATTGTCAGAGTGACTCAAAGCAACTCAGGAACATCACAGAAACCAAACTGACTCGAATCATATCCATCTTAGGAAAACTGCTTGAGTGTTCAGCATTCTTAAAAAAAAAAAAGGATGCCGTTTGCACCCACGTGTCAGTAGCCAACAAAACAATTTGTACCTGGGTGTATATACACTGTAGCAGCACCCAGAGACAAGACAAGCACCAAGGTTTCCATAGCCAAACCCTAACCCTAATTCTTCTTCTCATGCAGGCTGTACCTGTTTGTGGCTATTAGGTTAAAACTAACTACAGATTCTTATTTGATCCCAAATAGGACAGGAATGGAATGACATGGGGTCTTTTACCAAAGTGGAGAATTTTAACAGCAGCAACAATGTAACATGCTCATATGATCATATGACCCCCTTTGCTGTACTTTTGGTAAGCACTGAATTAGTATCAGAAATCAAGTGAGTAAACTAGATATACTATAGTTCTTTTAAAGCGAGACTGCCTTTCAATTTCATAAAATTGATGAAATTTAGTTCCCTCTGAAATTTGGTCATTGTGATATATGTTTATTTCTGCAATATCTCACAAAATATCAGGCCATTCTGTGGCTGGGAAGTTATTTAGTTTTAGGGGATTCCTGAGCAAATAATGTGCATGAAATCACTCGCTTCACGCAGTCAAGCAGACAGAGGAAGTCCGTGTGTGCATGCACAGGTTTACCTTGACCATGCACTGACAGTTACATCATTCTGTCACTAAACGAACAGCTGATCACACCGAGGTGCTCGGTGTGGTCCTTTATTATTTATTAGTTTCCTTCGCAACATAACGTCTTTTCTTCTTGCTTTCCGTTACTGTAGTCGGTCTTTCACGTTTCAGTCGCACACTCACATCCTCTATTTTTCTCTCCTGTTTCAACTTTGTATCCCACAGTGCCTTGTGTGAACGGGGAAAGCCCACCACGTGATGCATGACATGGTATCTTGAGTTGGGTCATGGTGAAGCAGGAAAAAATAGCAGAGAATTTTGGGCCACATGGCCCTAAATTCATTAGTTGTTCTCTTAAAAAAAATAATAATAATAAAATTGAAAATCTGTGATTCGAATTCAGTAGCTTTCGGTCCACTAAACAAAAATAATTGGGTGTCGGGAAAATTCTTTTGATGACCTACACTTGAAAAATCTGAAAGGCGGTCTACCTTTAATAATGTATTATTTGACTGACTGCGCTCTCTCTCTCTCTTTGTCTCTCTCTCTCTCTCCTATTAGGTTGACATGAAAATGACACAAATTGATTCTCAGCACTGGAAAATCCTGTCCTATCTTACTTACATAGGTTGTAGTCTTTCGTCATTTTTCTCAATAGTCACCATCTTCCTCTACATGTTCATGAGGTGGGTATTATAAATGTGATGCTATATCAATGATACATTTAAACCAGCTAGGAGCAAATATTTTTAAAATGTATTTATAAATATTCTAGCAGTTTCCCTAACCAATTCCTTTGCAAGTGATTTGATTCTGTTCTTTTTGAAATGCCGTACTGTAACTAAGGCACCATGGTAGATCAAACACCATGATATTGGATTAGTCAAGAGTGTCACAGAAGGATGAACAGTAGATTTGGACTACCCAGGTGCTTGTCTTTTAGAAATATGGGAATGGGGCTCCTTAGAAATTTGTACACAGCTGAGAAAACACTACTGGTTTCACACCCTGTAGGTCATTATTCAAGGGACAGTTGTGGTTCAGTGCTCAGTGGTTTGGGATACTAATCAGAAAGGGTGCAAGTTCAATCCTAACACCACTAAAACCCTGCTGTTGGGTCCTTAAAAGCAAGACCCTTAACTTTCAACTGCTTAGTTATAAGTTTCTTTGGATGAAAGTGCGAGATGACCAAATGTCAAATATTCAAAGTGAAAATGGACATGCCATACATGTTAACATTTTATATATATATATATATATATATATATATATATATATATAATTCCCTGAGAGGCTTTTGTAAAGTTTGTGAGTGTTGTTGGGGGAACAAAAAAAAAACCCTTGGTTCTTTTTTTTTTTAAATCCTATGCCATTTTCGCATGTTATGAAAACCCTATAGGATAACAGGGAGGAGCCAGGAAAATGGGAAGGGGGGGTTAACCCAATAAGGCTGAGGTTAAATGATATTGTCAGAGTTGCAGGTATATGCATAGAACATAATTACAACTGATATATGATAATATTTATGAAAGTTGCATTGTCATATAATGCATTACCACATTTTCGTATGTTATGAAAACCCTATAGGATAACAGGGCAGAGCCAGGAAAATGGGAAGGGGGAGTCAACCTAGTAAGGCCGAGGTTAAATGATATTGTCAGAGTTGCAGGTATATGCGTAGAACATAATTACAACTGATATATGATAATATTTATGAAAGTTGCATTGTCATATAATGCATTACCACATGACACACTACAGTGTAGTACATTGACCACAAAACACCTTATATCAATCAATTATTACTATTTTAGCAACTGCAATCTGAGCTCCTGCTCAGGACATTCAGTATACAGATAAGACAGTGAATACCCAGGTAAACTGAGGGAATGTAAGTGGCCACTTAAGACAGAGCTTAATGCCGAGATAACTATAAACAAAGACTGCAAGAGTTGCATGTCTATAATACAAAGCAATGGGGCTTTTCCACTACCAACGCGTCTGAGTTGGGCTGAGCCGTGCGGTGCTGAGTCGGGCTGAGTCAAGCTGAGTGGGGCTGTTGAGGTTGCATTTCGACTACAACCGCGCTGAACCGTGCTGGCTGGAAGTGGGTGGACACTAGGGCTGGGTATCACCAGATACCTCACGATACGATACTATGGCGATATTTTGCCCACGATAACGATATTATCACGGTACAGCGATTCTGCGATAATCGATATATTGCAAGAAATTTCAACCACATCACAATATCTGTGTCACTGAAGAAAATCAGAATTTATTGACCATTGTAAAATTACATTTCACATACATAACTACACACTCTTGCCAGACATATATTTGTCTCTATTCTACTGCTGGCAAAACCAAGAGTTGCTTCACTACAACATACAGAAAATTCCCATTTCTGTGCTAGTATTATCAACTTTTCTGTAAGCATGGACACATCAGTGCTGCTTAACAAGCAGAATCAAATTGTTTTATGAAAACTTAAAACTTGCACTGCAGACTGCACATACATTTCAGTGCTAACACTAATATCAATTTGTTCTTTGTAAACTTGAGAACATATACCTGAGAACATTTAACTTGTGCTTATTTTGCAGGAACAACACACTGTCTGAAACACATTGAAAAGTGCAGTGGGCATCTTAATTGGAGCATCTTAATCAGGGATGCAAACAGCGCGCCTTTTGGCGGATGGCGCCTTTTTCACGGCTGAATCGCGCAGATCCGATTTTTTTTTTTAGGGGGGGCGTTGGAGTGTCTGATTATAATTTCAAAGTAAATTCTGTATTAAAATTACTAAATAAGCAAATCAGTTACAGTCCATGAAACAGGAAGTGTAAGGATGAGGAAAAAACAGTTTAAATCGGGAAGCTGCGCACATTTGTGCAGCCTGAGCGGCAGGACTGCGCAAATGCGCGCAACTTCCCGATTTAAACTGTTTTTTCCTCATCCTTACACTTCCTGTTTCATGGACTGTAACGGATTTGCTTATTTAGTAATTTTAATACAGAATTTACTTTGAAATTATAATCAGACACTCCAACGCCCCCCCCCCTAAAAAAAAAATTCAGATCTGCGCGATTCAGCCGTGAAAAAGGCGCCATCCGCCAAAAGGCGCGCTGTTTGCATCACTGCTTAATTTAATTGGAGCGAAACAGGTTTTGCAAAGTGCATTCTCTTTGTCCGGCTCACTGTTTTTTTTTTTTTCTCCTTTCCTTTGGAATCCAAAGTGCCTCCAAACATCTGCCTTAAAGTTCGGTGGCGTCTCTAGATTTATGTTAACAGCCATGCTTGCCTGTTTTTTTTTTTCCTCACTGCAACCGCCGGGGAAAAAAGAGAAGACGAAGAGTGCCTTGCAGTGAGGTAGCGGCACAGCGACACCTCGCGGAGCGGAGGTGCGAAAGTCGTACTGGATTTACAACCCGTCTGAAACATGATTTTATTATTTGAAAAAATATCGATATTCAAATTTTGAGTATCGATATTGAATCGGAAGACAAAGTATCGCGATATATCGCCGTATCGATATTTTTGCACACCCCTAGTGGACACATTGGGTGGAGTTAGCGAAAGTGGGTGGACGTCATGTGATGTCATTAGGCGGCGCAAACAGTGACATCAGTGACCTTTTAAGTGGTAGTCTCACGACCCGGATAGTAAACAATAAACATAGAGGACATGGAGTCGTTAGTGTTGCTGGTCTTGGTGCTGTGGCTTGTTGTCACCAACAATGCCAACAGATACTGGCAAGAGCGTATAGATGATCATCTTCTGATCTTCTTCTTTGTCGTAATTCTTCTTCTTCCGAGTTTACGGTGTTTACAGATCCCAGCGTGCTCGCGGGGCGTGTGTGGGCATGTGAGGACACTCCTCCTCACCAATCAGTGCACAGGGGAGTGTCTCCTCACGCCCCTAGCCCCACTCGGCTCGGTTGGGCTCACTTCAGCCCCACTCCAAAACCGTGAGAGTTTTGGGTGCTGAGTAAGGCTGAAGTGAGCTCAGTCATGCTGCTCTGAGGTAGTCGAAACGCGAGCCGTGTTGGGCTGAAGTGAGCTGAAAAAGGGTAGTGGAAAAGGCCCATATGTAACTACAGTCTGAGCTCCTAAATCTAATAGACTGAGATAACAATACAATGAGTGTATTGTGTGAGTTGCATGTGAACAAGTCTTAGTTCCCAAGACTCAGGGGACTTCAAGCAGATTTTCTTCAGAGCCATTGCAAAAATCAACATCTCTCACAAACCTATCCAGCCGCTGTCATAAAAATCAAAGTGAGGTTCACCCTCAAAACGGCATGTGTACCATGTACATACACAGGATATAGTAAGTACATGGATACCCCATTAATGAGTATGAGCAGTAGCCAGACAGCCGACACGTGTGTGTATGCAATAAGCCTGCTGCAGCATCTTATCATTTTGGCTTGTGAATATGCATATTAATGATGCCATGAACATAAAAGGATGGTACACACCTTTTGCATGTAGTCTACATTGGAGTCTGGGAATACAGTATGTTATTATGTACCGGTAAATGCAGGAAGTTCCCGCGGCCTGTTAAAATCCAACAGGACTTATCCAGTTTGCTTTTCACTGCATTCGTGTCACAAGTGAAAAAACCTAAGCTAGGACCTATTATTAAATATAAATTAAAACCATAAACTCTTCAGCTCAATCCCACATAATGATTTATTTTGTTTAATTTTTTACCTTGTTAATTAAAAATGGCGGGCATACTGTATCTCGGATTCTGCAATACAATCAAGTCACAATTCCAAGTAACCATATATGAAAACTTTTTTTTTTTTGGACAGGGGTGGGTGTGCCCCCCAAATCCATGCCAGGATAAGACAGGCTGGGTTTCTGGCTGTGCTTTTAAATATTAAATATGTAAATAGTTTTGCTATGATTGGTTAACATCCGGCGGCACGGTGGTGTAGTGGTTAGCGCTGTCGCCTCACAGCAAGAAGGTCCTGGGTTCGAGCCCCGGGGCCGGCGAGGGCCCTTCTGTGTGGAGTTTTGCATGTTCTCCCCGTGTCCGCGTGGGTTTTCTCCGGGTGCTCCGGTTTCCCCCACAGTCCAAAGACATGCAGGTTAGGTTAACTGGTGACTCTAAATTGACCGTAGGTGTGAATGTGAGTGTGAATGGTTGTCTGTGTCTATGTGTCAGCCCTGTGATGACCTGGCGACTTGTCCAGGGTGTACCCCGCCTTTCGCCCGTAGTCAGCTGGGATAGGCTCCAGCTTGCCTGCGACCCTGTAGAAGGATAAAGCGGCTAGAGATAATGAGATGAGATGAGATGGTTAACATCCACACCCACTGAAGTGTTTTGCTACAGTCTTCATGTTGCTGTTTTTACGATGACATGTAGATGCTTGTGTACATATGAAACAAATATTTCCAAAACCTAGTATTTGCATAGCATTTACATAGCTTGTGTGCCCTATTACCAGAGGGCCAGCCCCCTCCCACACTGTAACCCTAGCTATGTAATAGGCGAGAGGCAGAGGGCTATAGAAACAGAGATTGGTGCTGCCCGATGTACCTTAAAGGAACAGTCCACCGTACTTCCCTAACGAAATATGCTCTTATCTGAATTGAGACGAGCTGCTCCGTACCTCTCCGAGCTTTGCGCGACCTCCCAGTCAGTCAGACGCAGTCAGACGCGCTGTCACTCCTGTTAGCAATGTAGCTAGGCTCAGTATGACCAATGGTATTTTTTGGGGCTGTAGTTAGATGCGACCAAACTCTTCCACGTTTTTCCTGTTTACATAGGTTTATATGACCAGTGATATGAAAAAATTTCAGTTACACAAATTGAAACGTAGCGATTTTCTATGCTATGGAAAGTCCGCACTATAATGACAGGTGTACTAACACCTTCTGTGCGCTTCGGCAGCGCATTGATACGGAGCTCAGATATCAATGCGCTGTCGAAGCGCGCAGAAGGTGTTAGCACGCCTGTCATTATAGTGCGGACTTTCCATAGCATAGAAAATCGCTACGTTTCAATTTGTGTAACTGAACTTTTTTCATATCACTGGTCATATAAACCTATGTAAACAGGAAAAACGCGGAAGAGTTTGGTCGCATCTAACTACAGCCCCAAAAAATACCATTGGCCATGCTGAGCCTAGCTACATTGCTAACAGTTGTGACAGCGCGTCTGACTGCGTCTGACTGACTGGGAGGTTGCGCAAAGCTCGGAGAGGTACGGAGCAGCTCGTCTCAATTCAGATAAAAGCATATTTCATTATGGAAGTACGGGGGACTGTTCCTTTAAGGGCCTAGTTAGTGCTTGGATGGGAGACTGCTTGAGAATACCAGGTGCTGGCAAAGGAAGGACTTTGACTTTTTGTGTGCCCTATGACATTGCTAACATTGAGTAAGCTACCTTCAAGTTAACATGAACTAACAGCTAACTGCCAAAAAGGACCCTTGGTAAAGGTAGTGCTTACAGGAGCTCACCTCAATGCATGGTGGCACAACAGGGAATTACTTATTTTTGCAATACTATGGTCAATTCAGATAATGTAGCTTAAAAGTTAATGCTGGCACCTTTCTGTTTTAGCCAGCATTAACTTTTTCAGCAGTTTGTGCTACAGTAGCTATTCTGTGGGATTGGACCATATGGGCTAGCCTTTGTGCCCTATGCGACTCAATGAGCCGGTTCGCCAGTTGTCCTTCTTCAGACCACTTTCAGTAGGTAGTAACCACTGCATACCGGGAACACCCCACAAGATGTGCCATTTTGGAGATGCTCAGACCTAGTCATCGAGCCATCACAATTTGGACCTTATCAAAGTCGATCAGATCCTTATGCTTGCCCATTTTTCCTGCTTTCAACAAATCACCTCCAAGAACTGACTGTTCTCTTGCTGTCTAATATATCCCACCCCTTTACAGGTGCCATTGCAATGAGATAATCAGTGTTATTCACTTGACCTGTCAGTGGTCAAAATGTTGTGGCTGATTAGTGTAAAATTAAACAGCATACAGAAATACTGCTCAAACATATTTACTCTGTTTTTACAGGAGCTCAAGTAGAGACAATTCCATCCGTATCCATGTGTCTTTGAGTGTAGCCAGTTTCCTCCTCAACACCAGCTTCTTGTTCATCGAATGGGGAGCCACTTGGTCTCAAGAAGGTGCATGTGTCTTAATAGCAGTGATACTACAGTACAGCCTCCTGTCCTGTTTCTCCTGGATGGCCAATGAAGCCATACATTTGTACTTGCTTCTAATCAAAGTGTTCAACACCTACATCAAGCACTACATGGTCAAGCTGTCACTGTTTGGATGGGGTGAGGAATCAGGCCATGTGGTCCACACTGCAAAACACACCACAGTATAAGCCCGATAATAATAATGTCTGTTTAATTAAAATTACAGTACACTTACACTCAAAGACCACTTTATTAGGTACACCTGGTCCTTCATGCAATTATCCAATCAGCCAATCATGTTGCAGCATTGCAATGCAGGCTCACTGAATCTGGAGAGTAGAAGCCTGGAAAAAGGCAGGCCATTTTTTTTTTCTAATGTTCAGTTCTTCGGTTTCAGAGAGTCTATGCCAAGTCAAGTCAAGTTTATTTTTATAGCGTTTGTAACAATATACATTGTCGCAAAGCAGCTTTACAGAATTGGAATTACTTTAAACATGAGCTAATTTTATCCCTAATCTATCCCCAATGAGCAAGCCTGTGGTGACGGTGGCAAGGAAAAATTCCCTCAGACGACATGAGGACGAAACCTCGAGAGGAACCAGACTCAAAAGGGAACCCATCCTCATTTGGGTGATAACAGACAACGTGATTATAACATTTGTAACAGTTTTAACTTGAAGTCAGTTTCGTTGATGTTATAACTCTTCATTGATGGAAACTTGAGTGCAAAACTGTTCATGACAACTGCAGTCCTAAAGTTAGCAAGTCAATTGTAGTCCTCAGCCACAAAAGCATTACTGTAAGTGTCCAGAACATCTTCCAAGTGTGACTTTCAACTGTCCATATGGGGCCATCCTCCACAGGAGCGATGTGATAAGACTCCAACCAGACATAGGGCATCAGGATGGATCAGGCAGGTCTGAGGAGCAGAAGAGGTTAGCATTTCAATCTCAGGATTGACTTGTAACTCAGAGGGACAGATGGGGGGAGAGAGAGAGAGAAAACACAGGTTGTTAGGTACTGTATGCCCAATGTCACCTGATAAGTAGGAACACTATACATTTTGTGCTGAGTGCAAGCAGGGACTCCAGCAAAACTAACTATGACAGCATAACTAAAAGGGGAGAGCCAGAAGGTAACACAGGCATAAGGGCACCCCGGGACATAAAGCAGCCAGCCACTACACCATCAACAAACTTAAGTAAGCAAGCGAGTGGGGTACTGACAGCATCCATACATCCCAGTTTACCAAAACACTATGTCTGAGGATCCTCCAGATCTACTCCTTTCCCTCATAAACACGATTAACAAAAGGCTTGACTAAACAGATATGTTTTCAGCCTAGACTTAAACGCTGAGACTGTGTTTGATTCCCGAACACTACTTGGAAGGCTGTTCCATAACTGTGGGGCTTTGTAAGAAAAGGCTCTGCCCTCTGATGTAGCCTTCACTATATGAGGTACCAGCAGATAGCCTGCACCTTTTGTTCTAAGTAGACGTGGCAGGTCATAAAGGGCCAGAAGTTCACTCAGGTACTGTGGCGCGAGACCATTCAGTGCTTTAAAGATCAGTAGTAGTATTTTATAAACAATACAAAATTTGATTGGGAGCCAATGCAGTGTGAATATGACAGGGGTGGTCATATTTTCTAGTTCTAGTAAGGACTCTTGCTGCTGCATTTTGAACTAACTGGAGCTTGTTTATGCACTTGTTTGAACATCCAGACAGTAAGGCATTACAATAATCCAACCTGGAGGTAACAAACACAGGAACTAGTTTTTCTGTGTCGTGCAGTGACATTAAATTTCTTATCTTAGCAATATTTCTGAGATGAAAGAAAGCTATCCAGGTAATGTTATCGATATGAGTTTCAAATGAAAGACTGGGGTCAATAATCACTCCGAGGTCTTTTACTGCTGCACATGAAGAAACAGAAAGGCCATCCAGAGTTACTATCTAATCAGAAAACTTACTTCTAGCTGCATGTGGTCCTAGTGCAAGTACTCCAGTTGTGTCAGAGTTAAGCAGAAGCAAGTTAATATGCATCCAGTATCTAATTTCCTTTACACATTCCTCAGTTTTATTAAGCTGATGTCTCTTGTCTGGTTTTGCAGAAACATACAACTGTGTGTCATCAGCATAACAATGGAAACTAATACCATGCTTACGAATATCATCACCCAGAGGTAACATATATAAAGAAAAAAAAAACAGTGGACCCAAGACAGAACCTTGTGGAACACCAAACTTTACCTCAGTATGTCTAGAAAAATCACCATTTACATCAACACACTGATAACGATCAGTAAAATAAGAGCTGAGCCAGGAGAGGGCCATTCCCTTAACTCCCACAACATTTTCTAGTCTATCCAGAAGAATGGAATGATCAATGGTATCAAATGCTGCACTAAGGTCAAGCAACACAAGCAGCGAGACACAGCCCTGATCAGACGCCAACAGTAGGTAATTTACTACTTTAACCAGAGCTGTCTCTGTGCTATGATGAGGTCTAAATCCTGACTGATACATTTCATGGATGTTATTCCTATGTAAATAGGAGCATAACTGCTGTGCCACAGCTTTTTCTAGGACCTTGGAGATAAAGGGGAGGTTTGATATTGGCCAATAATTGGACAGCTGACAGGGATCAAGGTCAGGTTTTTTAATCAGGGGTTTGATAACTGCAAGTTTAAAGGATTTGGGTACATAGCTAATTCTAAGGGAGGAATTTATTATTTTTAGAAACGGTTCAATTACTTCAGGTATTATCTGTTTGAATAGACATTTAGGCAGAGGTGTCAAGTAACGAAGTACAAATACTTCATTATTTTACTTAAGTAGAAATTTTGGTACTTTCTACTTTACTGGAGTAATAATTTTTCAACCTACTTTTTATCTCTACTCGTTACATTTTCAAGCATTTACTTTTACTTCGTTATGTTTATAATAGTCTCGTTACTTGCATTTCATTCGGCTTGACACTTGCGACACTTTAAAAGGAAAAAATATCAAATCCAGATCATTTGCATCACACAAAAAAAACAAACAACCCAATCAAGATAATTCGCGCCATTAAATTTGATTGTGGTTGGATGAGGAATATAATCAAAATGTCATTACGACACCCTATTGGTCTGTCTAAAGTGCCACTCAGGGCGCTCCAAGCACACAGCAATCAGAGCTCTGACTTCGACACCGTTAGTAAATTGTGGGCTCTTGTTCGTTTGTCAGGAGTGGAATCCCCCCCCCCCGAACCATATGCGGCATTCTCTTTTCTGAGTCAGGTTAAGTTTACAAACGCAGTTATGGTATCTTGGTGGGTGTTAGTGAGTAAAGTGACAGGTCTTAGCTTAGTAAACATCACATTAACTTGCAGTGTGTCGGCATTCCAGCGGCCGCCCTTTCTCTCCTCGCCTGTGTTCAGCCTCGTGTGACCCTTCACTAGCAGACAATGGTTTAGAAATAAGGCACACAGGAACTCAAACAGTGCTGAGAGAGTACAACTTCATTAAAGAATAGGTTTAAAAAGTATAAAATTTTAATCTTTAATATTCTCTTTTTATTATAAAAACACCAATAATTTGGTTGGTCAACACAAGACACATGCAACTTGGCTTAGAGTACAGGGATAATAAAAATTAAAAAAAAAAACACAAAGAAGGGTAGAAATCCTCACTCACTGGTTACACACCCTTATTAATTAAATTCACACCAGTCCATTAATTCACAGCAACATGACCCAAAGTCAGATAAGAAAAGTACACACCAAGAGGATTCAAACCACTGCACACGGTATATCACTCGTTAGAACACAACAAACTCAGTGAGGATTCTCCCAAAACAAAACAAATAAGCAAAGCAAATTCTATGCTCCCTGACCCCAGAGTAGTATAGAGCAGCTGCATATACCAAGGCTAGATGGGCACTCAGTAAAATTTCTAACCAAGAAAACAACAAAAATATAAAACAAATAAAAGCAAAACAGTGACAACGTTCTGCCACCACTGTACACCATCCTGAAACACACATTGATACAATGAATACAAAAGAACGTGTCCTGAATGTACTAAATGTTAAGTTTTTTTCTTCAGGCTCGTGGCCTACCTGCGCTAGGGTGGCGTCGTGCCAATTAGCTTACTCCAACTCCCGGCCCAACTTCCCCGCTGGTACGGCTTGCATCTACAACGCAGTTCAATTTTGACAAGGTTTACTGCCTAACACAAACAATATCGTACTGAGACAGCATCGATGTGCGTGAAGGTGTAAGTGTGTGTGTGGTGTGCGCATGCATACCTGACCACACAAACCACACCGCATACGTCTTGTTGACTTCTCTCAGATTCCAGCTATACCCAAACAATTACGGTCATCAGTCCCGCATTCACCAACCCAGGTCTTACAAAACCCTTAATCAAATTACATAGCCTACTCACCAACAACCATGCACATTGAAGGCTAGTAATTTCGCCTCACTGTTGGAGTGATATTTCGAAGCTTCAAAAGTTTCACTCATAGTGTAACTGCAGACTTCTGGACCTCACCAGCCAACTTAACGATGGTGCCCTGGCGAATGCTACAACTCTTCATCTTCTTCTTCTTTAGGTTTTATGGCGGTTGGCAAACTAACGTTAATGGTGCATTACCGCCACCAGCTGGACTGGGGTATGAATCTGAAGTCTAACCCTAACAAGGAAATACAAAATAATATGAGGAAAAAGAAAAAAAAAATTTGTTCTTCTAAATTCTATGAAACAGTCCTGTGTTCTTCAGGAATCTAAAAACAAAATTTAAACAAACCTCTCCAGTACTCCTTTGTAAAATATCTTGCAAATTAAATTGAATCTTTTCTCTCGCTAACTGTTCTATTAAACTTTGCCTGTTTTCCTGGTACCTTGGGCATTGTATAAAAACATGATCTACAGTTTCTGGATAACCACAGTAAACACAGTTACCATCAGCATGTTTCTGTATTTGATGTAGATTACTATTCAAACTGGTATGTCCAAATCTCATCCTTGAAAATACATTCTCCTCTCTCCTGCTCCTGCTCGTAGGCCTAAGTACTCCTACTTTTTTGTGAATGTTATAAAACTGTCTGCCAGTCAGCCCATCCTCCCACAACGTTTGCCACTCTCCTTTTACTTTGCGTTTCACCATACTTTTCACTTCTGCTTTACTGACGTTTACTGCCATATCTATGCTTGGATGTTCAGTCGCTTTTTTTGCACACTTGTCAGCCATTTCATTCCCTAAGACTCCTATATGAGCTGGCACCCACACAAAGGTAATGCCAACCCCTGACTTCATTAGATTACTTGCAAGAAGTACAATTTCCAGGACAATATCTTGCCTGGTTTCTGATTGTCCAGTTTTGATGGTGATCAGCGCTGAACTGGAGTCTGACGCCACCACTACCTTCCTTGGTCTTTTCTCCTCAACCCACTGTAAAGCCAGCCACACAGCTATCAATTCTCCTGAGTATACTGCCAGGTCATCAGTGATTCTTTTCCCTTCTACATGTTTCAATGTAGGAATGACATATCCCACCCCAACTCTACTATCTGTTTGTTTCGATGCATCTGTGAATATTTTCAGACAATCCTCATACCTCTCCATTAGATAACTCTGCACCCAGTATTTGTCAAAATCATCTTGGTTCTTATTTTCCAGTATACCCAAGTCAACATCAAGTTCTTCAAAAGTCCATGGCGGAACAGCAGGAAGTGGTATTGCGGGACTTAATTTTAGTTCTGAGAATGCTACAACTCATGTACTGCAAACCGCTAATGAGACCAAACGATACTTTGGGACCCAACGCGAGATTTCAAAGGCTCTCTATGAGCGTCAAAATAAAAGTCTCCCACTTACAGCTACTCCATTCTGCCGGTTACACCCACCCCCCCCCTTAAAAAGTCACTGTCCCGGTGACATACACGAAGACTGCTGCCATGGTCTAAAATAGCACCCTACAGATCTACTGGACGCCGGATGAGTTGCAACCCCAATGGACCCTAATGGTTGGGCCACTGGGCGAGGGAGATTGTAGGGGTTGGGATGGACGCCTGCAGTCGTTCGGGTTGACCGTCTGAGGATTGCTGACGACTGGGATGACCGAGTCGTTAGTCCCCTATCCAGAGGGCCTGTTTCAGTTGGTCGGGTGGCCTCATGCTGCGTACATCCCCACCCCACATTGTTCTCACCAATGTGGGGTGAGGTTGCTGCCGAGCTTCTCTCTGGTGGTCTTCCTCTCTCGGACGTGACAGCGTTTGTACCAGGGGGACTAGTAGTCTGGCCCGGCTGTGGAGGTTTTGCTGCTCGTATGGCGATCTGCCCCGCCGCATTGCCCACTGGCCCTCGTCCTCGCCCTGGTCACTGCTATCGTCTTGGTTAGAACACTCTTGAGCTTCCGGGAGCTCCTGTTCCGAAAGAGCGGCCAAGCTCTGGGGAAGGGTCTGTCCCGGAACTACTCTCAATTCGCTCCTGTGCATGTTCTTTGCTGGGCCTTGGCCATCCATTGGGAGAATTGTGTAGACACGGCCAACATCATCCAGACACTTCATCACCTTGTATTGGGTGCTATCCCAGATGTCTTGGATCTTATTCCGGCCGGGGGCATGTCGCTTCCGGTAGACCAGGGTGCCCACAGGAAGTATCGGAGCCACCCCGGTTTGTTGCTGCTGGGTACGTTGCGCCGCTGCGTGTTTGAGCTGTTTCTCCGCACTGGCAAACGCGAACTGGAGGAATTCTTGTTGATCCTGCACCCATTTGCTGACAGAACCTTCTCCACAGCTTTCCTCTGCTGTTCCCAGGAGCGCATCTATTGGCAGCTGGGGCTTATGTCCGAACATCAACTCAAAGGGTGAATAGCCTGTTGACTGGTGCACAGTAGTATTGTACGCGAACAATAGTCACGGGAGGTGTTGTGGCCATCTCCTCTTCTTTAGTATCACAGGAGTATGCACGGGCCCGAGGAGCACCAACATGTTCACCTTCTTCCACCCATCGGATGGCTTCACTACGGATGGCTAGAAAGGAAGCATTAGAATTAAGTCGCAATGATCGTTTTAGTTCTCTTCGAAGCATGCTATCTCTAACGTGTTCTATGAATTGGTCCCATACCAGATGGTCACTATTAGCAATAGCTGTGGGACTTCTACGTTTAATAACCTCCATTAAAGACAGCAATGCATGTGAGAATTCTCTTAACGACTCCCCCTCCAACTGTCTCCTTTGAAAAAACTGTTTCTGTAATCCAATATATGACTGTGAACAGCCGTATAGTTCTAGCAAGATGTCAAAGATTCGGTTATAGTCTTTTCTATCTGCCACAGGGCGGAATTTGATTTCAGTTTTTGCTTCACCATCTAGATGGTCATAAACAAACAATGCTTGTTCTGAGGGAGGCATGTGGCAACTTTCCAAGGACCTGCACATCTCCTCAACCCAATCTTCAATTGTCAACCCGTCTGAGGAGTTGCCTGAAAACCTAGGGCATTTCCTCTCCCTTGGTATAAATACATATCGGTCTGAACCAGGATTACGAGTGTCAGTTAAGTTACTGGGGCCAGCCTGCTGTGATGAATTACTAGCAGATTCTGACCTAGAAGTAGCACTAGCTTCAGAGGCTCTCAGCCGATCATTGTCAGCCTGAAGTTGTTGCACACGTTCAGTCAAAAGTCTTAGTTGTTCTTCCATATTAACTGGGTCAGACATGGTTACCAAGCCAGTTATTCACCCACTAAACTTGCAGGCAGTCCTCCTCCAGTCTTCCTTAATAGCGCTGCTCTTCAGTCAATAGCCACTGTTTTGCTTAATACAAACTAACAGAACGGAACAAAAACACTGAGTGCCACCAATATGCAAAGACTGTAAGCCAACTGTAGGTGCCCGTTGTCCTATCTCAGCACAGAAGAATAGCCGACTACGCCATTTGTGACCCTTCACTAGCAGACAACGGTTTAGAAATAAGGCACACAGGAACTCAAACAGTGCTGAGAGAGTACAACTTCTTTATTAAAGAATAGGTTTAAAAGTATAAAATTTTAATCTTTAATATTCTCTTTTTCTTATAAAAACGCCAATAATTTGGTTGGTCAACACAAGACACATGCAACTTGGCTTAGAGTACAGGGATTAAAAAAAAAAAATCACAAAGAAGGGTAGAAATCCTCACTCACTGGTTACACACCCTTATTAATTAAATTCACACCAGTCCATTAATTCACAGCAACATGACCCAAAGTCAGATAAGAAACGTACACACTTAAGAGGATTCAAACCACTGCACACGGTATATCACTCTTGTTAGAACACAAACTCAGTGAGGATTCTCCCAAAACAAAACAAATAAGCAAAGCAAATTCTATGCTCCCTGACCCCAGAGTAGTATAGAGCAGCTGCATATACCAAGGCTAGATGGGCACTCAGTAAAATTTCTAACCAAGAAAACTGGCACTATCCAAGAAAACAACAAAATAATAAAAATATAAAAACAAAAAAGCAAAACAGTGACTATTAACGTTCTGCCACCACTGTACACCGTCCTGAAACACACATTGATACAATGAATACAAAAGAATGTGTCATGAATGTATTAAATGTTAAGTTTTTTTCTTCAGGCTCGTGGCCTACCTGCGCTAGGGTGGCGTCGTGCCAATTAGTTTACTCCAACTCCCGGCCCAACTTCCCCGCTGGTACGGCTTGCATCTACAACGCAGTTCAATTTTGGCAAGGTTTACTGCCTAACAAACAATATCGTACTGACACAGCATCGATGTGCGTGAAGGTGCAAGTGTGTGTGTGGTGTGCGCATGCATACCTGACCACACAAACCACCGAGAGCACACCGCATACGTCTTGTTGACTTCTCTCAGATTCCAGCTATGGAGCACTTGCGTGTGACGTCACAGCCGATCCAGATTGTGACAGACGCCATCGTGTCGGTCAAACGCCATATTCCGCCTTCTACTTCTGGTTCTACTTCTGCTTTTACTTCTACCTTTTCTTCTGGAAAACCCTACTATATACAATTCTACTACAATGGCTGCGGCTACAAGCTCTCCCTACCTGTGCACGTTTTTTGTTTTTTGTGGGTATTTTTGCGTGTTGTTCGTCTGTACCGGACTTCAATATCCACTACAACCGTATGGACTTACTGGATATTGGTTTCCAGCAGAAAATGACGGTTTGTAGCGATTTCCATCGCATGCACAACATTCCGGATGAGAAAAAAAAAAACATTCCGGACGAAATAGCGAGACCAGCGGGGTCTCCGTGGATTGTTATCGGAAGCAAAGCGAAGGAGGCGGTGCCAGGAGCCGAAGCAAAAGCGAGGCTGCAGAGCCGGCCTGTTGACTAAGCTCAGAAAACAGCCATTCAAATCTCCACTGCCAAGCCTCTACCTCTCCAACGCCAGGTAAACAAGACGGACGATTTGGAATTACCTTATTCTATTCTATAATCGGCTGGTCAGTGCTATACTTAATACTTAAGTGACTTACCCATCCAATGAGTATTCTTGTTTACAAGATGCCACATCTGAGTCGCTGACAAATCCTGAATTTCTGTAGAGATAACTGTCCAGAGATTTATAAGCACGCAGTGCTTCACCACTGAACAGCGAGGGAAAGTTAATGAGGTAATTATACACGTCCGGGTATTCCGCTGGCAGTTCAAAATCCGGTCGTGAAAACTCCGTCCGGTAAGCCATAAGGGTCACAAATCTGTAGATCGTTTATTTTAGACATATATCTAGTTATCTGTTCATTAGAAAAATGAGCCGTGTAGTCCGTTGGTTGAAATTGATCCATTCTGTACATGAGTGCAGCAGTATTCAGCGGTGTTTTTGACCGACAAGATGGCGGTTGTGTACTTTCCGGTCACGTGACTGCAAGATCTCTATACCAAAACAATTACGGTCATCAGTCCCGCATTCACCAACCCAGGTCTTACAAAACCCTTAATCAAATTACATAGCCTACTCACTAACAACCATGCACATTGAAGGCTAGTAATTTCGCCTCACTGTTGGAGTGATATTTTGAAGCTTCAAAAGTTTCACTCATAGTGTAACTGCATACTTCTAGACCTCACCAGCCAACTTGACGATGGTGCCCTGGCGAATGCTACAACTCGTGTACTGCAAACCGCTAATGAGACCAAACGATACTTTGGGACCCAACGCGAGATTTCAAAGGCTCTCTATGAGCGTCGAAATAAAAGTCTCCCACTTACAGCTACTCCATTCTGCCGGTTACACTCGCATTGCTGGAACACAAACATTCTGTTGACTTCTCTCGGTGAGCCAGTAACTAGTAGGGATGAGAAAGTGTTTTTCTTGCATTTTAACTGGAACCTGCTGCCTCTACTGCACGTCCCATATGAAAAAGAAAAAAACTGCAATTTATTGATAACTTACTTCTGAGGTATGAAGTTTTACACCATTACAACACTTACAGACAACAAGTCATTATTACTTGTGCTCCATGAAACACATTTTAATGGGTCAGGAGAATGTACTGTATGTGGACTTCTAGGCTGTGCCTTTGTCCTTAATAGCATTTTTTCCTCTTTCATTACTTTTACTTTTGTACTTTAAAGTAGTTTAGAAATCAGTATACTTTTTACTTTTACTTGAGTAAAAAAGCTTCAGTTGATACTTTTACTTCATGAAAAGTATTTCTAAACCATAGTATCTATACTTCTACTTGAGTAATAAATGGTAATACTTTTGACACCTCTGCATGTAGGTAAGAGATCTAGTACACAAGATCTGTCCCTCTGAGTTACATGTTGGTCCTGGGATCGAGATGCTGACCTCTTCTGCTCCTCGGACCTGCCTGATCCATCCTGGTGCCCTGTGTCTGGTTGGAGTCTCATTGCATCACTCCTGTGGAGGATGGCCCCATGAGGACAGTTGAAAGTCACACTTGGAGGACGCTCTGGACTCTTACAGTAATGCTTTTATGGCTGAGGACTACAGTTGACTTGCTAAGTTTAGGACTGCAGTTGTCATGAACAGTTTTGCACTCAAGTTTCCATCAATGAAGAGTTTATAACATCAACAAAACTGACTTCTTGTTAAAACTGTTAATATTATAGTCATGCTGTCTGTTGTTGCCCAAATGAGGATGGGTTCCCTTTTGAGTCTGGTTCCTCTCGAGGTTTCTTCCTCATGTTGTCTGAGGGAGTTTTTCCTTGCCACCGTCGCCACAGGCTTGCTCATTGGGGATAGATTAGGGATAAAATTAGCTCATGTTTTAAGTCGTTCAAATTGGGTAAAGCTGCTTTGCGACAATGTTTATTGTTAAAAGCGCTATACAAATAAACTTGACGACTTGATTTTGATGCAGAGATTAATGAAAGTAATTTGATTTCTCTAAGGGGAGTAAAACATTCTAATTGCTGATCTGATACAGTTATATTGTTAACTACAGGATCACTTAAACTGTCTGACCTTAAATTAGTAGTTTGAATTTTTTGTCGGATATTTTCAATTTTGTCATTAAAAAAATTCATGAAGTCATTGCTACTACATACTGCAGGTGTGTATGTGTCTATAGTGGTCTTTTTTCCTGGTTAATTTTGCTACAGTATTAAACAGGAATCTAGGATTATTTTTGTTATCTTCTGTTAGGGAGGAGAGATATGTTGATCTAGCAGCACAAAGAGCTCTTCTACACTTCAGGAAGCTTTCCTTCCAAGCTAATTTGAATGCAACCAATTTTGTTTGACGCCATTTATGTTCCAATTTTTGAGTGGTCTGTTTTAAAGTGCGAGTGTCATCGTTATACCAGGGTGCTAATTTTTTTCTCTCTGATCATTTTCCTTTTAAGAGGAGCTACATTATCTAAATATGTAGTGGAAGTTCATTATGTCTGACTGTTTAAGTATTTTTAAGTTCGTTTCTTAGACAAGGATTTTGAGATCGTTACCTTGTTGACAGTTTCAGCGTGAAACTTCCGCCTTCCTCAGAACTGTCAGGACAGTTCTGAGGAAGGTGGAAGTTTCACGCTGAAACTGTCAACAAGGTAACGATCTCAAAATCCTTGTCTAAGAAACGAACTTAAAAATACATTATCTAAAGTATAGTGGAATGTTGACTCTAAACATCCAGTTGCCTGATCAAGTTCTGCGTGGGCTGACAGTGACCCAATCAAAGTTGATAACTCTGGGAGATCATTTATAAAACTCTGTGCAGTAGTTGACATGAATGTACATTTAATACAGTAGCGTGGTGAGGGGCATATATTATTACTCAGACATATTTTAAATGAGGTGAGATAATGATCTGAGATAATTAAGACTGTGGAAGTGTGATTCTATTTTCTATGTTTAACCCGAATGTTAGCATTAGATTGAGGGTGTGACCACCATTATGGGTCAGTCCTATGACACTCTGATTAATCCCTACTGAATCTAAAATGGACACAAACGCTGTTTTCAAAGGGTCTTCTGGGTTATTGAAGTGAATATTAAAATCTCAGACAACTAAAGCTTTGTCTAAGGAAATAACCAGATCTGAGATAAAATCTGCAAATTCAGAAAGAAACTCAGAATATGGCCCCGGGGGCCTGTAAATAATAAGTAATGGAATTAACTGGGTAGACTTATTTTTTTGAGGCTGCATACATTATATGAGTATGAAGAACTTCAAATGTATTAAATTTATAACCAGGTTTGTGTGTTACACCTAGATAATCTTTATAAATAACCGCGATGCCTCCTCCTCTGCCAGTTAGACGAGGTTGGTGTATATAACTGTATACTAGCTTCATTTAATGCTATATATTAATTTGGCTTAATCCATGTTTCTGTTAAACACAGTACATTAAACTCCTGATCAGTAATGAGTTCATTAACCATTAGCGCTTTAGATGTAAGAGATCTAATATTTAATAGCCCCACCTTTAGATCAAAGGTGTTGGCAGCGGCTGTACAGTCAGTATGATCTAATTTTATATTGATTAGGTTACTCGAACAAACTCTCTGAGTATTTCTACTTTTTTGTTTAGCTCGGGGAACAGACACAGTCTCGATGTAGTGGACCCTGAGTGATGACTCAGATGACTTAGATTACTACTAAACCGACTGTGCAGCTAGCAGACAGTCGGTTTAGCCTGTTCGTCTGCTCCCTGGCCTTAGCTCTGGATTGTCAGAAGTTAACTAGACCTGTTCTGAGACTATGACCTATGCTGCAAGAAATGACAGCAGCACCTTCCCAACAGGCCAGCAGTGTCCTCAAAATTAGTCCAATTATCTATAAAGCCCACACTGTTTTCAGAGCACCACCTGGACAACCAGCAGTTCAGCTACCATAACCTGCTGTAAGCTATATTGCCACACCGCATTGGGATGGGGCCAGAGCATACTACAGCATCGGACATCG